>NW_023425344.1:108947164-109487779 GCF_014108415.1 Molossus molossus | reverse complement strand
CCCGCTCAGGGTTCCAGTGCCAGGAAGAGAAGTCCCCATAACTTCTGGCTGGAAAAACCAGCGGGAACTGAGGCTCAGGGAAGCTGAGGCAGCTGGAGCCCCAGGCAGCTCCCTAAAGGGCCCGCGCACGGACTTATCGGACTCTCTCCGTCTAAGCTTGGAGGGGAGGCAGCTCGAGGGGTGCCAGAGACATACAAGGAAGAACTGAGCTGTTTGGCACTGGAGTGAGGGCTGGAGAGGGGGCTTCCTTGGGGACAAATGTGCTGTAAGAGGCCTTTGTTTCTTTGGTGAGCCCTTCCCGGGGGCAGCAGACAGTCACCATATCTGGGACTCTAGCAACCTGGCTCACACTGGTAGACCCACCCTGCTGACTCCCTGAGGCCCCGCCCCACCCAACTTTCAGGCCCACCCAAGCTGTTGCCACTTGCTTAACCATAGGATTGGCCTGTCTTGGATCCTGCTTCTGGTTTTTCCTAAATTCTTTCAAACGAGCAGCATCTGGTCTCAGCGAGCCCCATACCTCTCATTAAGTAATACACAGAAACAAACACAGGTAGGCAGCCAAAATGAGGATACAAAGAAACAGGTCCCAAATGAAAGAACAGAACAAAACCCCAAGAAAAGAACTAAGCGAAAGGGAGATAAGCAACCTAACAGATGCTGAGTTAAAAATACTGCTTATAAGGATGCTCAATGAACTCAGTGAGGGCCTCAAGAGCATAAAAAAGGACCAGTCAGAAATGATCGATGCACAGTTAGAAACGAAGGAGGCTTTAACTGAAATAAAGAATAATTTACATAGCTTCAATAATAGAGTACATAAATCCAAGGAGCAAACCATCGATTTGGAATATAAGGAAGTAAAAAACGCCCAATCAGAACAGCAAAAAGAAAAAAGAATCCAAAAAAATGAGGATAGTGTAAGGAGCCTCTGGGACAACCTCAAGCGTGCCAACATTCACATCTTGGGGGTGCCGGAAGGAGAAGAGAGAGAACAAGAAATCGAAAACCTGTTTGAAACAATAATGGCAGAAAACTTTCCTAACTTGGTGAAGGAGGCAGACATACAAGTCCAGGAAGCACAGAGAGTCCCAAACAAGATGAACCCCAAGAGGCCCACACCAAGACACATCATCATCAAAATGCAAAAGGTTCAAGACAAAGAGAGAATCTTAAAAGCAGCAAGAGAAAGGCAGCTAGTTACCTACAAGGGAGTTCCCATTAGGCTGTCAGCTGATTTCTCAAAAGAAACTTAGCAGGCCAGAAGGGAGTGGCAAGAAATATTCAGAGTGATGAAAACCAAGAACCTACAACCAAAATTACTCTATCCTTCAAGTCATTTAGAATCGATGGACATATAAAAACTTTCCCAGACAAGAAAAAGTTAAAGGAGTTCATCACTACCAAACCGTTATTATATGAAATGATGAAGGGTCTTTTTGAAGAAAAAGATAAAATGTATGAACAAACAAAATGGTGAATACATATCTATCAACAATGGAATCTACAAACAAAATGAACAGGCAGAACAGAAACATTCTCATAGATACAGAGAACATTTTGTTGGTTGCCAGTTGGGAAGGGGGTTGGGGGAATGGGTGAAAAAGGTGAAGGGATTAAGAAGCACAAATTCATTGCTAGACTGACAAACCTCAAAGGGAAAGGGGTTGGGGGGGGTGGGAAGAGATAAACCAAAGAACTTATATGCATAACCAATGGACACAGACAATAATGTGGGAAAAGGTGGGAGGGGGGCGGGAGTGGGGAGGAGGGGGTCAATGGGGGAAAAATGTGGAACATCTGTAATACGTTTTACATCCAACAATATAGATGTGAAAAAAAAAGAAAGATTAGTTACTTGATGGGTTGGTTAATTGGTAGATTAATTAATAAAGGTTTTGTTAATTGATCTAAAAAAAAACAGATAAGATTCGAAGAATGGCAGGCTGTAGACATGTGACCTCATTAGTACAGAGACCTTAAAATGTTTGGCAGAGCTTCATCCTGCTGATCATGTATCATTAACAGAGAATTTAGAAAATAGTGATAATTTCGACAACTAGATTGTGGTGATGTTAGAATAAGAGAGAAATGTGAGGAAGGAGAGAAAATGAATATGAATAGACATATAAATAGTTGGCATCTTTAAATAGCTTTGAGCTCTGGGATAAACACACTAAAATAAAAAGTACTGTCCAGGATATTCATTGAGTTACAATTATAGCCCCATGCCATTGATTTCATGGTTCTAAATTCCAGTTTTGAAACCAAAGGTATCAAATGTGATTAATATTGGTGAAAGATATTTAATACCAATAGTTATAATCTACATTTTTAATTCCATGCAATTTATACTTGACTGTTTTGCTATTTTTGTTTATAGTACTTTTATGTTGGCTTTTATGTCTTGTGTAAATAGTGAAAAACTAAAACTAATATACAACATTTAATTTAACTATAACCAATATTTAATTATGTAGCTCTAAGGGGGAGAAGATTTGGAGCTATTACATAAATCTAGAGAAATTACAGTTTTGTTTCATGGTGACTGTTCTTGTGCCCACGTGAGCTTCCTTTATTGCCCACACTCCCTTAATCGCATGTGCTGTTTTATTTTCAGTGGATCTCCCATTCAGGAGGACTTGCCCATTAATCATCTGTAAGCTTCCATTATGAAGAAGCAGATGATGGATGTTATTCACAAGTCATTTTCATAACCAATTGCTTCCATTTTATTTCAAAAAGAATGAAACAAGTTATATAGAATATTTAAAATTTGTTATCAAATTGTTCTTCAGTTATTTACTTACCCATGCATTAAATAAGTATATATTGACTACATATGTTTTGCCAAGAATTTTCCTAGACACTGGGGAGACAGCAGCAAAAACAAACAAACAAACAAAAAACACAAACAAACAAACAAACAAAAACAAAAACAAACAACAAACAATAATCTCTGCATTCATGGAACTTACATTTTAGTCAGAAAGAGAAAGACACTAAGCAAATAATCAAAAAATATGTTTTATGGCCAGAGGTGATATGTGCTGTGGGAAATAATCAAACAGAAAGCCAAGATAAGAAGTGCTACAGGTGAGGGTGAAATGAAGTTTTCCAGTAGTCAGGCATGGTCACATGAGGCCATAGTTTCTGTGCAAAAAAAAAACAATACAAAACAAGTTGTGGAGCAAAGAAGTGATGTGTATATCGGAAGGTACTGTATATGCAGAGTTCCTGAGGACAGAGCAAGCCTGATTTACATGAGGATGATCATGGTAAAGACTTTTGTGTTTACTTCATGAAGGCTAGAAAGCCATGGAAGGTATTTGAGCAAAGGAGATATGATCACACTCATATAAAAGAGGCAAAATAAGAACATATTATTATAATCCAGAAAGAATGCTGTTCTCTTGAACAGTAGTAGTGGAGGTGGTAAGATATAGTCAGATACTTTTTTTTTTTTTTAATTTTTTTTCTTTTTTGATTTTAGAGAGAAGAAGGTGGAGAGAGAGAGAGAGAGAGAGAGAGAAAAACATTGATGAGAGAGTACATCGATTGGCTGCCTCCTGCATGCCCCCTACTGAGGATCAGGCCCACAACCTGGGCCTGTGCCCTGACCAGGAATCAAACCAGTAATCTCTTGGTGCATGGGTCGACGCTCACCTACTGAGCCACACTGGCTGAGCATAATAGTCAGATTCTTGATGTGTTTTCTAGATAAAGCAAAGACAGGCTGATTGATGGCATATATTCAGTGAGAGACAGAGATGATTTCAAATTTCTTGCCTGAATTGAAGCATGAAGTTGTCATGACCTAAGGTGGTAAAGAATGTGGGAGAGAAAGACCAGGCAGAGAAAATCAGAACTTTACTTTTGGACTTATTTTTATTGAGATAGTTAGTTAGCCAGGTAAAGGGGCCACATCAGCAGCAGGATATCTATTGGAGTCCAGTTATAAAGGTCTGGGCATTGAGAATTTTATGAGTCACTGGCATTTGGGAAAGGTTTTAAAGGTGTGAGACTAGGTGATATTAATAAGATCATGACCTTGAGAAGACGAGGGGAGGGGAGGGGAGGGGAGGGAAAAGATCCAAGAACTGAGCTCTGGGAGACTTTAATGTTACTTTGTTAATCTTGAGGAGATAAGGTAAAAACCAGCAAAGGAAACTAAGAAAGAACAGTTAGGAATTTAAGAGGAAAATCAGGAAAAATATTATCTACTAGAATCTAAGGAAGAAGAGGGATGATCAGCTAGGTCCAATATTACTGATACATCAGATATGTTGGGGAGAGAAAATTTAATTCTAGATTTAGCTATACTGGGTTCATCCTTTATAAATGCAGTTCCAGTGGAGTGGTAGGGTAAGAAAGAAGGAATAAAGTTCTAATAAATGGTACAACATGAATGAACCTTGAAAACATTGTGCTAAGTGAAAGGAGTCAAACACAAAAGGCCACATATTGCATGATTTCATTTATATGGAATATCCTGGGCAAATCCATGTAGACAGAAAGCAGATTAGTGGTTGCTAGAGGCTTGTGGTATGAGGGCGGAGAGAACGGGGAGTAACTGTTAATGGCTATGAGCTTTATTTTGGAATGATGAAAATATTTTGAAATTTGCTACTGGTGACGAGTGTAGAACACTGTGAATGTACTGAAAGCTGTTGAATTGTATACTTGCAAATGGTTAAAATGAATTAATGTTTTGTGAATTTTGTCTCAATAAAATATTTTTGACAAAAAACTTACCGGGACAGGTTAAAGAGAAAATGGGGTGGGGGGTAATTGGTGTGGAGTCAGTGAGAATATGAAAAACGTAGAAAAATTATTTGGAGGGGTTGTAGGTTCAGGAGTTTTCTTAAAATGGGTGGAATTTTGGCCACTTTGTGTAGTGAAGCTTTCCCCATGAAAACATGCTGGTGTAAAGGAGAGGAGGAAATGGCTGGAATGACGTCTTAGGAAAGAGGAGATGCATTTCTTATATAAGTGAAAGGAGTGAGCTTAGAACACAGCATGGCTCGTAGACCCACAGTTATAGGAGGAAAGGCATGTGGATAGCTGTGTAAGTAGATTGGTGACAGGATTTATGAAGTTTTCTTCTGATTTTTCCTCTGAAATGTGGAGCAAGACAGTTAGCAAAGAATGATAAGGTGAAATGAAGGATGATTGGCTGAAATGAAGGAGGAGGTGGAAATTTAAGGAGGAGGGTAAAAGGCTCTGAAGAGTGTCTAGGAGTCGAGGAAAAGGAAGTGATTAGGAAAACGCAGTATGGGATTGCCACAGCGCAATGAAGTGAGTAGTCACAAATATGTCACTTTGATCATCATGATTGCAGGCTCCTCTTCATTCAAATTCTGCTTCACTGATGCAGTAGGTGGTGGTTTTTATGTCGATCTGAGCCTATCCATAGTGATGCCATCAGCTAGGAATGCCTGGGGCAGTCACCTGGGCCCTTACTACTCCTGGAAACCCCCACAGACATTCATTTCCTGGAGCCAGAGTTGTGGCTGGACCAGACCTTGTGGTGGTTCTTATCATGATAAGGTTCTAATTATGATCAGCAACAAACATCAAGGGAGTTTTAAATAACAAGGTTCATTACTCACAGGTCCTAGAGGATAGGATGTGTGCAAGCCTGGGGGCCACACTTTAGGGCATGGTGGGCAAAGGGGAGAGACCAAGACCCAGGGTTTCTGCCTTTATTGAAATCAAGGGTGAGAGACCTAAGGTTTTGTGGGTTTGTTCTTTATTGGTAAATTTTTAAAAAAAGAAAAGCAGAAAAAGGAAAAGCAGGGTCTGTCAGATGGTCAGTGATCTAGGTTCGTTATCTAGGTCAGCCAAGACCTAGATAATGGAAACTTCACGGGTTGGTATGCCTTGCTCTTTATCCAGTTGTGTAGCTGGCCTTGGTTTATTCTAAAACTTAATGTCAGGCAATTACATGACAATTAAAAAGCTAACTGTTGGGCAATTACAGTATGTGTAGAGTTGTACTTACCAGTTTTTGCCCTGAGAGTGTGAGGAAGCATGAGATGGGTCAAGGGTGACTGGCTGGCTAACACCTGAAGAAGGAAAAAGAGAACATGAGAGAGGTTGAAAGGAACTGAAAAGATGGTGGGGCCATTAGCTGGGAGGGCCTGGTGCTGTCAAAAACTTGTTGCAGTTGAGATACTAGAAGGAGTGAGCTGGAGCAATGGGGGTAAAGGTTGCCGAGTGGGCCACTCATAATTAAGATACAGGAAATGTTATTAGTAATGATAATACTCAGAGGAGTAGTGACAGCACTGTCATTTTTCATCAATGTTCTTCACAATCACCAATAAGAAGAAATCAAGAACTTAAGAAGCGAGGTGAAGATGAATATTGAAATGACAAAGAATGACAGTGAGGCAAGGGCTAGAATCATGAAGGACTGAGGGATAGCGCACCACCATCTATAGATGACTCACCAAGATGGCACAGAGCGTGATACCCTTTGATGTCAAGAGGTTCAAAGCTTGGATATTTAGGAAAGTGAGAGTGAGAATTATCTGGAAGAGGCAAGCGGTGCAGGAAGGACACCTATCCACTTCTAAGTTCTGTGTTGGGAGGGCTACGGGACAAAAAACAGGCACCGTGAGGGGGCTGCAGAGAAAGTCGTTCCAAGGCAGATCCAGCTTCTAGTGAAAGAGGTCACTATATGTTCTATCTGATGCATGCACTATTACCCTCTTAATAACAGGCTCTTAATTTTCATGTTAGGGCAGGTTACGTCTGTGGAGATGAAAGGTTTGGTTTTAGCACTCACCACAGAATTAAAACCCAGAAGCTGGGGCATGGTTTTTATATTCTCTATTTCTGGAATGGGTCTACCTAATGAGTGACACTGCCATAAAGAAGAGTTGGATGGAGAGAGTGTTGTAGAACAAATGTTAATGTTTTAAAAAATAAATGACTCTCCCTAGTTGCTTCTGCCTCTCACTCTTGCCAATTTTGACATTTAACAGATGAAACTTTACCATGTCAAGAAGCATCAGACATCAAGCAGGAACTGTGCCATCCAGGTACAAGTCTCTGCAGATTTGGCTCTACTGGTGAAGGTTTAAGGTGTAAATGTTAAATGGATATGCTCAGCTTGTTGATGTGTGATCCATTTATGAGACTCAAATCACTAATAGGAATACCAGATACTCACTTGGCATTTATTGACATATATGCCCAAGTTTTAGCAAGAGTGTTATTGGAGATTTAGCTGGAATGTTGTTAGAAGACTGATTTATTCAACAAGTGAAAGATACTAAATATGTCAATTTAAGGTGATGTGTTGTAAAATAATTCCATTAAAGACCATCTTGGAATTATATGCTACAGTTCTTCTTTAAAATCTCAATGTGTTTATGAATAATTGGTAAGATAAACAAATTTATATCCATAAAGTGGCTAGGTAAGATATTATGCTATTTAAAAAATCAAAACCAAAGCAGCTGTCCAAGGAAAGATAGAAACTTTTCATTTTTTATGACAATGGTTTTCATTTTGGAGAATGCCCATCTGAGTCAACTGAAGAACTTGACACATAGAGTTGCTGGTCCACTCTAAGACACTGAACCAAAATTTTCCAGATATGAATTTCTGTGGGAGTGTGTTTAAACTCGAGTGCAACACCAACCATGGTAGTAGCCACCCTCATAGACTGAGAGTCCACCAAGCTCTGTCTCTCCTCTCTCAGTGTGTCAGCCCTGTGGATTTGAATTTGGTATGTGTGACTGGGCATCAGAAGCACCTGCTGGGCAAATTTCCTGGATGCACACAAAAGCAAAAGGAGTTTCTGCATTAGAATCTACACCTCAGCAGGATCAAAGTAGTGATGATAAAGGTAGGAAATAAATATAATATCTTTTATATGTTACATTTCAGATTGTGCTTTATTGTGACTAGTATGCAGACCTTTGATTAGGGGTCTTGATGAACATACTGAGTATATTTTATTGTAACTATATTACACCTTAGATATTGAAAGTGAAAATACAAAACAAAAATAAAAACAACAGTCTAAAGGAAGAATTTTATTAGGTTAATTAACTATTTTAATTTTGTAAATTTTATCATCAGGAGATAATAGATTTTGCTTGAACAACAAAAAAAGTTTTATCAAGACTATTAGCTCTCCCTATCCCTGCAGTATTGTCAATGTGTTTCTGCCTCTTATTCTAACCCTAAATTTATGATTTCTGTGTACTTTTCTCTCTATTGCTTTATTTCTCTTTTGTGTGTTTGTGTGTGTGTGTGATATTATTAGTTATTTTAAAAATGTATAATGTAAAGTTTTATTTCAGCAGAAACTAATCTAGTTCCATGCAGATTTTATTGTCTCTATAGTTTTGCCTTTTATAGAGCATCATATAGTTGGAGCCATATAGTACGTAGCCTTTTCAGATTGGCTCCTGAGGAATATGTGTTTAAATTTTCTCTGATGTCTATGGATTCATGAGTTACATTTAAGTCTTTTATCCATTTTGAGTTTATTCTCGTGTAGGGTGTAAGTTGATGGTCTAGTTTCATTTTTCTCCAAGTAGCTGTCCAATTTTCCCAGCACCATTTATTAAAGAGGCTGTCCTTACTCCACTGTATGCTCTTGCCACCTTTGTCAAATATTAATTGAGCATATTGCCTTGGGTCCATTTCTGGGTTCTCTGTTCTGTTCCACTGGTCTATATGCCTGTTCTTGTGCCAGTACCAGGCTGTTTTGATTACAGTGGCTTTGTAGTATAACCTGAAATCTGGCATTGTGATCCCTCCAACTTTGTTCTTCCTTTTCAAGATTGCTGTGGCTATTCGAGGCCTTTTATGGTTCCATGTGAACTTTTGAAATAATTGTTCTAATTCTGTGAAGTATGCCGTTGTTATTTTGATGGGGATTGCGTTGAATCTATAGACTGCTTTGGGTAATATGGACATTTTAATGATGTTAATTCTCCCAATCTATGAACAGGGTATGTGCTTCCACTTTTTTATATCTTCCTCTATTTCTTTTTTCAATGACCTGTAGTTTTCTGCAAATAGGTCCTTTACTTCTTTGGTTAAGTTTATTCCTAGGTATCTTAATTTTTTTGCTGCAATGGTAAATGGGATTTTTTGCTTAGTTTCTCTTTCAGTGAGTTCATCATTGGTGTATAAGAATGCTATCGATTTCTTTTTTTTTTTTTTTATCCTCACCCGAGGACATTTTTCCAATTTTTGTACAGATAGAGTGGGAGGGAGAGAGAGAGAGAGAGAGAAACATCGACGTGAAAGGGACACATTGAGTGGCCGCCACCCACACGACCAACCAGGGCCGGGGACAAACTGCAACCGAAGTACGTGCCCTTAGTGGGAACCAACCCGGGTCTCTCCAGACCGCAGGCCGACACTCTAACCGCTGAGCCAAACCGGCCAGGGCTGCCATCAATTTCTTGATATTAATTTTGTATCCTGCTACTTTGCCAAATTCATTTATTAAGTCTAGTAAACTTTTGATGGAGTCTTTGGGGTTTTCTATGTATAGTATCATGTCATCCGCAAATCCATAAAAATCCTAGAAGAGACTGTAGGCAACAAAATTTCACACATCATACGCAGCAGAATTTTTACTGATACATCACCTAAGGCAATAGAAACAAAGGAGAAAATGAACACATGGGACTAAATCAAACTCAAAAGCTTCTGCACAGCAAAATAAATAATCATCAAAATGGAAAGGCTACCCACTGTATGGGAGAGCATAATTGCCAGTGATATATCAGGTAAGGGGTTAATTTCCAATACATATAGAGTGCTCATACAACTCCACAAAAGAACCCAATTAAAAAATGGGCAGAGGAGCTGAATAGACACCTCTCCAGACAGGACATACAAATGACTAAGAAACATATGAAGAAATGCTCATCATCACTAATCATCAGAGAGATGCAAATTAAAACAACAATGAGGTATCACCTCACACCTGTCAGAATGGCCGCCATCAACAAATCATCAATCAACAAGTGTTGGCGAGGGTGTGGAGAAAAGGGGACTCTAGTACACTGCTGGTGGGAATGCAGACTGGTACAGCCACTATGGAAAACAATGTGGTGTTACCTCAAAAAATTAAAAATTGAACTTCCATTTGACCCAGTGATCCCACTTCTAGGAATATACCCTAAGAAGCCTGAAACACCAATCAGGAAGAATATATGTACCCCCATGTTTGGAGCAGCACTATTTACAATAGCTAAGATCTGGAAACAGCCCAAGTGTCCATCAGTAGACGAATGGATAAAAGAGCAGTGGTACATATACACAATGGAGTACTACGCAGCTGTAAGAAAGAAAGACCTCTTATCCTTTGAGACTACATGGAGGGACCTGGAAAGTATCATCCTAAGTGAAACAAGCCAAACAGAGAAAGACAAGTTTCATATGATCTCACTTATTTGTGGAATATTATGAACATAACAGTCTGAGGAAGGGGGTAGTCCCAGAGACGCAGAAGTGGGATACAGACTGACAATCCCCTAAATAGGGAGGTGGTGGGGAAGAGATAAACCACAGAATTTATATGCATGTATGCTTGAACAGTGGACATGGACAACAAACTGGGGAAAGGGCAGGGAGGGAAGGGGAGGGGGGAATCAGTGAGGGAAAAAGGAGAAACATATGTAACAAAAATTAATTAATAAAAAAAAAAATTTCTCTGATGTCTTTTTAATGCTGAATTATATTTCAATGTCTGGATGCATCACAGTTTATCCATTCACTACTGGAGGACATCTTGGTTGCTTTCGAGGTTTACCATGATGACTAAAGCTCCTCCGAACATCCATGTGCAGGTTTCTGTGTAGATCTAAGTTTTCAGCTCTTTTGAGTAAATACCATGGAGCATGATTGCTGAATCATATGGTAAAAGTATATTTACCATATGATGTTTTTTAAGAAACCACTCAACTGTCTTCAAAAGTGTCTGTACCATACTGTGCTTCCACCAGACATGAATACAATGTCTTTGCGCTACATCCTCTCCAGGGGTTAGTGGTGGCAGTGTTCTGGATTCTGGCCATTTTAATAAGTGTATAATGGAATCTGATTGTTTAATTTTCATTTCCCTGATGACATTATATGGAGCATTTTTTTTTTATATGCACATTTGTCATTTGTGTATCTTCTTTATTAAATGTCTGTTAAGGTCTTTACTTGTTAATCGTTTATTTTATTTGTTCTCATTGGCTTAGAAGCTTTGATTTATGTATCTTATATTTTTATGGCTATTTAAAATTTTTGACATATATCTTTAATATTACATTCTTTAACAAAACCTTGAGTGCTTCAATATATTTGTTTCTTTCTGGAATAGAAGGAACTTGTCATAATTTATTTATTGTTACTTTTTTATAATACATTTTTATTGATTTTTAGAGAGAAAGGAAGGGGAAGGAGAAAGAGATAGAAACATTTATGTTAGAGAGAAGCATCAATTAGCTGCCTCCTGCATGCCCACTACTGGGGATCAAGCCTGTCACCTGGGCAAGTGCCCTGACTGGAAATAGAACCAGTGACCTCTTGGCGCATGGGTTGATGCTCAATTTTATTTTATTGTTTTTCAGCACCATTTATTCCTCCCATCCTCTCCCACTTTCACCCCCAAACTTTTTTTGTCTTGAATTATAGTTTAATACTTTCAAATATGTTTTTAAGTAAATAGTTTTTGAAGCGATCATGTTTTCAATTATTACAATGATATATTTTATCATTTTTTAAAAAATTTTTATTTAATTTTTTGTTACAGATATTTTACCTTTTTTACCCCATTGGCACCCCCCTCCCCACCCCACCCCCGCCCCGTCCCCAGCTTAGTTGTCCATGTCCATTGGTCATGCATACATGCATATAAGTTCTGTGGTTTATCTCTTCCCACCCACCCCCATTCCCTCTTCTGAGGGATGTCAGTCTGTGCCCTACTTCCATGTTTCTGGGTCTACTGTATTCCTCAGACTGTTATGTTCATTATATTCCGTATATAAGTGAGATCATGTGGTATTTGTCTTTCTCTGATTGGCTTATTTCACTTAGGATAATACTTTCTCTGATTGGCTTATTTCACTTAGGATAATACTTTCCCAGGTCCCTCCATGTCGTCTCAAAGAATAAGAGATCTTTCTTTCTTACCGCTGCATAGTACTCCATTGTGTATATGTACCACCGCTTTTTTTCCATTCGTCTACTGATAGACACTTGGGCTGTTTCCAGATCTTAGCTATTGTAAATAGTGCTGCTATGAACATGGGGGTACATATATTCTTCCTGATTGGTGTTTCAGGCTTCTTAGGGTATATTCCTAGAAGTGGGATCACTGGGTCAAATGGAAGTTCAATTTTAATTTTTTGAGGTAACACCATATTGTTTTCCATAGTGGCTGCACCAGTCTGCATTCCCACCAGCAGTGTACTAGAGTCCCCTTTTCTCCACACCCTCGCCAACACTTGTTGTTTGATGATTTGTTGATGGCGGCCATTCTGACAGGTGTGAGGTGATACCTCATTGTTGTTTTAATTTGCATCTCTCTGATGATTAGTGATGATGAGCATTTCTTCATATGTCTCTTGGCCATTTGTATGTCCTGTTTGGAGAGGTGTTTATTCAGCTCCTTTGCCCATTTTTTAATTGGGTTCTTTGTCTTCTTTTTGTTGAGTTGTATGAGCACTCTCTCTCTATATATATATATTGGAAATTAACCCCTTAACTGATATATCAATGGCAATGATGTTCTCCCATACAGTGGGTTGCCTTTCCATTTTGATTATTGTTTCTTTTGCTGTGCAGAAGCTTTTTAGTTTGATGGAGTCCCATGTGTTCATTTTTTCCTTTGTTTCTGTTGCCTTAGGTGATGTATCAGTGAAAATTCTGCTCCATATGATGTCCGAAATTTTGTTGCCTACATTTTCTTCTAGAATTTTTATGGATTCACGGGTCACATTTAAGTCTTTTATCCATTTTGAGTTTATTTTTGTGTATGGTATAAGTTGATGGTCTAGTTTCATTTTTTTTGCATGTAGCTGTCCAATTTTTTCAACACCATTTATTAAAGAGGCTGTCTTTACTCCACTGTATGCTCTTGCCACCTTTGTCAAATATTAATTGAGCGTATTGCCTTGGGTCCATTTCCGGGTTTTCAGTTCTGTTCCACTGGTCTATATGCCTGTTCTTGTGCCAGTACCAGGCTGTTTTGATTACAGTGGCTTTGTAGTATAACCTGATATCTGGTATTGTGATCCCACCTACTTTGTCTTTCTTTTTCAAAATTGCTGTGGCTATTCGGGGTCTTTCTTGGTTCCATATGAACTTTTGAAGTATTCGTTCTAGTTCTATGAAATATGTCATTGGTATTTTGATGGGGATTGTATTGAATCTATCCATTGCTTTGGGTAGTATGGACATTTTAATGATGTTAATTCTTCCAATCCATGAACAGGGTATGTGCTTCCACTTTTTTATATCTTCCTCTATTTCTTTTTTTAATGTCCTGTAGTTTTCTGCAAATAGGTCCTTTACTTCTTTGGTTAAGTTTATTCCTACGTATCTTAATTTTTTTGCCGCACTGGTAAATGGGATTGTTTTTTCGGTGCTAATGTCTTTTTAATCCTGAATTATATTTCAATGTCTGGATGCATCACAGTTTATCCATTCACTACTGGAGGACATCTTGGTTGCTTTTGAGGTTTACCATTATGACTAAAGCTCCTCTGAACATCCATGTGCAGGTTTTTGTGTAGATCTGAGGTTTCAGCTCTTTTGAGTAAATACCATGGAGCATGATTGCTGAATCATATGGTAAAAGTATATTTAGTTTTTTAAGAAACCACTCAAATGTCTTCAAAAGTATCTGTACCATACTGTGCTTCCACCAGACATGAATACAATGTCTTTGCACTACATCCTCTCCAGGGATTGGTGGTGTCAGTGTTCTGGATTCTGGCCATTTTAATAAGTGTATAATGGAATCTTATTGTTTAATTGTCATTTCCCTGATAACATTATATGGAGCATTTTTTTCCATATGCACATTTGCCATTTGTGTATCATCTTTATTAAATGTCTGTTAAGGTCTTTACTTGTTAATCTTTTATTTTATTTGTTCTCATTGGCTTAGAAGCTTTGATTTATGTATCTTATAATTTTATGGCTATTTAAAAATTTTGACATATATCTTTAATATTACATTCTTTAACAAAACCTCGAGTGCTTCAATATATTTGTTCCTTTCTGGAATAGAAGAAACTTGTCATAATTTATTTATTGTTATTTTTTATAATACATTTTTATTGATTTTTAGAGAGAAAGGAAGGGGAAAGGAGAAAGAGATAGAAACATTTATATTAGAGAGGGAGCATCAATTAGCTGCCTCCTGCATGCCCACCACTGGGGATCGAGCCTGTTACCTGGGCAAGTGCCCTGACTGGAAATAGAACCAGTGACCTCTAGGTGCATGGGTTGATGCTCAATTTTATTTTATTGTTTTCCAGCACCATTTTTTCCCCCCATCCTCTCCCACTTCCACCCACAAACTTTTTTTTTGTCTTGAATTATAGTTTAATACTTTCAAATATGTTTTTAAGTAAATATTTTTTGAAGCTATCATATTTTCAATTATTACAATGATATATTTTATCATTTTCTTTACTCACCATTGTTTATCTTATTTTTTCCTTCTTGCAAAACTGTACTTCTTAAATTAATGGTTCTTTTATTTATAAAAGATTTGTGGTGATGAAATTGCCTAGTATTTATAAACTTCAAACATATTTTAAATTGGCCTCACACCTAAATAATAAGCTCTCTAGTCATATAATTTTAGAATGAAAGTCTGTTTATTCCAAAGCACTATAACTGCATCGTGATAGTCCTTTCCTCCCGATATCTACTGTAGATTTACTCTCTTTCTCTATCCTTTCTCCATTCTTTCCTGACATTTTTCTTTGTACCTACCTTCTTGTTCAGTGATTTTGTTGTAACATTACTTAGCTCCTCAGTTCCCTGCCTGAGTAACAATACTAGTTTATGTGTTCATATCTCATGGCAATGCTTGGGGTGTTGCACATCCTGTCTCTCAGTCATAGCCCCAGGCGGTGAGGGGGTGTATTTCCCACCTCAGTTTATGAGCAGATTCTGGGCCCTAGCTTTTGACTTCACTGAGAGAATTCAACTCTTCTTCAGTTTTTACAAAATTAAAATTAGTCCAAATTCAAGCTTCCATGACCTACTTTTTATCCTAAAGTCCGAGTTCTGTGGTTTCAGCCCTGCTGATCACTTGGCATATTTGTTTTTTCTTTTCTCTTGAGATGGCATTTGATCTGTCTTTGCTTTTGTAAAAATGTGTTTTCTATTTATCATTTCCTTGTGGATAGGTCAGAGGCAAAGTATTAACTTTGTGCTATTTTGATTAAAGTCTAACATTTCTAGTAAATAAGAGTTTCATTTAATTTAAACTCAGTTTATAGAAGCTGCAGGAATATTTGCTAACTTACAAATGGCATTCGAAAGACATTAGTTTTGAAAATTGAAGTTATAAAATTATAGAAATATATCTTTGTATCTCTGAATTGCCTACCTTGCTGAGTTAAAAACAAACAATCCAAATGGGTTTTAAAAATCAGATGGGAAAAAAAAACTGATCGATAATAGTTTAGGTACTACGAATCCACCCGTGCCATTTAGTAGGACTATATATATTTGTTGCTCCCATGTAGTTTGTTAAGAAAAAGAGCATTTAAATTATATTCTGTCACCAAAAAGACTCTGAATAGCCTCAGCAATCTTGAGAATGAAGAACAAAGTGAAAATATCACAATATCTGATATCAAATTATACTGCAAGGCCACTGTAATCATAGCAGCCAGGTACTGGCATAAGAAAAGGCATATTGACCAATGGAACACAACAAAGAGCCCAGAAATCAACCGACACCTTTATGGGAAATTAATATTTGACAAAGAAGACAAGAGCATATAATGGAATAAAGAGAGTCTCTTCGATAAATGGTGTTGTGAAAATTGAACAAGTACATGCAAAAAAAAAAAAAAGAAAAGAAACTAGACCACCAACCTATACCATATAAAAGAATAAACTCTAAATGGAGAAAAAGACTTAAATGTAAGTCACAAAACCATAAAAATCCTAGAAAAAAAACATAGGCAGCAAAGTCTCAGACATGTCATGTAGCAGAATTTTCACAGATACATCTCCTAGGGTAAAAGGAACAAAGGAAAAAATAAATGGGACTACATAAAACTAAGAATCTTCTATACAGCAAAAGAAACCATCAACAAAATGAAAAGGTATCCTTTATATGGGAGAACATATTCACCAATAATATATCAAGGCAAATAATCCAATTAAATGGGCAAAGAACCTGAATAGACACTTCTTCAAAGAGGACATACAGATGGCTAATAGACATATGAAAAAATGCTCAGCATTACTAATCATCAGAGAGATGCAAATTAAAACTACAATGAAGTGTCACCTCACATCTGGCAGAATGGCTACCATCAATTAATCAACAAACAACAAGTGAAGGTGTGAAGAAAAGGGCACCCCAATGCACTGCTGGTGGGAATGCAGACTGGTGCAGCCACTGTGAAAATCATTATGGAGTTTTGTTAAAAAATTAAAAATGGAACAGCCATTTGAACCAGCAGTTACACTTCAGAGAGTATATCCTAAGAATCCTGAAACACTAATCAGAAAGAATATATGCACTCCTATGATCATTGCAGCATTATTTACAATGTCTAATGTCTGGAAACAGCCCAAGTACCCATCGGTAGGTGAGTAAATATAAAAACTGTGGTACATTTACACCGTGAAACATTATGTGGCCATAAAAAAGAAAGAAATCTTACCCTTTGGGACAGCATGGATGGACCTGGAGAATATTATGCTAAGTGAAATAAGCCAGTCAGAGAAAGACAAATATCACATGAACTCACTGGATAGAGGTAGGCAAAGTGGGAGAGGGAGATGGGGACATCTGTAATAGTGTGAACAATAAAAATAAACTTAAAACATGAAATTGTGGGATTAAAGAAGTGCACAGCAACATTCTTGTCAAGAGAAAGTGGGACTGGAGTACCACGTGGCAGTGTCGGCATCACAATTACTCAGATTGTCACAGATCATGGATGAAGTGCAAGTAGAAGGCAAGATGCTGAGAGATAAAATGTCTGGGACGTGTCACTGCTATGACAGATGGAACTGAATGAAGAGGAAGGGAGAAGTCCCTCTTCTTTTCTTGAGCTGGATGTCCATCTTCTTTTCCCCTCTGACATCGAAGCTCCTGGTTCTTGGACCTTCAGACTCCAGGACTTACACCATCACAACCCTGGTTCTCAGGCCTCTAGATTCAGACTGAATTATATCAAACTTCCAGCTTGCACACAACAGACTGTGGGACTTCTCAGCCTCTGTAACTGTGTGAGCCAATTCCTATATATTATATATAAATTAATATGTTTATAGTTCTGTTTCTATTGGATTTTCCCTGGAGAACCCTTACTAACACACATTTGATTCTAAAACGTTTTTCTAAGAAAATATAAAAGACTTCAATACATTAAAAATTATATTCTGTCAAACTATAATGGTTTCTTTGTAAAAAGTAGAAAAAAAAGTCAAAAGGGAAAATCATTTTGGGAAGAAGTTTGAAGAATTCTTGATTAAAGAAAGATTGCATTGTGACCTGTAAAAGAAAGTGATAATTTGGTGGCACAGAGATTTTTGTATCAGTAGATTTTTTTGATAAGACTATTGAATTTTCATATTGAGTGCATTATTTCAGAAATTAGGAGGAGATTTCGATGCATTTTAGGAAGCTCATGTGGAAACAAAAACCTATCACTTATAGTTGATGAAATAATTTCATACCCTCATATCCTTTTAAATAAAATACTTATGATTCAAGCCTGATTTTTGGAAACTCTAGAAATAACATAATTTTGTTCAAACAGAAATTAGCTAATTTTTTTTCTAAATTGCTTCCTTTTCCTTTAATTTTCAGGTTACTATATGTGGGTAGGAGCTCCACATGCATCTACTCTTAGCCATTTAGACAGCAGGGCTTATCTAAACAGCTCTGTGTGTCACTGCTGGGGCAGGGACTGCCGTCTTCAATTTCATTACACTATGGAAAACAGTGTTCTGAGAGCAGGTCTACATAACAACAAGGTAAGAAGAAACTTGCATTTTTTTAAAACCATTGAATACATGAAATTTCTATTCTTGGCAAATTCTGTTTCTATTTCTCAGTTGTGTAGGCTTTAGGTATTCTTTAGCTTGACTTTATTTAGTATACCTTTAAAAAGGAATATTAAGAAGCTGGTTTAGGAAATACTGTCATATACCAAAGATAATGTGATAATTTGCACAATCTATTTCATAAAACTGTTAAAATTTATAAAAGTATATTACAGAAACAATAGGTTTAATACAATGAGCTATTTGGGAATCTTTTGTTATCTCTGTATTGAAGTTCTGATGTGATCTGTCTTGGGTTTTAGATCCATATATTATTAAAGCTATAAATATGATGGAAGCAAATTATTTGTCTTGGTACCAATAGATACAATTTTAAAGGCTGGCAATTACTGATAAAATACAGATAAATGAGTCATTTGAAGGAAAAAAAATGGCACACTGGGCAGAGTAAAAGTTGTGGTGGTAATGCTAGTGAGTAAAACAAATCTAAGCCTTCTTTTTTTAACCTAACTTCAACTGAAAGCAATCCTCTACAAGAGGAAAAATACCTGAGACATTGATAATTTCTATATTGAGGAAAGATTTACTTACAAATAGGAGTATAGAAATCATAGGGATAAACAGCAATCATTCTAGAAATGAGGAACATTAGAAAATATTTGCAGGAATTTTAATATTGGAAAAAGGAAGATGAGAAAAGCATCCAAATTTGTTTCTTTTGGCTCAGGATGCTTTGGGTAAATCCAGCTGAAACTTGCACATGACATCAGCTAGATTCATTTTCCATCAAAAGTATATTTATCATCTACCCTTACCAAGTGCCACTAACCTTCTGTAAATAGCATTTTATTCTGAAGTTTGAAGTATCATCATAATTTATCCTCAAGTATCAGAATGATTATTAGCAAGATATTTGAGAATTCAAGAGGGATTCTATTTTTTCCTAGTTCCATTGCATCACCTCTACCTTTCCCTTTTTTTGCGTCATTTTCAACATGTCCAATCTTCTTTCTGGTTTTCTTCTCCAAGACATTCACAGAGTTCTAAGGTACAAAGTTGGATGAATACTCTCATTAGATGGTCTAATACATTTTTCTTTGTTACGTGAATGAGACACAATTTCTAGCATTCTGTAACTATGCTCTATCTTTGTAGTAGTGTTTATTTTGCAGTAGTATTTGGCAACCTAATGCCCTGAATCTATTTGACATATTTCACTCAGTTTATTTAGGTGTAGGGTAGGTGGAGGGGCAAAAACATTTCTGTGCCATTTTTGTAGTTCTACAAACTTTCCAGATACATGGGAAAATTTTATAAAACAAACAAACAAACAAACAAAAAAGGTTCAACTACACCTGTATGTGTTGTAGTGTTTATGTTTCAGTCATCTTTCGGTATAGTTTCTTGCACCATGTAAACCAAGCCCAGGAAACCTCTATGCAATTTGCAGCCTTCTATAATTTCCAGTTTCCTTCTTCCACAAAGAAATTCTAGAACAATTTTGTTAGGTTTACATTATAGTTAAAGATGCTTTAAAAATATATGGCACTATGAGTGTGCTTTTGCATTTCAGGTAATTAATTAATGTTCTATAACTGTTGAATGAGTTATCCTACATTTAGAACAAATTTGTATTATATATCTTCTAATACTTGGGATTCTTTTAATCTGCTCTGAACACTAGTGATGGATTTTTAGTTTCAGTGTATGTAGAATGGAAGTATGCATTACTGGAAGTGGGCAATGTCATTCCTCTGTTGGCTTTGGGATGCTCTAAGAAATGAGTGAAGTAGACTGGCTTCAGACACCACCTCATATACTAAGAATACAATTATCAACTATCCATTTCCCACATTACAAGAAAATAAGTTTATTCATGGAGAACTGATGTGGTATATTAATCAGAACCAATTAAGTGTACATCATAAAGAGTGTTGACAGATCATTAGTTTACCCAGTGTTCTGCAAGACAGTGGTCTGTCTTCCCTGACACTATTTGCTATTCTTTATACACGTAACACATTGGTCACCAGTGCAAAACCTGCATTAAAGTACATTGAGGTCACAAGTTAATGTTTTATCACACACTTATAAAAAAAGGCTCCAAATCTATCATTAACAAAATTAGCTCTTGATGAAAATTATCATTTGCATCTTCCATGAATACCCTAAAGGAAAAACCCTTAAGATATGTGCAGGTAAATCAAGAAATACCTAAGAGAATGCTGAGTCATTTTCTTTATATTCAGAAGCCATCAGAACTTGAGAAACAGAAAACACAGGTAAGAGGCAAGTAGTTAAATAAAAAGTTGACTCAGAGTCAGCTTATGTGTGTAGCAGTTCTAGTTTGTGTTGTCTAAGTATTCTCAGAATTAGGTCTCATCTACTAAGGCAGTGATCACAGTAACAACATATCTTTTATCCTGAGGAGAGTTTCCTTGACAGTGAGACAAGGACAGTGCCCAGCTTGTGGTGCTACTACATATTTTCTAAGTTCCCAATGGCAAGCAGGAAGACACAGTTGGGGTAGGAAAGACAATGCCTTAGAAAGTATCTGTTCTTGTATGATACAGTTTTTAAAGCCATAATACACTTTCCTTGAAGGAAGGTCTTTACCACAGCACCTGTGCAATAAAACTAGTTAAATAAATAATAAAATAAAATAAAATAAAACCTTGAAATGAGTACCTTTGATTTTCTTCATTGGAAGAGGGGAGGACAAGCTGCGATCTCTAAGATATCTAGTAATACATATTTTTCTTGAAGGGTAAAATGGCATTATTGATGCTGGTCTGGAGGAGTAAGGACATTTTAAAATTTTTTATTTATTTATTAAGATAATAAAATACTAAAATATCACTTGAAGGGCTTTACTGAATTGAGGGGCTCTTTCACATTGACACCTGTTGAAAGTAAGTAGCTAAGAGTCTGTGAGGACGGAAGTAAAATAAAAGCTGATTTTGTTTACTTGGGGTTATTTTATTTTTCATTGTTGTGTCACAAGACAAGAAAATATGGTATAAAAGTCTGGATTTTATATACAGTATGTCATTAACTTAGTGTATGAAAAGCCATTTAAGTTTAGAAAGGACTCTGCTAACTTTTCAAAAAAGTAAATGAATTCTTCTTCCAGTAGAACGGAAGAGACTCCGTTAGTCAATGTGAAAAAAAGAGCACAATTGCTCTCAATTATTCTCATAAAGTGAAAGTGAGAGGAAGTGATGGATGCAACTTACCATGCGGTGTCACTAAAAACATCTGTGGAGGACATGAGTGTCTTGATTCTAAATAACTGAAGTTGCGTAGGAAATAATTGGGGGAAAAAATAGTTGTGTGTCTCAACTTTTTATAACTCCAATTCATCCTGATGTAACCTGGAGGCTATCAGCTGAAAATGCATCCACCATGTATGTTTCACTGCCTTATGAGAATCTTAAGAGTTGATATAAATAAATAATGAAATGAAGTACATTTTAATAGATTTAGACTATCTTCTGAAATACGTAAGACTTGGAAATTAGAGTAGACATCAGAGGGCAAAGGACTAAGTTGAAAATAGATTCATTTTTTTAGAAAATCTTTGTTATGAATCAAATAAATGAAGCCAAGTAAGGAGATAAATGCTTACAAGTGTTTGAAAAAGTATGAGTGTCACTACAACTAGATGTTACCTTCCAGTTTCGTTGCCTATCTCATAGTAAGAGGAGGGCACAGAGAGAGTCTCAAAGCTTAACCTAAGAAATAATTATGCCGCTTTTTGCCTTTTCACTATGTTGATATATGAAAAATTAATGCACTCTATAGGTAAATATTATGAACAATCTGGTATATCTTTACCAGGGAAATGTCAAATCAGCTTGACTGTTTGATAAAATCCAAAGAAAAATAAAAATAAGATTAGTTCACAGCATAAAAACATAGTCATGAATTATAAAGTCCAAAACCAGAGGCAAATTTTTGGAATAGATTATAGACTTTTATTGAAGATGTTACCTCATAATATATAGTAATGTAATTTTGCATACACTTTGTAACCTGGGAAATGATCATTATACAGATACATGCTATAGCATGTACATTCTATAGGTTTGGAGAAATGATAAAGACATATATGCACCATTATTTTATCATACAGAGTATTTTCACTCGCTGCTCCACCTATTCATGTCCCCCCATTTTCTAATTTTTCCTTTAAAAGATGTTATAGACATTTTTCACCAAGACTTGAGATTTTTTAGCACTTCATATCATACAAGTAGGGGATACTCTATTAAAACATAATTAAGAGAGTACATATGTAAATATGAATGTAGAATTTGGGGAATGAATACTGTCTTTCTCTTCTCATCAAAGGAAGAAGAAATATTTTGGACATACAACATATCAACTAAAAAAAAAAAAAAAATAATGGGTGAAAACAGATGTGTTAATACCAGAAGAACTGAAGACATTTAAGGTATAAAAGGGAAAACCAAGTATTTTTGTCATAAGTTTTATTATTAGCTATGCAGTAGTGAATTTATCACTCATTGCTAAATTTAAATTAGAACTTAAATCAGGGATATAGACTTGTATGTTTGAGGAGAGCAATTACCTACTTGTTTTCATCCTGCCTAGCCCTTCTCTGTCCAGATTTCCCAAGTGAAGGACCCAGAGAGTGACTACTCTTTTTTAAAGCTTCCTCATTCTCCATGGGCTCCCTTGAGAGAGCATCCCTAACACCATGCATTACAAGTAGTGAAGCAAATTGAATTATGAAGCAGATAAATAAAAACTGGTATTGAAATGCAGTAATTTACATCTTATAGCATATGGATAACTTTACCTATACAGAGATATATCTGAAACATATATATACATATATATATATAAACATATATATATATCCCCTCATAGAAAGGCTGACTCTTAAAAAATTTACTTGGGATTTTGTTGAGATTGTACAGAAAATTATATCTGATAACATTTTCTTTCTTTTTTTCATCCTCACCCGAGGACATTTTTTCCATTTTTTGTTCAGATAGAGTGGGAGGGAGAGCGAGAAAGAGAGAGAGAGAGAGAAACATCAATGTGAAAGGGACAAATCGAGTGGTTGCCACCCACACGACCCAACCAGGGCCGGGAACAAACTGCAACCGAGGTACGTGCCCTTAGTGGAAACCGAACCCGGGTCTCTCTGGACCTCAGGCCGACATTGTAACCACGGAACCAAACCGGCCAGGCTGATAACATTTTCTTAAACTTTCATATACAATGTTGCCTGTGATGTCTTTCTTATCTAATATTATGGCAATATCACAAAATATAGTTAGTGGCATAACATTCAAATATCTGTTATTATGAATTTCTATTTAGAATTTTATTCTTGAAGTGCAGTACTTTATTTAAGACTCCATTCATTTTGTATTGTATATAGAAGATATAAATATATTTATACAGGGGTGTGAGTGCATGTGAGGCTTATGAAAACCAATTTCATTCCTTATGCTAATACCTTTTTTGTACATTTTGCTATTTGTTAAAAGGGAGAATCCAAATGATAATAACCTGTAAATCAAGAGATTTTTAGAATCTCATTTACTGTTAAAATTGGGAATTCTGAACCATAGCATTTTTGTAGCAATCTCAGTAAAGTTGAGGTTTATATTATAGCCTATCGAGTTCACATTTTGATACTATTTTAATTTTTCTAGGCTGATATCTATCTTTATAACTTCTGAAACAAACACTAAGGGATTAGAGTTTTATTCTTTTTACATAGACTGAATATTAACATTTTGTTATTTAACTCAAAGACAAAACAAAGTAAAATATAAAGAAAATAACTTGGAAGTTATTCTAGATTTCCAAGTGCATATTAAATGTAAGTAGATTTTCAATAGTTGCAGATTTTTGAGACTTAAGTTTAAAATTTTCAATTTGAGAAAGTTTAAATTTTTCAGTGTTGGAACTTCAAACTGATATTTCTGTGTATCTGGTCTCTTGCTGCTATGAAAATATACAGCTTTAGATCCAATGATTTTTATAAATTTTTACTATGATACTCATTATGGGGAAAGTGTATATAAGCATACACGGTTTTCTTAATATTAGATATGATTTAAATCTAATATTTTTTAGACTAAATATATTTGCATACTGAACTTGATCTTAAGTAATTTTTTTTTAAAGTCAGTTTTATTATATATGTTGCTTGAGCTTAAAGGTATAGAAAAACAGGCAATGTATACCCATTAAATTTCTAAGAAATATGAGGTAAAAAGATGAAATCTTTGGGTAAACTCTAATTTGTACAAAGACACTAGATTTGCTGTTCTCCATAAAGTAAAAGAACCTGTTATATAACATACAGAAATAATTTAATACCTTTTCACAAGAAAATACCTCAAGCATTGCAAAAGCTTCATAGTCCATGGAGACATCTAAAATGCCAATCCATGGCACAGTTACTTCTTTCTTCTTCCCCCATCGATCTATGTGGTGGTTTTCATAGGTTTCTGGCCTGATGTCCAAAGGCCGTGAGGCTCTCCAGGACTTCATCCCTGTTCTGCCCGAAGTCGTTCTGGAGGATGGTCATCTTCTCCTGGGTGTCCTTCTCCACGTCAGTGTTGCAGCTGCCATGGGATCCCAGAACTGCCAGTTCCTTGGCCTTGAACTTCTCCCTCTGCAGGTGGTACTGTTCAGTTTCAGGCTAAGCCTCTGCTTTGGCCTGCTTCAGCCTCAGATTCTTTTGTTCACAGGCCTGGGACACCTTCTTGTTGGCCTGCTTCTCAGTCTGCAGCAGCTGCTGGATGACAGGCAGCTGACTGGCCATGGCAGCAGTCTGTATATCTGTTTCGAAGAAATGTCTATTCAACTCCTTTGCCCATTTTTAAATTGGGTTATTTGTCTTTTTATTGTTAAAAGTGTTCTCTATATATTCTGGATACAAGTCCTTTATCAGCTACATGGTTTGCAAATATTTTCTCCCATTCCATGAGTACTCTTACTTTTAAATGCTAGTGTGGCCAAGTATAAATTCTAGTTTGCTATTTATTTGCTCCTAGACATTGAAAATATTCCTTTGACATCTAGCTTACGTTAATAATAGAAGCTGAGTTGTCATTCATTGCTTCTGGACAACTCTCAGCTACTATCTCTTAGAACTTTGCCTCTCGTTATTCTATCTTTCCTTTACAGAACACTAATTTGATGATTGTTAGTCTTACTCATTCTGTTAATTCTGTCTCTTATTTTTTTTTTTAATCTTTATTGTTGAATGTATTACAGATGTTCCTCATTTTCCCCCCATTGACCCCCTCTTCCCCACTCCCACCCCCCTCCTGCCTTTCCCCACACTGTTGTCTGTGTCCATTGGTTATGCATATAAGTTCTTTGGTTTATTTTCTCCCACCCCCCAACCCCCTTCTCTTTGAGGTTTGTCAGTCTAGCAACCAATTTGTTCTTCTTAATCCCTTCATATATTTCACCCATTCCCCCAACCCCCTTCCCATCTGGCAACCAACAAAATGTTCTCTGTATCTATGAGATTGTTTCTGTTCTGCCTGTTCATTTTGTTTGTATATTCCATTGTTGATAGATATGTATTCATTGCCATTTTTTTTTGTTCATATATTTTATCTTTTTCTTCAAAGAGACCCTTCAACATTTCATATAATAACAGTTTGGTGGTGATGAACTCCTTTAGCTTTTTCTTGTCTGGGAAACTCTTTATATGGCCATCGATTCTAAATGACAGCTTTGCAGGATAGAGTAATCTTGATTGTAGGTTCTTGCTTTTCATCATTCTGAATATTTCTTGCCACTCCCTTCTGGCCTGCAAAGTTTCTTTTGAGAAATCAGCTGACAGCCTTATGGGAACTCCCTTGTAGGTAATTATCTGCTTTTCTCTTGCTGCTTTTAAGATTCTCTCTTTGTCTTGAACCTTTTGCATTTTGATGATGATGTGTCTTAGTGTGGGCCTCTTGGGGTTCATCTTGTTTGGGACTCTGTGCTTCCTGGACTTGTATGTCTGTTTCCTTCACCAAGTTAGGGAAGTTTTCTTACCTTATTGTTTCAAATAGGTTTTTGATTTCTTGTTCTCTCTCTTCTCCTTCTGGCACCCCCAAGATGCGAATGTTGGCACCCTTGAAGTTGTCCCAGAGGCTCCTTACACTATCCTGATTTTTTTGGATTCTTTTCTCTTTTTGCTGTTCTGATTGGGTGTTTTTTGCTTCCTTATATTCCAAATCAATGGTTTGCTTTTTGGTTTTACCTTCTCTACTATTGAATCTGTGTAAATTCTTCTTTATTTCAGTTAGTGCCTCCTTCATTTCTGACTGGTTCTTCTTTATGCTCTTGAGGCCCTTACTAAGTTCGCTGAGGTTCTCACTAAGTTCATTGAGCATCCTTATAAGCAATATTTTGAACTCAGCATCTATTAGGTTGCTTATCTCCATTTCACTTAGTTCTTTTCCTGTTTTTTTTTTTTTTCTGTTCTTTCATTTGGGACCTGTTTCTTTGTCTCCTCATTATGGCTGCCTCCCTGTGTTTGTTTCTATGTATTACTTAACAAGAAGTATGGAGCTTGCTGATACCAGATGCTGCTTGTTTAAAAGAATTTAGAAAAACCTGAAGCAGAATCCAAGACAGGCCAATCCTATGGTATAGTAACTGGCAACAGCTTGGGTCGGCCTGAAAGTTGGGTGGGGTGGGACCTCAGGGAATTACCAGGGCGGGGCTACCAGTGTGAGCCAGGTTGCTGGAGTCCCAGATATGGCGGCTGTCTGCTGCCCCAGGGAAGGGCTCACCAAAGGAACAAAGGCCTCTGACAGCAAGTTTGTCCCGGAGAAAGCTCCTTCTTCAGCCCTCGCTCTAGTGCCAAACAGCTTGGTTCTTCCCTATATGTGTCTGATGCCCCTCGAGCTGCCTCACCTCCAAGCTTAGAGGGAGTGAGTCCGATAAGTCAGTGCGCGGGCCCTTTAAGGAGCTGCCTGGGGCCTCTGCCGCATCAGCCTCCCTGACCCTCAGTTTCTGCTGTTTTTTCCAGCCAGAAGTGATGAGGACTTCTCCTCCTGGCACTGGAACCCTGAGCAGGGCACCTGGTGTGGGACGGGGACCCCTCAGTCCTCAGGGAGGACCTTCCCAGCCGAGGTGTCCTCCTGATTTTTATCCGCCACACGTGGGTGTGGGACCAGCCCGTCCACCTCCGCCCCTCCTACCAGTCTCTATGTGGCTGCTTCTTTAATTCCGTAGTTGTAGGACTTCCATTTAGCTTGATTTCAGGCAGTTTTGAATGATAGTTGTTCTGAAGTATAGTTGTAACTTTGATGTGGTTGTGGGAGGACCCGATATCGCATTTACCTACGCCGCCATCTTGACCGGAAGTCGATCTTAAGTAATTCTTAACAAATAAATAATATTAGTGATTCATGTTTTTGCAAAAAAGAAGATTTATTCAGAAACTTTAAGCTGGAAGAGACAAAAAAAAAATCAGCTTTTTTTTTTTTTTTTTAATTCTTTGTTAGGATAGTCAAGTTTTTTTGTTTTTTGGGTTTTTTTTTTATTGATTTTAGAGAAAGAGGAAGGGAGAGGGAGAGAGAGATGGAAACATCAATGAGAGAGAACACTGATTGGCCGCCTCCTGCATGCCCCTGACTGGGGATTGGGCCCACAACCTGGGCATGTGCCCTGACAAGGAATCAAACTGGCAACCTCTTGGTGAATGAGTCAACCACTGAGCCACATCAGTCAAGCAAAAGAAGTCAGCTTTTATTCTTAGTATCTTATTTATATGTTCACAACATCTAGTTTAGCACTGTTCAATAGAACTTTCTGAGGTAATGGAAATGTTCTGTATCTGTGCATTCCAATATGGTAGCCACAAACTACATATGGCTAATTGAACTTGAAATGTGGCTAGTACCACTGAGGGACTGAATGTTGATTAATTTAAATTGAAATATCCCAAAGTAGCTAGTGGCTACCATATTGGACAACAGAGAACTAATTTGCTATACAGTCAGCTCTTTCTCTCCTTCCCTGCTTGTTAACAAACCATTGCTCTTGGTGAAACCTCAAAGAATATTAATACATTGACATTGCTCTGGCCACTGTGGCTCAGTTGGTTGGAGCATCCTCCTGTACACCAAAAAAGTGGCAGGTTCAATTTCCAGTCAGGGCATATACCTACCTAGGCTACAGGTTGAGGCTCTTGTGGGAGATGACCTATGGATGTTTCTCTCTCACATTGATGCTTCTCCTCTCTCTCTTTCTTTCTCTCTCTCTCCCTTTTCTTCTCTCTAAAATTAATTAAGCCCAGACAGTGTGGCTCAGTGGTTGAGCATCAACGCATGCACCAAGAGGTTGCCAGTTCGATTCCTGGTCAGGGCACATACCCAGGTTGTGGGCCTAATCCCCAGGGAGGGGCATGCAGGAGGTGGCCAATAGATGTTCTCTCTCATCCATGTTTCTATCTCTCTCTCACTCTCCCTTCCTCTCTATCTAAAATAAATAAAGAAAACAATTTAAAAAAATAAAATCAATTTAAAAATCAGTTATAATCAATTCCTATAATAAATACTTTGACATTATCTTACATTGGACTAGCAACATATGGTTGATTAACTTGCTAGTATTGTATACCTTCAGAAAAGCCAGCAATTTGATTGGAGAAAATGAAATATATTTATTTTAATGTGCACTTCTTTGATTATTAACGATATTCTTCTTAGATAAAAATTAATAGATTTTTATATTCTTTAAATTTTTTATTCTTCTGTTGCATCCCTTACTATTTGCTTGACATTTCTCTTCATGCATTCCAATACTACTTTTAGTAGTTAAAACAAACAAACAAACAAACAAAACAGATGCATAGCTCTTGCTGTGTACATAGTGCCAATATTTACTCTTCTTCTTGAATGTTTTATTTTTAGTGTTGAGGGTATTACAGATGTCCTCCATTTTCTTCCTTTTTGCCCCCTCCACCCAGTTCCTGCCCCACCTCAGGCCTTCACCACACTGTTGTCTGTGTCCATGGATTATGCACATATGCCTATAATTTCTTTGGTTATTCTCTGCCCACCTCCCCCTACTTCCCTCTGAGATCTGTCAGTCTGTGCCATGCTTCCATGCTTCTGGACCTATTTTGTTTGTCGGTTTATTTTGTTCATTAGATTCCACATATAAGTGAGATCATGTAATACTTGTTTTTCTCTGACTGGCTTATTTTGCTTAGCACAATACTCTCCAAGTCCTTCCATGCTGTCTCAAAGAGTAATATAACCTTCTTTTTTACAGCTGTGTAGTATTCCACAAATACAATGTGTAATTGTACCAAAGCTTTTTTATTCACTCATCTGCTGATGGGCACTTGGGCTGTTTCCAGATCTTAGCCATTGTGAAAGCTGCAAAGATGATGATCACATAAAAAAATTTGCAGTCAGGGACATTATCGATGGTTAGTGGGATGCTGTATTTTGTATGCTCATGGATGGTTTTTCAGAGGCCTCGGTGGATCTAGTGTGCCCATCAATCTTATGTGTGTGAGTTAAGCTCCTCAAATAGAAACTATGTTATCAATTGTATTTTCCTGCTATTTAAACAAGCATTTTCTTAATAATCTAATCTCTATTATTATTAAAATTAACCTTTTTAAGAGATTATGAACTCATCAAGTTTTCATTTTTTTCCCACCAAAGTTTATTTTTGAAGGGGCTCTTTTGAGCCAGGAAAGTTTTATTGGACTGGATCAGCTTTGGGTCTATGCATGTGCACAGGCCCCATCCAGAAAGCTTTGCTCCACAGATGAATTCACTTGTGCCAGTGGCCAGTGCGTTGCCCAGAAAGAAATCAGTATGTGACTCTCGGCAGGACTGTTCTGATAAGAGTGATGAAGACCCAGTGACTTGCTGTAAGTGACTCAGTAGTTTACTCAGTCACATACTCAAATTCACGACTGTGATTGGATTTAAAATACTAATCGTTGTTTTAAACAAGGTAAAGCTAATATGAAATAAGATGAATGTACGTTGTCATTCTGAAGCTTTCTATCAGCACTGTTCCTTGTGGGGGTCTTTATGCTAAATAAATATTTTGATGGTTATTGCCTACACTGCAAAATCTCTCTGTTCAACAAATGAATAGTTGTGATTAGGTATTTGTATGTCAATGTGTGTGTTTTTGTTAACGAGAGAAATGAGTGAAAGAAGGAATCTCTTTCTAGTTTTCTCCTTGGAGACATATAGTATAGATTGCTAACCTTTATAAATGTAGGACTTTTCCTATTCTGACCAATTACATAGGAAGCTGTGGGGAGGGTGTGAAGGAAAGGGGCTGCCATTGCCTTCCAGGCAGTCATAATGACTGTAGAAATCACGTCAGCCACAGCTGGTGTTTGTGCCTAGGCAAAAAAGGCACACCACCTTTCTTTCAGGCTTTTTATGTAGAATCTCTGAGAGGACTGATGACAAGAAATCCTATATCTATTCAAGCCTAGTAATTTTATTATTTATTTATTTATTGTATTTATTTATTTTTTATCCTCACTCGAGGACATTTTTTGATATTTTGTTCAGATAGAGTGGGAGGGAGGGAGAGAGGGAGAAACATCGACATGAAAGGGAGACATCGAGTAGTTGCCACCCGCACAACCCAACCAGGGCCGGGGACAAACTGCAAATGAGGTACGTGCCCTTAGCAGGAACCAAACCCGGGTCTCTCGGGACCACAGGCTGACGCTCTAACCACTGAGCCAAACCAGCCAGGGCAAGCCTAGTCATTTTTAAAAAGAAATATAATTTAACCACATCATAGTTCTCAGATGATGTAACATCAACTAAGATACTGTATCTCTTTAGAAATGATGGATTCCAACGAAATGAATTCAATTCCTATATCTCAAACAAATGGGTTTTTAAAAGCTATTAAAATTTGACATTTATTTTGATGCAGTATTTTATTTTAGTGAGGTATTTTGTTGAGCAATAGAAAAACATTGCAACAAGGTAAATGTCACCTTTTTCATCAAGAGCAATGAAGAAGGACGTAGGAAACAGGAGATAGGAAAGCAAGAAAGAAATCCTTTATTTATCAACAGCAATTCAATTAATTCCTCAGACACCTAGCTTTAAACATTAGTTTTAAACATCTACTTACAAATATGATCTCAGTGGAATTTTTTGGTGGCTCTCTTTTTATTATTCCAAATAATAATAACAATAATAATAATAATAATAATAGCAATAACCACCAAAGTGAGAACAATTCATTTTCTGTAGAGTGTCAGAGTCCTTTCTGTGCTTTATTTCAAGTTTTTACAACTTGGCTTATTTATTTTGCAGAAGTTCACCTTTCTAATGATTTGCATTATTTTCAATAACTGAAAATAAATGTTTCCTGACTTTTCAGTTGTATATTTTGAAGCTTAGTTTCTTCTCTCTCTCCAGCCTTTTTATCCCCTATGCTCTACTTTTAATTGGTTTTCTTATTCCAGTTCCACCTGGAGTATTAGTAGATATTTTAGCATTTGATTTTGGATATATTTTCCCATTTGTCTTTCTATATCGAGATTGTTTTGTTTTTAGAGAGAGAGAAATAAAAACATCCATGAGAGAGAACAATTGGCCACTCCCTGCATGCCCCCCTCTGGGGATTTGGCCCACAACCTGGGCATGTGCCCTGACTGGGAATCGAACTGGCGACCTCTTGGTGCATGGGTTGATGCTCAACCACTGAGCCACACCAGCTGGGCACTATATTGAGGTTTTATTAATTAAACATCTGGCATTTTTCCAGAAGAGTGTTTCTTCATACAATTCTGCTATGTCATTGATGTGAATGCAGGGATAGATGTTTGTGGTTATCAACAAATAATTACTTCTTAGCCTAAGTTTCCCAAATAATGTTACCACTTTTGACCAAAGAAAACCTGGCATGTTTGCTTGATTAAGATAATTTGACATAGGGGATATGGCATAAAAAATTTAGGCATATTACATATTATAAAACACATGTTTTGATGCATATATCCATATATTTAGATGTAAACATGAATATTTCACGTAAATATTTGCACAATAAATTTTGCTCTGATGAAATTATTTATACTGTATAGCAATTGAGTTATTAGAGTGATAACTTACACTGTTTTCTGCACTATTTATTATATTTGTGCATATATATACTGGATATATATCATTAAAATAACATTGGCTTCCCTTTGAAATGTAAAACCACTTTGAAGCATTTTACATATACTTTTATGTTTGAATTTTATCAATTTACATTTGTAATACAAAATTTTCTTAAAATAGAATTTCCAAATTTATGAAGCACAAGAAAAATGCTTTTATATCTTCTTTTTATCCCACTTTTGTCCTAAAGATGAATCTTTAGATCAGTGTAGTTTATACATGCAGTTTGAATAACACCAGGAGTACTAGGCACATTCTGGAGACTTAGCACATGTTAACCCATGAATATTGTGGGTCAGTATGCTATCTCAGAACAGTCAGTATACTCAGTGTGTTTTCTCCAAAAGGCACACTCGTTCAGGCGTTCCTCCATTACCAAGTTCCTTTTTTAGATACTATTTTAACAAATGTAGATGACTGAGCCTCTAGCTCAGTGCCTTTCCAATACAGTTGATTTTAAAGAGAAAATGAATTTTGCTAGAGTTTTGTTGCTATAGTGTACTTGATGGGCCTGCAGCATCAGCATCCGCATCACCTGGTGCTCTTACTAAACGCAGAACCCCAGGTCCCATCCCAGTCTTACAGAACTAGAAGTTGCATTTTAATGTCTCCGGTGATTTGTATGTTTATCAAACTTTGAGAACCACTGTGTCAAATAGGCTTCAGAAACAAACAGACATCTGAGAGTGAAAACAGACGGTATGTAAAAAAATGCAGGCTTAAGAAAAGGCAAATTAGTCAGAGGCCTTTCTCGGAAGAAGCAAAAATTCCCAGAAATTCACTAATTTCTACAAGCCATTGTATACCAAACGACACATTTTTAAAAAAGGTTTAAGATGTAATATACATAAAGCCCACACATAATTAATGTACACATCGATGAGTTTGGACATATGTATACACCTGTGAAAACATCTCTGTACCCTTCACCTTTAGACATTTTCCTCGTGTCTCCCCCACCCTTTGGGGGGCCGCAGTAAGGACACTAATACCATCTACCTTCTTAAGCTGGTGGGGCTGTGTGCATGGCTGCCCTGGGGGCTGGGGCGCTAAACTGTTTCGTGTACCCAGCGTTGGCCCTACTCAGCACCCCAACCCTACCTGCCCGCCGCCACCAAGGACAAGGGCTCCATGGCTGGGCGGCTGGCGGCACCGGGATGGGGCTACCCTCCTGCTTCTTCCTCCTCGCGCTCTTCTCCTGGCGACGGGCAGCTGGCGGCTGGCCAGACTTCGACCTCTGTCAGCCTGCGCAGCTCAGACACCAGCCGTCGCAGGGGAGCCCTGGCTGTGCCCAGCGGGCCGCAACCAGATGGTCAGGCGCAGCGGCGCCAGGTCTGGGTACCGCTCCCTGGGCGCTGGTGCGGGGCCCCCGCCAGGCCTCCCGCCACCCTCTTGGAGGACCCGAGGCGCGGCGGGTGAGCAGGGAGGCACAGGCACGGAGGGAGAGCAAGGGCCGCCACCTGAGGCCCGAGGACCGAGAGCTGACAGCAAGGAAGGCGCCCCCGGGGACCGCAGTCCCAGGAGGAGGACGAGGTCCAGGCCGCCCTGCAGGCGGGTGGGAGCCCGGGGTGGCCCCGCCCGTGGAGCAGGCCTCACAGGGCAGTGACCCAGGGCAGCCGCCACCGGGGACAGACTGGCCACGGAGCCGGTGCCTGGCAAGGAGCGCCTGCGCTGCGCGTCCTAGAGCAGAAGTGTGGCAGTTATCACTGCGGAGTGTGACATCCTGTAAGAAAGCGGCTGTGTGTGGTGTGCACAGACTAGCAGGAGGTCTACTTCAGGCCGCTTTGCAGAATTGTCAGAAGTCTTGTCTTATAACCCTTCCGGCTGGGTATCAGCTGTCAAAGTTGTAATCAGACTAGATGCACCCACCTAGTAACACTTCTCCACGTGGACCCTGCAAGGCCTGCTCGTCAATGTCTGTGTGGGCGACGCAAAGGCAAATGCCTATCCCGCGACCGCAGTTTCAGCTTCAAATAGATCATTTAAATGATGCAAGCGGGGAAGAAAGGCCCTGCTGAAAGTGCGCTAGTGGAGCAGATAAATGAGCTATTTTCTATGCCCATTCTCCATTCTTCCTTCTCAAAATACTCTGGGAAAGCTGTAATTTGACAAAGACTTTAAATAAAAGTATTGCAAAACAATTGAAAAAAGAAAGTACACAGCACAGTACTGTTGACAATAGGCGCTATGCTGTACAGCAGATCTCTAGAACCGATTCATCTTGCTAACTGAAATTTTATAACCATTGATCAGCCCCTCCCCATTTCCCTGTCCCCGCAGCCCCCAGTAACCACTGTTCTATTCTCTGCTTCTATGAGTTTGAGTATTTTAGGTGTCTCACATATGTGGAATTATTGTATATTTAAGATGTTTCTGCCCTGGCCGGTTTGGCTCAGGGCTTAGAGTGTCAGCCTGAGGTCCACAGAGACCGTTCAGTTTCCGCTAAGAGCATGTACCTTGCCTGCAGTTTGTCCCCGGCCCTGGTTGGGTCATGCGGGTGGCGGTCTCTCAATGTGTCCCTTTCACATCGATGTTTCTTTTGCTCTCTTCCTCTCTCTCCCTCCTGCTCTGTCTGAATAAAAAATGGAAAAATGTCCTCAGGTGAGGATTAAAAAAAAAAAGATGTTTCTCATAAAATAATTTAAATAGAACATGTACCAGTCATATCTAAAGGTATACATTAGCTATCTGAACAATTTCAGTATAAAATATACATAATTTTTAGACATGTTACAACATAGATGAACCTCAAAGACATTATGCTAAGTGAAATAAATGACTCACAAAGGGGAAATATTATATAATTCTTATGCAAGGTACCTAGAGTAATTGAATTTATAGAAGTAGAAAGCAGAATGGCAGTGGTTAGGGCTAAGGGGGAGGGGGATATGGGGAGTTTGTGTTTAATGGGTACGCATCTTCAGTGAGATGAAAAAACTCTAGAGGAGCAAGATGGTGATGGCTGCACAACAGAGTGAATGTACTTAATGCCGCTGAGCTGTACACTCCAAAATGGTTGAAAAGGTAAATTTTATGCTATGCATATTTTACCACAATAAAATTTTGATAAAATGTATATCTAATTTTCAACCATTAAATATATATATAAAATAGTGCGTGTGCATGCTCCAAAAAGGTTGGAAGGGAACAAAAAGGTTGGAAGGGATCAAAATACCAGATTTCAGGTTATACTACAAAACAACTCTAATCAAAACAGCCTGATACTGGCACAAGAACAGGCATATAGACCAATGGAACAGAACAGAGAACCCAGAAATGGACCCAAGACATTATGCTCAATTAATATGTGACAAAGGTGGCAAGAACATACAGTGGAGTAAAGACAGCCTCTTTAATAAATGGTGTTGGGAAAATTGGGCATGAAAAAAAAATGAAACTAGACCACCAACTTATACCATACACAAAAGTAAACTCAAAATAAATAAAAGACTTAAATGTGACCTGTGAATCCATAAAAATTCTAGAAGAAAATGTAGGCAACAAAATTTTGGACATGATACGCAGCAGAATTTTCACTGATACATCACCTAAGGCAACAGAAACAAAGGAAAAAATGAACACATGGGCCTACATCAAACTAAAAAGCTTCTGCACAGCAAAAGAAACAACCATCAAAATGGAAAGGCAACCCACTGTATGGGAGAACATCATTGCCAATGATACATCAGATAAGGGGTTAATTTCCAAAATATATAGAGTACTCATACAACTCAACAAAAGGAAGACAAAGAACCCAATTGAAAAATGAACAGAGGAGCTGAATAGACACCTCTCCAAACAGGACTTACAAATGCCCAAGAGACATTTGAAGAAATGTTCAACATCACTAATCATCAGAGAGATGCAAATTAAAACAACAATGAGGTATCACCTCACACCTGTCAGAATGGCCGCCATCAACAAATCATCAAACAACAAGTGTTGGCGAGGGTGTGGAGAAAAGGAGACTCTAGTACACTGCTGGTGGGAATGCAGACTGGTGCAGCCACTATGGAAAACAATACGGTGTTACCTCAAAAAATTAAAAATTGAACTTCCATTTGACCCAGTGATCCCACTTCTAGGAATACACCCTAAGAAGCCTGAGACACCAATCAGAAAGAATGTATGTACCCCCATGTTCATAGCAGAAATATTTACAATAGCTAAGATCTGGAAACAGCCCAAATGTCCATCAGTAGATGAATGGATAAAAGAGCTGTGGTACATATACACAATGGAGTACTATGCAGCTGTGAGAAAGATCTCTTATCCTTTGAGACGACATGGAGAGGCCTGGAAAGTATTATCCTAAGCAAAACAAGCCAAGCAGAAAAAGACAAATACCACATGATCTCACTTATTTGTGGAAAATAATGAACATAACAGACTGAGGAATAGGGTAGACCCAGAAACACGGAAGTAGGGTACAGACTGACAACCCTCAGAAGAGGGAGTTGTGGGGGGGAGGAAAGAGATAAACCACAGACCTTATATGCATGTACGCATAACCAATGGACATGGACAACAAAGCCGGGGATGGGGTGGGGGGATGGGGAGGAGTGTGTCAATGGGGGGAAAAAGGAGAAACATCTGTAACAAAAATAAAAATAAAAATAGAAAGATTGGAAGGATACATAGATCTGTGTTGCAATCAAAACAGTGGAAAATAATGTGTGAAAATTTTTTTTTTACTTGTAGAACTTGTTATAGCATTTAAAATGCTAATATAAGTTTTGATACTTTAAAGGGAAAGTTGGTACAGTGCTCAAGTGAAAGAAGCTTAAACCAAGAATGCAATGCAATGTATTTAATTTTTATTTTGATACTGTCTCTGGATAACTTTTATATATATTTTTAAAATATGTTGAATACTAAAATACTTCCTGAGGGCCAAGGGAAATATATGTATGTTTAATGGATAAAAGATTCTTGTGGTTTCTTAATAAATATTAACAAAATGTTTGTATAATATAATCATACAAAATCTAATATCTGCTTATTGAATGGAACATTTCCCATACATAGTTTTTTTTTTTTTTTTTCTTATGTGATAGAAAACTGGTTTACTTCTGAACTGGTGAATTCATAAATATATTAATTTTTATGATCCAGAAGAACTTTGCCCAGCTGCCACAATGAAATTCTTTTCTTTGCCAATATGCTGCAGTGGTTAAATATGCAAGAGAAAGCTTTGTCATAAATTAAAAATATTACTGTAAGTGATGAACTCAGTGAAATTTTACTGAAATTATGAACAGTAGCATATCTCATGCTCTGATCAGAGATGGTTAGATGTCTTTTATAATCACAGAAATTTAAATAAAAGCCACCAAATAATAAAAATTACTGCTTATAATGAATACATTAATGAATTGATTATCTTTGAGGTTTTATAAATATTTAAGATTGGAAATATAAGGTATCATAAGGCATTTATTCATTTCCAGAATGTTTGGCCCTCTTGGTTTTCTTCAGCTATTTATAACTTTATAATAAACTTTTTGAATTATATAGGAAATATTAATGGAATACCTTCAACTTTGGTGACTGGAATTTGACTTATATTTTATAGTGTAGTTATTCTAGAATGTTAGCTTTAAAAAATCCTTTGACGTGTACTGAAAAAATGCAAGTGGTGAAAACAACTGAGCAATTCACCATGATTTTTACAGAGGCGATTGTACTATTTTACTTTTATATGTATTTATGGTGATAGATTTTAAAAATTAATTTTCATTTTTCAAAAGTCAGTGGTGTTTAGTGTTCCATAGAAAGTGCAATAATTGGCATTTTAACTGATAAAACATCCAAGTAATGAAATAAATGGTTTGAACTTTTTCTCCTAAAGCCAAATTTCAATATTTATATAACCCAAAGTTATTGTGCCTTGAAATCTTTACATCTTTGCATTTGAATGACACAGGCACAGTTCAGAAGAGCCTGTCGAAGGGTTTGGTGATGCTTGGTTTGTACTTTCCATTTCTGTATTCGTTGACCTTATAGCTATGCTCAGCCTTGTCTAGTGGGGGAATAAAATGGTTTCGAGCATAATAAGTTACTATAGTGGCTACCTGGAGTGAATAAGATTGCTATTTGCATGGACGTGCTGCTTTTGTGTATTAATATATAATTCATCTTCCCAGAGCAATATTGAATGTATTGCTCAGACAGGAAAACTTGAGTGGAAAAAGGAGAGGTGTTCATTATTATGCTAGGACAACAGACAACATGCATAAACTAGGGCAATCGTGGGCCAACACAGATGTGTGGTCACCCTACCCATGAAGATTTCCTATGCCAGGAAAATGGGTCTCTTAGGAATTGTGGGTATCCTTGGGGACAGATGGAAAGATTCCTTGTCCAAGTTTATAACCAATAATTTGAAACTTTAAGCACATTTAAGAGGTCAAATATATGTTTTGAATTTTGTATATTTCTGCACCCTGCCAACTGACATAGAAGAGCTGGGAGGTGGCCAGGTAGGTGGCAAAGTTCACAGAGAACCAAGGAAGTAGACCAGAGGATTTTCCAGATGTCCAGGCTGACAGCAACATCTAGGTCATAGGTGTTTAAGATTATGTAAAAAAAAACAGAAGAGATTCTCCTTTGAGGAGTAAGTTTTTATCAATAGCAGATCCTCTAAACTCTTGAGTTGAGAAAAGAAAAACATACCAAGAAGCAATCGATTTCCACTTATATATATGGGTAAATGGCATTTCCTTGTCATATTGATTCACCACTAAGTAATATGCACCATTTTTCATTATTATACTATAGTTAATTTATTTGTTTTTATTTTTGTGAAATCCATTTGCGAGAGAAAATATTTGCTTGTAAAGAAAAAGCATCTTACATTATATATCCATTATATGAATATTTAAACAAGCATAACTCTGAGATCTAAACATTTGATTTACCTGTAGAGAAAATTCAGTGGCATTGTTATTTGCATAGCGCACTTTAGTGTTTTAGAGTTGACATGTTAGTGATGAAATATCTGGTCATGAAACAAGGCATTCCTGTTTATAGAATTTTGAAAATCCTTTGATTAACATATAGTGAGCTTATTCAATATCTGGTCAAATGGTCATATTATTTAAAATTGAAAATAATGGCTAGGAGCAAGCATATGGTAATACTCTTTTTAATTAAGAGACAGAGTGCCTGGTTTAGAGAGGTTTCAAAGTATAAGCTTGGACGTCAAAGCCTGAATGTGCCATTTACTAGAACTTAGCATAGGCAAGTTGCTTACTGCTAAAGTTCCATTTTTCGTTTCTGGGAATAATTACAATTACTATGTTGGGTATGTATGAAGACTAATAATATATGCAAAATACCTGGCGCATACTTGGAGCTCAGTGGTAACATGTCTCTTGTTACTGTTATTAAAATAATAACATTATGATCTTAGGGAGCTTGTGGAAACTAGGTGTTTTCTGACTCAGATTAATTTTGTTCTCCTTTTCACTATTATAAAATAATGCATCTGCATAAAGAGAAATATGTGGAAATATTTTTAAATTAATTGCATTAATTTATTCCCCACTCTACTATGATTCTTATTTTAGAAAATAAGCACATAAAAACTAATTTCTCAAAAGCACAAATCAACATGTTAGAATTTCTAGTTTAACTGCTCATCCCTCTGAAATGTATTTTTTTCCCTCACTAATTTGCTGACAAAACTGGGAAAAATACTTATAAAGCTTATCCCAAATCCTGACTTTCTCTAGCACTAGTTCTTTTGTGATAAATGTAGGAACTTGAAGTATTTTCAAAATTTTTAGTTGTGTATTAAGAGGGAAAAACAGCAGAGTTTGGGATATCTAATTTACCTGCAACTCCAAAATGGTTAGCTTTCTTTTTTTTAGAAACTGTAAAAATAGCATATATAAGGAACACCAAGGTGCTAAACTCAACCTCTTTAGGTGTCCAGAATTAATTCAAATTTCCTCCTTTTCAAAAGATTTTTGTTTTGTTTTGTTTTGTTTTTTACTACTATCTCACCAGGTAAATCTTGTTCATCTTGGCAGGTAAATTAGTTACTTCCTGAAAAATTGTAGAGGTTCACCTTGCATCATTAAATACAATGGAGGTGGCCAACCAGGATGAAATGTGCCAGACTTGCAGAGAGAAGAATATAGAAGGGTGATGCTTCACAGAGCAAATGGAAAATTTTATGAAATTGGAAAAGTAAAACTATCCTGATAATCAGAAAACATTAATTGCAAAGTAGAATGATTAGTCTGACCTCCTAAGTGGATTGGCTGGAGTATAAGTCAATGTTTCGCTGCATGCTCCAAGTTCATTTCTTCTCACCTCATTTTTTTTCCATGCATAACAGCTAATCATCTCATGTGTGACTTTGAGTCTGGTTTCTGTGACTGGGAGCCATTCCTCACAGAATATTCACACTGGGAATTTGTGAAAGGATCCACCAGTGGAGAGAACCATCTTCCTGAGACTGGTCATCCAGCAAACACAAATCATGGTAGGACATTTTTAAAAAGTTAATTTTCTTTCATGTTGTGGAATGATGATATTCTATATTTTCATTTCTATGTATAGATTATGTACATGGAACTTTTGTTTATGTTGCTTTGAACTCTCCTGATCAACTTAATAGTTTGCAGTTAATTGAGTTTCTTGGAAGAAGCATTATTTTAATAATCAATATTTTTGTCATTGCATTTTTTTAAAGGTTGGATTGCAGATATAAAGAGGGGGGATGAGTCTTCTGATAATTTTCTCTACTTGCCAGAAATTATGTACAGTAGTCTTGTCTTTCTTTTAGAGCAATCCAATTTTTGCAAAACAGAAAGAAAAATAGCTTAACCTACCTTCTGGGAGCTGAGAAAAGAGATTTAGCACTATCTATAAAATAACTACAAATACTTGAATGCAATTTAATCACTTAGGTCTTCTTTGTAAGGAGCAATCTTACTTCTTCCCCAGATATATTTTTAACCACCATTAAAATCTTTACATATCCTCTTAAAATAAAGCAACCATAAGCGCACATAGCATTCCGATATGTGGCTCAATGATTGAGCATCGACCCATGCACCAAGAGATCGCCAGTTCGATTCCTGGTCAGGACACATGCCCAGGCTGTGGGCCAAATTCCCAGGGAGGGGCATGTAGGAGGCAGCCAGTCGATGTTCTCTCTCATTGATGTTTCTATCTCACCCTCTCCCTCTCTTTCTAAAATCAATAAAGATAAAAAAAAATGTGTGAAACTCCTACGAAAACAGAAGGGGTTTGTTCTATGTTTTGTTTTGTTTAGATGCCTTTGCCCAGATACATTAGTATCATGTTCACTTTAAAACAGTACAAATGAACTGTAGATCCTCTTTAAGCTAATATAACCCCATTGGACATTCTTTTAATGTTTCTCTTTTGACATTTCCAGAGAAGTATGCCAAAACTAACAGTGTTGACTATATTTCTAATTACAGCCATTGGAAATTGGGGTTGGTGGGGGAGGATATTAGGATTTGGGAGGGAGACTTTGGCCATACATCTGTTGTCCAAAACTGAAACCAGTTCATTATTTGACAGTGGAGTAAGGTCTTAAATTTTACTTTTGTGCCAATGAGTTTTATTTTTTCTTAAAGATTTTTTGGCAGAGTGGATTAAACTTAAAGTTTAAAATAGAAATGGGACTTAATTATTGGAACTATATATCATAGTACATTTTATCCAAGCTCATGGAATGTTTTGTTTCTTTTTTTTCTCTCAAACCAATGATTGAGTACATACCACATACTAAACTTAGGGTTGCAGAGATGGAAGCCATGGTCCCTGCCTTGAGTGGGTCAGACCCTAGTAACTGAAGGGGATAAATAAGGATGTACAACAAGATATGATAATGTTTTATAGGGGATAGATGGTGACTGAAGTGGATTTGAGATGCCCTACTGAAGGAGTCGACTCCTGAAGTGAGCACGGAAGACAAATGAAAAGTATCCAGGAAGGCAGAAGTAAGGAAGCAAGGAGAGAACCAATGAGAGATGGCAGGGAATGTATTTTAATTAGAGGAAATGTCCTGAAAGAGGATGGGAGACAGGCAAGTGATTTTGGTTGAGAGGGAGCATAGAAAAGATAAAATGGGAGGGGAAATAAGTGGACTACAGAGAGTACCTATAAATTAAAAATTTATCTGGAGGATAATGGTGACTCAAGTAGTCATATTTGAGCCTTCGACCAATCAAATTTGTTCTAAGTCTATCTTGCTGAGATAAGGATATGGAGTGTGGAAGACTAGGGTAAAAAAAATGGATTGAAGTAATCTCAATGAGAGATGATGTAGGCCTAAGTGCAGGAGTGATTCATAAAAGGAAGCGTCTCACAAAGCGTGTGGTGTGTGGTGGCCTATGTGACATGTCCCACAGCAGGGTGGTTAGTACCCACACTACCTGCCTGGGGTTAAGTCAGAGGGTCGATGTGCACACTTTGCTAATATCTCTGGGCTCGATTTTTAGCTCAAAAATAGGGAAAATAAAAGTAACTTCCATGTAAAATTATATGGGAATTAAATAAAATAATACCTGTGAAGTTATTCATATAGTAAGAGCTGGATAAACATCAGTAGTTATTTGTTATTCATTCTAACAGAAATACTGGGAATACCACCAGGGTTATGACCATTAGGAAACACATTTCTAAGTCACCTTCCGGCTCTTGCCATGTTATAATTACCTCTTAATTATGATTTTTGCTAAGAAAGATTATAAAAGGGCTCCTTTGTTAAATATTGAAAAACCCAGTTTTGTTTTCCTGTGATATAAACAATGTTGAAAGGACAATAAACTGAGAAGACTGGGAGCAACTGTTATAATTCGAAGTGTGAGGGACAAAGAAATTGTCATCTTTCTCCTTTTAGAAAGGACAAATCAAAGAAACATCTCAGGCATTGAGTCAACACTTCTCCACCTATGACTGCAATCATCCACCTTAAGCCAACCACTAGTCTTAGATCACATGAGGAGGAGCAGGAACCAGGCTGGGAGGAGCGGGGAGTGTGAGATGGAAGTGTCCGGGGAAATTCAGCAGTCAGTTTGACGACCTCCATCTCTAAGACACCAGAGTTCCAGTTCATTTTGTTCTTAGAGCTTTGTGTTTATGGATTACAGCTTTTAAAAAAACTGTTCACTCTCCAGTATTTTCCTCATGTTTGAACACCTCCATGTGTCATTTTACATAAAAGATGAATCAATTGACATTATGTAGCATATCTTTTTTGAATAAAGCCTTGATTTCCTTACCCTCCATTTTTGGTTGACTTCTACTTTCTCCTTCCTAGCTACTCTGTTAAACATCTAAGCAGTCTGTATGCATAGTAGATATGTGTAAGTATTTTTGTGATTGTTTATGAACCGAAAAGGAGATCATATTGTAACTATTGTCCTTATCTCCTTTTCTTCACTAAAGACAGCTCACAGCCATTCCGCCAAGTCATCACTTCATGTTCAAGTGTAATTTAAATGCAATAAAAGTCAACCTTTGGTGTACAGTTCACTGATTCTGAATAAACATAGACAATTGTATAACCATCTGAAGATATAAAACAGTTCCATTAGCCCCTCCAAAATCGGCTACACTATTTCGTAGTCAATGCCTCACTCACCTCCTGCCACTGGCATCTGCTGAGGTGATTTTCTGAGCCTATAATTTTGCCTTCATCAGAATGTAAGTGAAATCACACAGTGTGTAGCTTTTTGAGTCGAACTTCTTTCAATCCAAGCATAATGGATTTGAGATTCATCTATGTTGTTGATTGTAGTGGGAGTTCCTTTCTTTTTCACTGCTGAGTAGTCTTTCGCTGCATAGATAAACCATCACTTGTATTTACACTCATGAGTTAAAGCACATGTGGATTGTTTCTAAATGAATAGGTTATAAAATTTGCGTACAGTTTTTTGTCTGAGCATAAGTTTTCATTTGACGTGAGTGTTCTGTCTAATCCCAATGTCTAATTTTTTCTCTCTGACTGGTGAGAAAAGCCTACTATTTCTGGTTGCTGGTGAGCTTTGGGATCTGCCACGCTGCCCCTTTCAGAGGTTTCCCCCCAGCCTTGAGTACTTTCCTCATGTTCACGGCTGGTCAGTACTCTCCTGGGGTTTGGCGGGGTGTCGTGGGGACCTCTTTGCAGATCTATGGAGCTCTCTCTCTTTGTAACCCTCTCCTTCCTGGCACTCTGCCTTGTGAACTCTAGCCACTTGGGTGTCCCCAAAGTACCAACTCCATCTTTTCAGCTTTAAGGGACCACCACACTCCTCCTGGTTCCCCACTTTCTACATGGCAGCTGGAAAGTGTCTAGATGGTAAACTGGGATAATTGTATGGCTTAGCTTATTTATTACCCCACTTTCAGAGATCAGTATCTAGTGATCTGCATTCCCATTGTCCCACATTTGAAAACCATTTATATATATATATATATATATATATATATATATATATATATATTTTTTTTTTTTTTTTTTTTTTGCTAGTTTAGGACAGAAGATTACATCTGGAAGTAGAAGCCTAATTCATTTTGTTTGTTTTTTCATTTCTTTGAACTGGATATGCCATTGTCCCCATTGATTGACAGGATCATAACAATGTTTTAAAAATTCATTCTTGTACATGTTTTCTTACATAGGGTGTTTTTAATACTACGCAATAGTTAATTGGGACTGAGACTCCTATATTTTCACAGAAAGATATATATTTATATTTTAAATAAATATTGATAGTTTACTTCCCCTACAAAATTTAATACTTACATTTTCATTACCGAAAAGAGTGACTATTTCTACTTGTCTACAATAAATAGGCATTTTATTCTCTTAAAATTTTCCAGTTTATGAGTGTAAAATGATTTCTTATGGGTGTAAAATAATTTTTTATATGAAACCTTTATTTGTATTTCGTAGAGAAAGGATCTTTTTAAATATCTGCAACTTATCAATTTATTTATATCTTTTTTAATTTCTCTAAATAATATTTTATAGCATTCGATGTATAAAAATCTGTTGCTAATGTTTTCCTAGGATTTCGATATTTTTATTTCACCATTGCTAGTATTATAGAAATGCAATTTTAAATATTGACCTTATATCTAATGACCTTGCTAATTTTATTTATTATAACTAATCGTATATGTTTTCTTTCATTGGTTCACAATTATTTTGTCTGTAAATAATGACAATTTTATTTTGTGCTTTCTAAATCTTAAGCTGTGTGTGTGTGTGTGTGTGTGTGTGTGTGTGTGTGATTGAATTGGCTAGGACTTCTCGAAAAATGGTGAAGCACCTGGGTCTGGGTTCAGAGTTTATATTATCTTTACCCTTTAGTTTTACACATTTTATTTTATTTTTATTTATTTATTTATAATCCTCACCCGAGGATATTTTTCCATTTTTTGTTCAGATAGAGTGGGAGGGAGAGAGAGGAAGAGAGAGAGAGAGAAACATCGACGTGAAGGGACACATCGAGTGGCTGCCACCTGCACGACCAACCAGGGCCGGGGACAAACTGCAACTGAAGTACGTGCCCTTAGCGGGAACCGAACCCGGGTCTCTCTGTACCACAGGCCGACGCTCCAACCACTGAGCCAAACCGGCCAGGGCTAGTTTTACACATTTTAATATAATATTCTTCATTTTAAAAAATTTGATTAAAAGTCTTTGGGATTGCATTTAGCTTCCAAATAAATTTTCACTAAATTTTTAAAATCCATTTATTTATTTATTTATTTATTTATTTATTTATTTATTTATTTTTAATCCTCACCAAAAAATATTTTTCCATTGATTATTTTTAGATAGAGTGGGAGGGAGGAAGGGAGAGGGAGAGTGCAAAACATCCATGTGAAAGACACATCGATTGGTTGCCTCCTGCATGATCCTGACCGGGCTGGGGATCAAACCCACAACCAAGGTACATGATGCCCTTGAGCAAAATCAAACCTGCGACTCTTTAGTATGTAGGCTAATGTTCCAACTGCTGAGCCAAACTGGCCAGGGCTTAATATTTTTATATTACCATCTTTCCATCTAACAATATGTTATCTGCTTCTATTTATCAGATGGTTTATAGTCATCCTCAAGGTTTTATAATGTTTTTCTTGTAAGTTCTGTCCCTTTCCTATTGAATTTATTTCTATGTATTTTCTATTAATATTATTGTGAAGAGACTACTTCTGATTATCTCTATATCTATAACTGATTGCTATAGTTGAGAAAAATAACTTAGAAATATTTGTTTTCATTTACCTTAGCAAATTCTTTTATTAATACTTGTCATTACTCAAAAAATAGAATTCCTGGGAACTTCTAGTTTTACAATTGTATTATTGGCAAAACATGAGAACTCTATCTCTACTTTTCTATTATGTTTACTAAATATATTATTTCATTGACTTCTACTTTCATTAGACCTATAATATAATATTAGTCTAATATAATTAACATTACCTAATATTATCTCTAATTAATAACAGAAATCTCTACTTAGCCTCTCATTTTAATTAAACTAGTGTTGTTGTTTGCCATTTAGGATATTGTTTATTTTGGGTTTGATGTTTAGTCTTTATTTAATTATTTTACTTTAATATTTTATTAAGTTTTGTTATTTGGTATGACTGAGTTATCACAGTATTTTCAATATATGTTGATAAATGATTTTACCTTTTAATTTGTTGATCTATTTGACTGTTTTGATGGAGCTGCTAAATTAAACAAAACCTTTATTTTTTGATATCTCTGATTGATCAGGATATATAATCATAATAGTTTTTAAAATTATTTTAGTCTTACCCAAAGATGTGTTTATCTATTTGAGAGAGAGAGAGGAAGAGAGAGAGAGAAACATTGATGTGAGAGAGAAACTTTGATTGTTTGCCTCCCATAGACAGCCACACTGGAGATCAGAACCACAACCTAGGTATGTGCCCTGACTAGGATTTGAACCGATGACCTTTTGGTGCATGGATGATACTCAGTCAGGGCCATATAATTATTTCATAAGGATTTCATATATAATTTTATATATGTATGTAATTTTATAATTGATAATATTTTTGTTAGACTTTTTTTAATCTCTGATCATGAATGATGTTGCTTGATAGTTTTTAAAAATTATTATATTTTCTTCCTTTCTTAAAGATATCTGCATGCATCTAAGACCTAAGATCCTTTGAATAATGTTGCAAATATTTGTTCTTTAAACATTAAATAAAACAGTTGTGGGGTTGAACATTTCTAATTATATATATATATAATTTAATGAGCTTATATATACCCTGTTTCCATTAGTCTTAGGTTGGAATTTGGGAAGAGTAGTCTTTTTCCTGCCCAGTTAGCTTTGAGATTTAAAGATTATATAAACTGGGTTCTACTTTTCTCACTCCAAGGTGACACTGCTGACTAGCAACCTTGGTTATTTTGTTAAATATGTGGAAATATCTATAAAATAATACATTTTAATTCTGAAATCCTTTCATTTCTATGCAGCCAGCATTGACTAGTATCTAGAAAAATCCCTTCTGAATGTGGTTTTTTCCAGTAAACATAGCTGGCTTTCCAAGTTGCCGATCACTTTGTGATTATCAAAGGGCAGGATCAGACCTTGACATTGGTGGGCACAGCCTTCCCTGTAAATTTTCAATATTCAGTGACAACTTCTCCTGACAGCAGTTTAGATGTGTGATCTTTCGAGCTGCGAAGAGATGTTATCCCCTGTACATCTGCCATGAGCACATCCGCTGAAGTTAAAATCTAAAAGCAGTTACTTTGTTACCGTTCAGATTAGATCTTTAATTAAGCTTTCATCCCCACTAGCACAGACAACAATGTCAAACATGTGAGCCCCAGAAGAAGCCAGACTCATCCCATAAGCTTGTATCCTTCAGTACTTTGTGAAAAAACTTGAAAATAAAGTTCTCAAGGAAATTTCTTAAGGGTGTATTGAGTATCTAAGCTTAGAAGCTTCATTTAATTTTATTTCAAACTCTATGACGTGAGTTAAGCAAAAATATTTGTTTAGAGGATTAGTTCCAGAACTTGTTTTTAATCAACTGGATTTTATTTTAGGTGTTTAATGTAATCCATCTGAAAGCACTTTTAGTTATCTATAGAGCTTAATGGTAAATAAGTACAAAAATATAATTTTCTTTATTTAGTTGACAGTTGAATGTGTGAGAGGGTAAGATGTTAGGGCAAGGAACTGCTAAATGTACAACGGTACAGCCTGTATCTATATAACTTTGTGTGTGTTTTTTGCAGGGTCATTTATTTATTTTCAGGCGCATCAATTCCCGGGAATGGCCAAACTTGGAAGTCCCGTTCTTACAAAATCACTTCCTGCCTCTAACCCATGTCAGGTAATTTACTGTTGGAATTTCCATTGGCCATTCTGTGGTTGTAAACTGTTAGGCTTGAACTGCTCATGGTAGTAAATGTCTGCTATGTTTTACCTCTGTTTTCATGATGAATTGAGAGATTTGTATGAGTTATTTCAGCAGGAAGTATCATGTCCTTCCAAAAGATCATTTGCAACAAAATAACTCATATCATTCTTTTTTGGGGGGAGGGAGGGTATTAAAAAATATTTCTATCATTTTATGTCCTTTCATATAATTCTTTCGGTAATCCAAAAGCGATGGATATATGTCGTCAAAACTGCTTTTTATTTTGACCAATAATATTAATTGAGCAAAATAAATTCAGTTAAATAAAGAAAGATCAAAGGATGACTGTGCAGAAAAGATAATTATATTTTCTGAAATTTTATTTTTCCAATTAGTCCTCTTGGTGCTAGATCAACACAGACCAAGGAATTGGGATATTCAATTCATTTCAAAGAAGAATAAAGAAAAAACTGAGATTTGGAGTCACACAGATCTAGTTCAAATCTCAGTTCTGCCACTTTAAAAAATAAAATCCTCACATAAGGTCATGCTGAGAGAGAGAGAGAGAGAGAGAGAGAGAGAGAGAGAAACATTGATGTGAGAGAGAAACATGGATCTGTTGCCTTCCATATGTGCCTCCTCCAGGGACAGAACTGGCAACCCTGGTAGGTATGTGCCCTGACTGGGAATCAAACCGCCAACCTTTCAGTGCACAGGACGATGCTCCACCAACTAAACCACTTGGCTGATCTCTGTGAGTTTTTGAATCTCAGTTGTTCCATAGATTAAATGCTCTCCTTGAGACTCAGTGTCTACACTGGTAGCCTTTGTATAGGCATACCTTCTTCTCATGGCTATAAGGACTAAAATGTGATTATATAAGTCACCAGGCAAAGTATTTGTCATAAAATAGGTATTCACTGAACATAATTTCTTTCCCTTCCATAAAACTAAAAACTGAATTAGATGTTTCTGTTCAGCTTATCCTATTTTCATTCCTTTTGAGATTTCTGACACGTCTCTGAGTACTTAGAATTTCACCTCATGTTTTTTTTCTTTAGTTATCAAAAAATAATGAAGAGATCGATATTGCCACACACAGAATTAATTGCCTGTACATACAGGTTACAATATTTTTCTTAGGCATTTCTGGCAATAAACTAATTACACATCAGAGGCATAACTGTAATTATGTGTTCAGCTTGAAAGAAATCTGAGAGTCCCTAAAACACTTACTAGGTCTTCTTCCTTTTTTCTTTATTTCTGCCCATTTCTCTGTGGGAATTCGATGAAAACCGCTGCCTGGACGTGACTTCCACTTCACTCAGATGTGCTCTATACTCTCCCACCTTTGCTATATTTTAATTAAACCATATGTGATAAATAGTTGTTTCTCTGTTTGTTTAATTTTGTTTGAGAACTCCTGGAGATTTCACTTGCATGTTCACGGTCTTATACCGAAGTAATATGATCCCCCTTGTTAAATATATTAGAGACATTTGATTAAAAGGGATAGAATATATTAATATTACGTCTTTTACAAAATTTTGAACACAAACCTTAAGAGCTAATTAGAAATTTCTGAGACTCACTGAGAAATCTTTTCTTTTCTTCCCTTCTTTTAAAAGATAACCCCCATTGTTGGACCCCGGTAACAATTCATTTTGGTCCCTGGGGTAGTGTTTAAATTTATGATTCTTTCTACCTGAGGACATTTTTCTCCACTGTTACTTACATTTGCAGCTTAGCTCTGGGAAGTGATTTAGGTGAAGACTCCGTGAAAGCAGGTGGAGAATTCAGGTGCCTGATGGTTTATCTCTCAGAACCAAGTCCTCGGTTTCCCAGGGCCTCAGACTCTGATTTCACGCTTTGCCTTCATTGTTGGGAAAACGAGAGTTTCTCAAAAACCCATCCCAGACCGGCCGAAGAGGTGTTTGTTTTCTACATTTTGTCTCCATCTGCTTTCATCTTCATGATCTTTGAGTTGGAGGAGTATTTGGATGACTTTATAATATTTTCCAGCTTCAGCAGCAGTGTTTTAAGAGAATGTTATTTATACTCTGAGATACACATAGTGAATGCTATCTCCAAGACGGCTGTTCTAAGAATACAGTATTACTTTTTTTTATAAGTCTGTGGCAATGCTTGATTCTTTTCTTCTAATCTTTGCTGTTGAAAGTATTACAGATTTCCCCTGCTTCTTCCCCCATGGACCCCCTCCTCCCTGCTCCCACTCCCCTTGTGATTTTCCCAAACTATTGTCTGTGTCCATTGGCTGTGCATATATGCATATAAGTTCTTTGGTTTATGATTCTTTCATAAAAGTTACAGAACAAGAGAACAAACTAAATTCTTATCTTCTTGAGTAATCAGAAAATCCAGTTGATCCTTCTAAATGGAACATATTGATTAGAGTTGTATTCATGGAATAGCAAATGTTCTTCATTATAAAATGATAAAATGAGGCAGTGAGACAACCAGGCGTTTTATATGATCAAAGCCTTCATTTTATAATATCGCATGATCTTTTTTCTTACATAATCCCATCAGGCTAATACCGTGAAGAACATATGTTTTTAAAGGACTTTAAAAGACTATGAAACTTTCTTTTGAGTGTCCTTTTCTAACAGCAGACTTTTAAGGTTATTTTGCATTATTACCTTGTACTGTATGTATAGCCAACACATGGCATCAGCATGCACGGTGCTTCCTAATTTATTCTTGTTCAAGATGTGGATTTGAATGTAAAAGCTTCAAACCTTCCTTCAGTCACTGGTGGAAACTTGGCATTTTTCTCTTCAACAGCCAGGAGATGGGACAAACCAAACATGTGGGACCCAGAAGCCAATGTTTCTTGTTGGTATTGAAATGCTGCTACTGTTTCCAATTAACTAGGAAATATCAAACATGAAGGGGATTTATGTGGATTCATATTTTGTGAGTTCTCATATTTGAGTGACTGGGAAAAGGCATGGTATCCCACTTCTGAGATTCAAAAGATACAGGAAGATTGAAAATATGAAGCTTCTGCCTCATATATATTTGCATATTTAAAAAATTTATAAAGAGAAAAAGTGAACGAAGGTATCGGGGCAAAGACAGATGAAGCCAGAGGTGGGTTGGTTCCAACACAAACTATGCTCGGCCACACTTCACATTTGCATCGGTTCCCCAGCAGCCAATGCAGAGAAGACACATGCGTCATCATTAGGTTCCAGCTGTAGAATCTAAGAAGGAAAAGCCAAAACAAAAATAGCTCAGAGACCTCCTCCCCCTCTATGCTCACAGCAATTCCAATGTAAACAGTGTATATCTGAATCAGTGCACTCTGGTGCTTACCTGCTCCGTGCTGAGCACAGTCCTTGGAGCTGGGAGACCACAGGGACAACCTAAACATAGGCTTGCCCCAAATGTAGAGTTTAGTGAGTTCAGGGAGGGATGCTGATAGCAATCTGGGGCTAAGTGCCGCAAGAGGGTCAGTACTGTGCAACAATCACTTATAACATCTCTCTCAACAAGTTTTGAAAGGCCATGTCTTAGAACGTTCCTCCAACAGAGTGATGAACTCACATCGAAGGCAAATGAAGGAAAAGAGTAATGATGGACTGGGGCTTGGAGTGGTGCAGTCACACTTTGCTGCCCGATCGTTTTGTTTCCTCCAGGGAGAGATGGTAGAGGATGTGGCAGGTCCGAGAGGAAGCACCAGCTATGGGGAAGCACTGAGCTGGAACGCTCTTCACTTGTGTGGGATCAAAGCACATGGAGGTTAATTAGTAAATGAGAAAAACAGGGTACGCTGAACTGAGGATTCAGAGCTTCCACATAAGCTTGTTCGGGTAAAGACTGCACAGGCAAAAACATAATTATGACTAGAAGTCATAAAAATCATTATTGTAACAATGAGTTGTGTGTGTGTGTGTGTGTGTGTGATACATAATCTTTCTTCTCAATATGGACTTATTGCCAGCTGAATTTTGAGGAGCTAACGTTTCTTTTCTACTTTTTTTTTCTTGCTATGTTTGTTATTCTAGATCTTGAAGCTATAGCAGGTGCAGCAATAGCAGACAGGGTCTGGTCTGAAGCAGAGGGGGCAGAGGTAGCTGACCGCTGGACCACAACTGAGCAAGGGCGTGAAGAGGGGAAAGTGTCTCTGAGACGGGGCAGCAGGAGGGACAAAGACCAGGGGAAAGTTGAGGAAAGAAGCAGAAACTTTGAAGAGTTGATTTTCAATTGGAGATAGACCAAAGGCAAATGAAACAGAAAAGAGAGAAACAAGGAAGAAATGATTTTGAACTTCTAAATAATACCCTGTTATAGCCTTCATAGAATTAAGTATCAGAAGACCTTGTTACTCCTTTGTAGAACTGGCCGCTCCTTCAGGGAACATCACAGGGCACCTTTGAAACCACAGAGCGGGTGGCTGCACCGGGGTCAGCTCTGCAGCTGAGTTACTGACCCAGACTCAGTAACTAGTGTGTACGTTGCCTGATAAGATGTCTTTTCATTTTGTAGTAAAACTGATGGTTTGATGTTTTTAAACACATAAGTCATGTAAAATTAGAGAGAATACTGTTAAAAACAATAAAATGATTTGAACTTTATTTTTTCTCTCCAATTTGCAATGAAAGGAACTGTTTTGCTGCAAGCTTTTCAAACCACTTGACATTCTCTCGAATACAGGGATTCGTGTTTTGCATAGTCGCACTGGAGATAAACTGTGCCTTAGTGAAGACTCAAGAGAAATAAAACCAAGCCTTTAATGTTAACATTGTATTTGACTGCTTTATAATGAATCAGGCATGAATAAAGATAATAATTTCCTTTAACAATAAGTAGTAAATACATTTTAAATGGTTGGCGTAATTTTGCACAAGCTCTGTTTAGTAGAACTTTTTGTGGTGATGGGAATTTTCCACTTCTATGTCCAGGATGGTAGCCACGAGCTACATACAGCTACTGAGCACTTAAAATACGATGAGTATAACTAAGAAAAGGATTTTTAAATTTTGCTTAATGCTAATTAATTCACATGTAAATAGCCACACTATTTTCGTACCTTTGTCATTATGTACATTATTGTTATTCATTCCTTTTCTTTTACTTTCCCCCACAAAACTTTGAAGTCTGTATTTTCTGACACAGAGCAGGTTCTTTCTCTTCTCTGTCTCTGTCTCTGTCTCTCTCTTTCCCAAAGTTTATAATATTTAGTTAAGCACTGATGCTATTAGTCCACTCATCCCTTTCTTCCTTTTTTCAATGCTTATTAACTGAATACCTAGTGAATACAAATTGCCGTGATAGGTTCTGTGAGGTATTCACAACATGCACCATCATGATTTTGAGTTCATGTCTTGTTTTCCTACTACTGGTGTGTTATTAGATTGAGAGCCACAGACCTTGCACACTTGATGAGTGGCTATCTGAAATCACAGCTATATTGATAACCTTTTTTTTTTTCAATTTTTTTTCTCTTTATTGATTTTAGAGAGAGAGGAAGGGAGATGGAGAGAGAGATAAAACCTTTGATGTGAGAGAACACTGATGGGCTGCCTCCTGCGTGTCCCCCACTGGGATTTGACCCACAACCTGGGCATCGAACCAGTGACCTCTTGGTGCATGGGCAGATGCTCAACCATTGAGCCAAACTGGCTGGGCTGTGCTGATAACTTTTGATCCATGTTTCACCCTTACCAATATTAAATGTGAAAAGACTACAGAGGGTTTCTTTGTCTCAAGAATTCTCCTTAAGTTTCTACAATGCCAATTATGTTAAAATAGTAAATTAAATATAAGTTCTAAGCCATTGTCCTATTGCATATGGATCCCTTTGCTTCTTACTCTTCATATACTATTAAAATAACCTCACACTGGTGTTGTACTGAGTGACAGTCTGACAGTTTGAAATTCTGAGGGGCATGCATATCTCTTGTACAATAGGGTTAAAGTTCTGCTTTGCATATTTACAAGCTTGGAACATGCTGAAATTACAGCAGGGATCTAACGTTTAATTGTAATTGAGGAACATAAATCCTCCCTTTCCATAGAATTTAATTAAACACTTTCATTTGCATTTACATTTCTGCTTACCTGTCAAGGTGTGAGTTTATGTGAACCTGGTAATACAATCTAAAATGAAATGGACAGACAGAAAGATTTTATTTGATCAGGTAGTATCAATAAAGTATACATTGAAAAAATGAGTACCACATTAGAACAGAAAATGCTTGATATTTTATAATGAACAATTTTTAAAAGGAATTTAGTAAAATTTTGTCAACTTTCATCTCCATTGAAATTGGTACCGAGAGGGAAATAAATGGGTAGCCTGTATAAATGCAAGAACATCTGCTCATATAACAAAATAAAAGCTAGTGACAAAGAAAAAAGCAAGAATTTAAAATGAAATGAAACTAAAAAGGAATCATTTTAAATCCAAAGAGAAGGATTTTGTTTCTGTGGGGCTTCATCTCTTCATGTTGTGTTTCTCCTGGAAAAATGCAGCCTGAAGACTTCCTGGGTCATAATGAAAAGGGGAAAAGAGACTGTTGTGTGTCTGAACCTGTGTTTATGGAGGTTTAGTTGACATATTTCACAGAGTGGGGAATTCTCCAACCACTGAGGGAATTAATCAGCGCCTTCCTCAGTGCCTGGTACTGAGTAAATGGTCAGTAAACATTGGTTAAATAAATAACAGTGATGAATTCTATGTTATAGCTACTGATCATCAGCACCTAAAATAATCCTCTCTATATGTTTTCTTCAATACATGGTTTACTTGTCAAACAAATGTTTAGAATATGCCATCTTTGATGATGAGTAGAAGCAAAATGACCAAGGCTCCCAAGTTTCAAAAAGAACTATAACTTACTTGGATTAAATTATTAATGACCCAGTGATTACTCTTCTGGGAATTTATCTTAAGAAACCCAAAACATGAATCTGAAAGAATATATGCACTCCAAGTTCATAGCAGTGTTATTTACAGTAGTCAAGATTTGCAAACAGCCCAAGTGTCCATCAGTAGATGAGTGGATACAAAAGTTGTGGCACATTCACACAATAGAATATTATTCTGCCATAAAAAGGAAGAAAAATTTACCCTTTGTGATAGCATGGATCAACCTGATGAACACTATGCTAAGTGAAATAAGCCAGTCAGAGAAAGACAAGTACCATATGATTTCAGTCATGTGTGGAATTTAATAAACAAACTGAACTACCAAGAAAAATAGAGACAGACTCATAGATAGAGAGCAGGCAGACAGCTCTGGTGTGGGGGTTGTTAGGGGTGGGGGTCGTGGAGGGATTGAGCAAAAAGAAAAAAAAGAGAACTCATGCACATGGACAAGTGTGTGGTGATTGTGGGGGAGAGGAAGGTGGGCGGAGGTGGAAGAGGACATAGAGGGGATAAATGGTGATGGAAAAAATATAATAAAATTATTAATGAGCATTATCATATAAGCTCCCAAATTCTTTGATAAATGTTACAAAAGAGGGGGGATTAGTAGCAAGTATGACTTATAGTTTCTTTTTATTTGAGAAAACAATTTTTCAAGAGAACTTTTTCATCATTCGGTGTTGAGACATCAAGGAGGATGAACAGTGTCACCTGCTTTTGTAACTTTGAGACAGAAGTGTGCCTCCCCAGATTCATAAGCAGCAATAGGCATGGCTCCGGGACACTTCCGTGACGCTGCGGACAAATAAGTGTCCGCAAACTTGTTTTGGTAGCATGCTGGTGCCCCATTTCCTATTTATTGATTGATTGATTGATTGATTGATTGATTGATTGGTACGTGCTCCTAGTGGGACCCGAACCTGGGACTCTCTGGTCCGCAGGTCATGCTCAACCGCTGAGCCAAACCGGCCAGGGCCCCATTCCTTTTGGATGTACCCATAATACGTGTTAAATACGCCCACTGGTACGGCCCCCCTGAGCCTCTTCTTCAGGAGAGAATAGACGTCTGGCGAAGGCAGTGCTTGCCATTTTCTGGGCTTACCCACTTGGAGGAAAGGAAAATTGAGAAGATTATATTTCACACCCAAGTAGGTTGGGATATTTTTAGTTACGGAATAGCCACGTGGGACAGTAAAATGGAATATTCAAAAATATCTGTCCACCAGGTGCGGTTTGGGTATCATTTGTCTCGGCACGCGCATCTGTCTGTTTTCACAAGAACGTCACTGGGCGGAAATTGGCAGAAGCAAGGTGATCTCGTTGGAAGCGCTGGACCTCAGTGGAGACAAGCAAAAATCGATCTCTATGCAAAGCCTGGAGAATCCAGTTTGCCTTTTCAGGTAAGCACATGAGAAATTAATAAAACTCAGCAGAGATGCCGATTTCATGCTAATCTTCTCAGACAACAATCAACACATATGTCCCTTCAACATCAACAAAGCAAGTGCATTCACAATCAGGGATGATAGGCTATCTTGACCAAGGGCTCAAAAATTATCTGTGGAAGTGCAGCAAGAGTAGAGATAAGAATTGAATAGTGTGACGGAGATTAGAGTTATTTAACAGAAAAATGTTTGTTGTGTTTTGTTTTTTAAGTGTGGATGGTGGATGAGTTGAGATAGTGAAAAAAAAAAAAACAACCTTACTTGGGCTGCATTTACATTTTAATGCTATTGCTTTATTTTCTGCTGCCCATTAATATTGAGGATTTTTATCAACTTTTATGTCATTTTCTTGGTAAATAATAAAAGAAGGCAATTGTAGCTTATCAAATGAGTGCCCCAACTTCCACCTCCTGAACGTGGCTCTATTCTGGATGATGTTTGCAATTAATTATTTTTGAAACTAGGTAGACTGTGGTGGAAAATGTACTGCCGTTGGAGGCGGGTGGTATGAGTTGTGATCTCTGTGCAGCTCTGTTTGTGAAATGACTGTGCATATTACATCCTTGAGCTTCGCATCTCCCCGTCTGAGGCAGCACAGTGGTGATCAAAACAACACTTCAGGGGACTCTAGGTGGTACAGAGACAGTTGCTACAGTGGTGCCTGTGAACGTGAGCTCCGGCTCACATCCATGTGTATTTTGCTTAGTCCCTCTACTTTTCTGTTACTTCCTCTGTAAATGGGGGGAGTGTGACAGGGTCATTGTTAGGCTGTTAGGGGTCCATGACAAATAACATACCTCATCTGGTCCTCATTTTTTTTTTAATCCTCACCCAAGGATATTTTTCCATTTATCTTCAGATAGAGTGGGAGAGAGAGGGGGAGGGAGGGAGAGGTAGAGAGAGAAACATTGACGTGAGAGAAACACATTGACTGGTTGCCTCCCACATGACCCTGACCAGGGCTGGGGGCTGAACCACAACCGAGGTATATGCCCATGACAGGAATCGAACCTGCAACTCTTTGGTCCTCCAGCCCACGCTCTAACCTCTGAGTTAAACCGACCAAGGCTGGTCCTCATTTTTGAACCAACTGAGATGAACATAGAAGTCAAATAGAGAGCACAATATTTTAGAGAAGATGGCTTTAGAATCTGCAGCCATATATTGAAAATAATATTTCGCCTCAGAATAAACAGATTCACCCAGAGAACAATGGTCTCTGCTGGAGAAACACAAGACACACACATTGGGGGAAACCTTTTACCATCAGCCAGGGATGATATCAGACTGCATGCCTTGCCTCCGGAAGACGGGTTGGCTCACAGAAGGGGAGCTGAATGAGAGACAAAGCAGGAGTTGAGGATGCCAAGCTGCTTCTTTTAACATCAGCAATCAGTCAAACCTTCCTCCTCCCCGGGGGAAAGAGCAAGGGTCAGTAACAGCAGTGCTACCTCAGGGAAGTCCTGCCCATGGAAGCAGGAGGGCCAGGGAGGAGCATGGACCACTGTTAGCATTATCTACATTGTACTTACTGTGAGGACTAAATGATTTATGCATGTCAAGCACGTGAAAGAAACCTGGCATGGGTAAACACAAAAAGTTAGCTATTATTGTTGCTGTGGTTATTATCTGGACATTGTCTGGGCATAGTAGACAATAAATGTCAGTATTCTTTATTTTGAGAAGGACTCTCCTACTGACCACAACTCTAGGCTCAATGACTAGAGGCTTCTTCACTCTATGAAAATCTCCAAACTTCCCTGAGTCTCAGGGATTATGTGTATGATTTGGCTCCCATTTCTAATGGCCCAAAACACCATGAATCTGTTAACTCTTCATTGGAAAACATTTTATAAAGGCCAGTCATGGAGTCATTTTTATGGCCATGTTCATTACATGTGGCAAGACAAACAGAATCAGAACAATTTGAAATCTTGTTTTATTTATTTATATTCTCTATAAACTTTTTATTAGGTTTATTTTTAGTTAGAGTGAAATTGTTAAGGTCTTTCAGAGTCTATTGTTAATTGATATTACTTGGAAGAAAACAATGTCATTTTCTACACACAAAAAAAAACCTTCACATGAATTTTTATAGCAGCTTTATTCATAACTCTCAGAAGCTGAAAGCAACCAAATGTCCTTGAATAAGTGAATGGATAAAAAAATTGTGCTACATCCAGACAGTGCAGTGTTAAATAAAATGTCCTATCAAGCCATGATAAGACATAGAGGAACCCTAAAATGCATATTACTAAATGAAAGAAGCCAATGTGAAAAGGCTACATACTGTATGATTCCAGCTTTTATCAGCACAATAACCTGGTTATTATTTAACAGGAAAGGAGTAAGGGGGAAATCAGCTAATTTAGTACTCCAGGTCCATTCCTTGCACGGGGGAAGGGACTGAACAAAGGTGGTCTTGATGCATGCTCAGCGAGATCTGATGGGAGGTGACACCTGTCCATCACATCTGGAAGCATGTCAGTGGCCAGAGTAGGCGTAGCCACTGCAAGTTTAGGAAACCCCAAATTTAATCTTCTAGACAAAAGACAGCCCTCTCTTGCTTCCGCTCTCTCTCTTGCCGCTGGAGTCAGACACTCAGCTTGTGGGGGTCCCATGCCCTGCACCCACCATCTGGCCCACAGCCATGTGGGACCCATGCAGTAGATTAATGGACTAAATCTTAACTAATTCTCATCTGGACACAGGTGCACCATGGAGCAGAAACTCTGGACTCTGGCTTTGCTTTTTGCTTTGCTAAAGCCCCAGCTACCCTTCTTCAAGGACTGGCTTGTGGGAAATGGGACATTGGAAACTCAGGAATGTAATTTCACACAAATAAAGTCTTCTGCCACCTCTCATCCTTCTGCTGGGGCCTCTGAATATGCTTATTCCAACTGTGCCCTGAGAACACCACTCCCACTAGCGAGGGAGGAATCTGATTCTCCAGTAACACAATTATATGACAATCTGGAAAAGACAAAACTATAAAGACAATAAAAAGATCAGTAGTTGCCAGGGTTGGGGAAGGCAGGGGGAGACGAGGAATAAAAAGAGGGGTTTTAGGGTAGGGAAAACATTATGACAATACAATGATAGACAAATGTCATATATTCAGTGGTTTAAGCCCATAGAACGTACACCACTAAGAATTAACCACAATGGTAACTATGGACACTGTGTGATTATGATGTGTAAATATAATTTATCAGTTGTAACAAATGCCCCACTCTGGTGGGGGATGTTGATAATGGGGAGACTATGCATTTTGAGAGCAGGGGGTATGTGGAAAACTCTACCTTCCCCTCGCCTTTGCAGTGAACTTAAAATTGCTCCGAAAGTCTTAATAATAAACAAAACAAAACAAAACCTGGAATGTCCAGTTGGTAATACTTATTTGAGAAACACAAGTTGAGGCAAATGCCATTCCTTGCTCAGCCTGGAGACACTCATGAACCTATCCCTATTATTGAGGAGTTTCAGCATTGTGCAGTTTTTTTTTTTCTCTTTAATATTTCTTTGGGATTTTGGTCTTTGTTTTGCTCTACTTTGCAGTATAGATTGAGACTACTCTTTATCATCGGGGGAATATTAACTCGTGTGTAGATTCACCAGTGGTTTGATAGGATTTTATAATTTGGTAGCAACAGATTTGAGAGGTGCTTTCTCTAGCAGCCTTGCCCAGCTACTCTCCTCTCTCCCTTCACCCCCCCCCCATGGGGCTCAGCACAGAGGCTGGCTATCCTTTCTCCCCAGTTGGGGGCTCTCATTCATCACCAACCCCCTTAGCTTGATTGTGATGTCCTTCCAAGGGAGTGACCGGTCCTGGGTTCTTGCTAAGCCTCAGCCATATTTAATTCACTCCTGAGAAGGTAAGAGTTTTGTCTGTCTCTGTTCCTTCTTACTTCTATTACTTGGCTATGGTAAAAGTTTATTTTAGAGACTTTAGGTGAGAGAAAAGAAAAACAAGAAAATTCTCATCAGATTTCACCATTAAGAAGCCCATTATAGGTCCATAATCTCTAATCAGCCATTTGGAAAATTAAAATTTGGAAAGCAGTAAGTATGTGATAAATAAATTGAGAGGCAGAACTTAACTTGACCTGAACCATGTGAGGTCTTTAGGCAGTTCGTGTAGGGATGCGCTTGATTTACAGTGCTGCCTCCAAGCTTCCTGAGAAAAGCACGTAATACAGTCCGTATGTATTAGATTAACAGCCTGAACTCTGAACTATTCGGATTTCAAAACCCAGCTGGTCCCAAAGACTTTAGATGAGAAATTGCAGGCCTGTGTTAACATTCTGGTGTGAATCAGTCCAGATTTTATACACACAATCACACACAGACACAACTACACAATACATAAATATGCACAGTCACACACATATATGTACAGCATTATTTAATACATAATAGCATATATATCATTAAATATTTCAAACAAATGGAAAACACAGAGTGTACTCACAGATCAGAATTAATTAAGGTTAACGTTTTGTTTGCTTATAATGTTAATCTTTCTTTGCCCATTAAGTTGCAGCTTTGTTCTCTTTGTACCTCTTCTTATCCTCTGCGGGAAAAAATAAATGCTAAAATTATGTTGGTTTTAACCTGGTTTCTCTAAGTGTATATTCAAAAACTACGGAAATAAGCATGAGAATTCTAGCTAGGTTCTACTTCATTCTTTTATCAACAACATATGGAAAAGATATACCTACAAATAGTTAATCTAGCTTTTAAACATTTAATTATTTCAAGTATATCTTCTTAGAAACAGGCTCCTTTTGCTCTTTAAATTTGGTGGACTGAATCATGTAAAGGGTGACCTTGGTCATCGCCTGGCCATCAGTTCAATGTGACTAAACTCTGAACGTATTTATACAACATAATCCAATCCAATCCAAATATTGGAAAGGAGAAAGGCATTAGACTTTATGACCTCTGTATTCCCTCATAGCCATGAAATTCTGATTCACCATGGCCCTTTCGATGTCTCATGTAGACATCACAACAGAGTAAAAATTGCTTTGATTTCCTAAGAAAATAAGCACCAGAGTCAGGTAGGGCTGTCATTCTTCCTGGAGGAACAGAATTAGGTTTACTGCTTATTCTGTAAGAACAGCAATTTAACAACTTTTCAATATTCTCTCCATTTTCTGGACAGTTTTTACAGGAAGAATGCAAATCAAATTAATAGTATTCTTTCAAATCTATTTTAACTTGGCCTGCACATGTGATGTGTTCAACTTTTTATACATTTAATTTACAATGTGTCCCCTAACTGCTGTTCTTACTTTTAATATCTAATGGTGACACTTTTTCTGAGTACTATTCATTGATTACCAGCTAACCTACTTTCTTTGAATTTCCTATTAAAATATAATTGTATCATAGATTTCATTTTTAAATGACCCTTTGTAAAATATTTTACAATGATTGATACCATGTTCACTCTTTATCAGAGTCAATGATATAAATCAATAACAATTTCCAGACATTATTTCAAGATTCAGTGAAGGGTAAGATTTATAATACAAAAGAGAAAGCGGGACTAGTCCCTGTAAAGTTGATATGTCCTCAGCCTTCTTTTTATTTATTTATTTATTTATTTAAAAAAACCTTTTTTTTCTTTGTTGATTTTAGAGTGAAAGGAAGGGAGAGGGAGAGAGAGATAGAAACATCGATGAGAGAGAACACCGATTGGCCGCCTCCTGCATGCCCCCATTGGGATCGGGCCTACAACCTGGGCATGTGTCCTGACCAGGGCTCGAACCTGCAACCTCTTGGTGCATGGGTCAATGCTCAACCACTGAGCCACACCGGCCAGACTGTCTTCAGCCTTCTTAATCTAGGGCTTTGTTAAATCTGTTTTTCCAGGTGGTTCTGTTCTGCAGCATCTGCTAAAGACTGATAATCTCCTTATTTTATTATAGTGGTGCAATAGAGCACAATCATTAAATGGCTCAGGTTAGACATTTTTTTTTTTACTAGATGTCTAACCTCCAACCAATTACTTTACCTCTCTAAGTTTCGGTTTCCTTCGCTTTAAAATAAAGAAAAAAATAGCATCACCTTCACAGGGTTAAAACAAGTGAACATGCCTGGTGTCCAATAAACTCTAAATAAAAGTTAGCTCTTCCTCTTATTTTTGATACCACCATAATTTAAAAATAGCCATATTCCAATTTTTTTCTTTTTTTTATCCTCACCCGAGGACATTTTTCCATTTTTTGTTCACATAGAGTGGGAGGGAGAGAGAGGAATAGAGCGAGAGAGAGAAACATCGACGTGAAAGGGACACATCGAGTGGCTGCCTCCCACATGACCCAACCAGGGCCTGGGACAAACTGCAACCGAGGTACATGTCCTTAGTGGAAACCGAACTCGGGTCTCTCTGGACCACGGGCCGACGCTCTAACTCCTGAGCCAAACCGGCCAGGGCCTAATTTTTCTTCTTAATATTTTTTGACTTACATTGCCTCCTAGATTTATATTTATTGCCCTTGTTATTTACTTTTAAAACAAGATATGAAAGAACCAAAATATAAATATGCTAGTTGAGTATTTTTCTGGAAAAACTTCCCGTAGTTTTGCAGGTATAAAAAATAATCACTTGATTATATACAGCATTTTCAAGATGTGGTTCCTTAAAGCAAAAATAAGAAATGCTTTTGCTCATTCAGGGAATAATATAACTAATTAAATAAAACAAATTTCAACAAGATTCTGAGAAATAGTTTTAGAAGAAAAAGACATTTACATATAATTTTAAGTTTAAATTTTTTAATTGCCTTGAGAATCTTATGAGGTTTTCAATCCTCTTTCATCCATGATTGAAACATGTATCTGAACAACCTCTTTCTTATATACTGATTATTAATTGGTACTATCTTTGCCAAAGGGAGCTGCCTTGGGTTACAAATCAAAATATCAGCTTGGTTAAAACCATAGGTATAGACAAGATGATTTTGAAATCATCAGATGACAAAATTTATTTATGGTAGATAATAATTTTTCATTTCATAATCCTAGATTTAATTATATAGAAGTTAACAAGAAGTGTAGATTACTTAATATCATTTTTATTTGATTTAGAAGTTGTTTTATGCTCACATTTTAATCTGAATATCTAAAAGAGTCTAGTGGTTTCATTCATGATATAGCCTTATTTTAAAGTCCTACCCCATAATTCCACTTCAACTCATCCCAGGGCCCACCCACTCCATTCAAAATCCTTCATTAAAACCTATTATTGTCTGGGACTTCCGGTCAAGATGGCGGTGTAGGTAAATGCGGTATCGCGTCCTCCCACAACCACATCAAAGTTACAACTACACTACAGAACAATCATCATTCAAAACCGCCTGAAATCAAGCTGAATGGAAGTCCTACAACTACGGAATTAAAGAAGCAGCCACATCGAGACCGGTGCCCCGCTCAGGGTTCCAAAGCCAGGAAGAGAAGTCCCCATAACTTCAGGCTGGAAAAACCAGCGGGAACTGAGGCTCAGGGAGGCTGAGGCGGCTGGAGCCCCAGGCAACTCCTTAAAGGGCCCGCGCACGGACTTATCGGACTCTCTCCCTCTAAGCTCTGAGGGGAGGCAGCTCGAGGGGCACCAGAGACATACAGGGAAGAACTGAGCTGTTTGGCACTGGAGCGAGGGCTGGAGAGGGGGCTTTCTCCAGGAGAAACGTGCTGTCAGAGGCCTTTGTTCCTTTGGTGAGCCCTTCCCTGGGGCAGCAGACAGAAGCCATATCTGGGACTCCAGCAACCTGGCTCACACTGGTAGCCCTGCCCTGCTGACTCCCTGATGCCCCGCCCCGCCCCGCCCCACACGACTTTCAGGCCCACCCAAGCGGTTGCCACTTGCTTAACTATAGGATTGGCCTTAGATCCTGCTTCAGGTTTTTCCTAAATTCTTTCAAACAAGCAGCATCTGGTCTCAGCTAGCCCCATACCTCTCGTTAAGTAATACACCTGAAACAAACACAGGGAGGCAGCCAAAATGAGGAGACAAAGAAACAGGTCCCAAATGAAAGAACAGAACAAAACCCCAAGAAAAGACCTAAGCGAAATGGAGATAAGCAACCTAATAGACGCTGAGTTTAAAATATTGCTTATAAGGATGCTCAATGAACTTAGTGAGAACCTCAGTGAACTTAGGGAGGGCCTCAAGAGCATAAAAAAGACCAGTCAGAAATGATGGATGCACAGTCAGAAATGAAGGAGGCACTAACTAAAATAAAGAATAATTTACACAGCTTAAATAGTAGAATACGTAAATCCAAGAAGCAAACCATTGATTTGGAATATAAGGAAGCAACAAATGCCCAATCAGAACAACAAAAAGAAAAAAGAATCCAAGAAAATGAGGATAGTGTAAGGAGCCTCTGGGACAACTTCAAACGTGCCAACATTCGCATCTTGGGGGTGCCAGAAGGAGAAGAGCAAGAACAAGAAATCGAAAACCTATTTGAAACAATAATGGCAGAAAACTTTCCTAACTTGGTGAAGGAAACAGACATACAAGTCCAGGAAGCACAGAGAGTCCCAAACAAGATGAACCCCAAGAGGCCCACACCAAGACACATCATCATCAAAATGCAAAAGGTTCAAGACAAAGAGAGAATCTTAAAAGCAGCAAGAGAAAGGCAGCTAGTTACCTACAAGGGAGTTCCCATAAGGCTGTCAGCTGATTTCTCAGAAGAAACTTTGCAGGCCAGAAGGGAGTGGCAAGAAATATTCAGAGTGATGAAAAGCAAGAACCTACAACCAAGCTTACTCTATCCTGCAAAGCTGTCATTTAGAATCGATGGCCATATAAAGAGTTTCCCAGACAAGAAAAAGTTAAAGGAGTTTATCACCACCAAACCATTATTATATGACATGATGAAGGGTCTTTTTGAAGAAAAAGATAAAATATATGAACAAACAAAATGGCAATGAATATATATCTATCGCCAATGGAATCTACAAACAAAATGAACAGGTAGAACAGAAACAATCTCAAAGATACAGAGAACATTTTGTTGGTTGCTAGATGGGAGGGGGGTTGGGGGAATGGGTGAAAAAGGTGAAGGGATTAAGAAGTACAAATTCATTGCTAGTCTGACAAACCTCAACGGGAAAGGGGTTGGGGGTGGGAAGAAATAAACCAAAGAACTTACATGCATAACCAATGGACACAGACAATAGTGTGGGAAAAGGCGGGAGGGGGTGGGAGTGGGGAGGAGGGGGTCAATGGGGGAAAAAATTTGGAACATCTGTAATACATTCTACATTCAACAATAAAGATTTAAATAAATAAATAAATAAATGAATAAATAAATAAGTAAAAAATAAAAAAAATTGCAAAAACAAAAAAAAAAACCTATTATTTTCTGCCTTTTACATGAAGACCAAATTTCTCAGTTGGTCAAGACTGTATAGAAATCAGTTTTAATCAGAATTTTTAAAATTATATACATCTATAAAGTATCAAAAATTATAGATAAAGCAGTAGATATTCCTGACCACAATCACCTTCCATCATAGTCTTATCTTGAGGTAACTATAGACACTAGTTTATTTTTGGTTCTAGATTATTTCTGTTTATGTAATATAATGTATGTACCACACATATCTAGAAACTAAAGCCATTCTGTATTTTTAGACTAATAGTATTGTTTCTGGCAATATGGGCTCTTGGCTCCTGAGTTGCACAGGGAAGATTGAACAATATGAGTTTAGGTGATTTTGAGAGTATGTTTATTAAAGGAAGGGCTTAAGATAAAAGAGGCAAGATTATAGCAATAGGAGTGAGCTTAGGTGGAGCTGCCTTGGCCCTTTGTAAATTTGATGAATAATTGAGCCTTGGCATGGCTGCCTCGGCCCTTTAGATAGAAAGTCACAGGAGCAGAAGAAGTGAATCAGCTGAGCTGCATGGACTTAGCAATTAAGTTACCAAGGCAAAATAAGGGCCCTTGGAGAAAGAAAGCAAATATATGTGCCTTCGGAAAGAAGGGGAGAAAGTCATGGGCATGCAGAGAGAGAGAGAGAGAGAGAGAGAGAGAGAGAGAGAGAGAGAGAGAACTGGGTACTTTGCCTCAAACGTTTTTATCATTTTTCTAAAGGTAGGAATTTTAGGTGGGTTTTCCGGGGAGGATCTCAATAGAAAATTCATCAGCTTTCCAGGTGTGTCCTTTCAGGGTCATGGTCTCTATGGATCGGTTGATGCCAGGACAGGGGATCATTGGCCATTCATCTGGTCCTGAGGTCAGCCATGGCATTGTTTCATCTTGTTTTGCTGCTTTTCTGGGCCTGGAGCTGAAACACAGCTGAGGCCTAGTTGTTATTTCTAGTTTCACCAAACTTCTATCTCTGTAGTTAATGGTCCTGAGACTTTGTTCCTAAGATTATTTGATGGTGAACCTTATTGTCCTGAGGGCTTGGTGCTTTAGGCAGTGGTGGTGCAACGGAGAAGAAGGCAAGTGAGTCAGGGTGCTGGATGGGGCCAATTTGAGTGAGCCACCTCTCTCAGTTTCCCCATTCCACTTGCCAAAGAAATTTTCTAGCTTCTTACTATCCTGCCTTAGTATCATACTATAACATTTTTCTGTAATTTAATTTTTTACTCAGAAGCACACATTGAAGCTCTTTCTATATTAGCACATAGAAATAGATATTATTTTTAACTAGTATAATAGCGCATGGTCTGTATCACCATTTACTTATTGACTCACCTTTGAATTGTTCCTATTCATTTGTTACCAAAACCAACATTAAAATAAACATCCCTGCACAGACCTTTATGTGTATGCCTATGAGTATCTTTCTGGTCACTGTAAAGGCTAAAAAGTAGACTTAATTTCTGTGCTCTGCTATTTATCTTTTACATTGATGCCATTCGATTGTTTTTCAATCAGGCTGCACTGATTTGTGCAATCAGTTCTTTCTACCTATTACTCAATTACTTTTTGTTCTCTTAAAATTCTATTCTCCTATGTATAGGAGGAAGAAGTGTTTTTGTTTATTTTATTTACTTTTTCATCACCATTTATCACCTCTATGCCCCTTTCCACCTTCACTCACCCCCCTCCCTGCACCCGCCATCACCGCGCTGTTGTCCATGTCCCTGAGTTCTCTCTCCTCTTCTTTGCTCAGTTCCCCATCCTGCCCCTGCCCCCACCAACCCCCCAACCAGAGCTATTCATCTACTCTCTTTTTTATAAGTCTATCTCTATTTTGCTTGGTAATTCAGTTTGTTAGTTAAATTCCACCTATGAATGAAATCATATGATACTCGTCTCTTCCTGATTGGTTTATTTTACTTAGCATAATTTTCTCCAGGTCCATCCACGCTGTCAAAAAGGGTAAAATTTTCTTCCTATTTATGGCATAGTAGTATTCCATTGTGTAAATGTACCACTTCTTTTTTATCCACTTATCTACTGATGGGTCCTTGGGCTGCTTCCAAACCTTGGCTATTGTAAATAATGCTGCAGTTAACATAGAAGTACACATATTATTTTGAATTAGTGTTTTGGGTTTCTTCAGATAAATTCCCAGAAATTGCTGGGTCATAAGGCAGTTCCATTTTTATTTATTTCCACAGTGGCTGCATCAGTCTGCATTCCTACGAACAGTGCACAATCTCCACATCCTCGCCAACACTTGTTGTTTATTGATTTATTGATGATAGCCATTCTGACAGGTGATACCCCACTATGGTTTTAATTTGTATCTGTAATGATTAGTGATGAGCATCTTTTCATATGTCTATTGGCCATCTGTATATTCTCTCTTGATAAGTGTCTATTCATGTCTTTTGCCCATTTTTTAAATTGAATTATTTTGGTTTTTTGGTGTTAAATTTTAAAAGTTTTTTATAAATTTTGAATATTAACCCCTTATCAGATGTATCATTGGCAAATGTGTTCTCCCATTTAGTGGGTTATCTTTTCATTTTGTTGATGATTTCCTTTGCTGTACAAAAACACACTTTATAGTCAATTAATATTTGACAAAGGAGGTATTAACATACCTAAACTGACATACCTAACATGAACTAAAGATAGTCTCTTTTTTATTTTATTTTAATTTTTTATTTATTAATTTGTTTTTGTTACAGATGTTTCTCTTCCCCCCCCCCCATTGACACCCTCCTTCCCTCCCCCCATCACCAGCTTTGTTGTCTATGTTCATTGGTCATGCATACATGCATGTAAGTTCTGTGGTTTATCTCCTCTTCCCCCAATTCCCCCTCCTCTGAGGCTTGTCAGTCTGTACCCCACCTCCATATTTCTGGGTTAATTTTGTTCAGTAGTTTGCTAAGCAAAACAAGCCAAGCAGAGAAAGACAAATATCACATGACCTCACTTATTTGTGGAATATAATGAACTAAACAAACTAAAGATAGTCTCTTAAATAAATGGTGTTGGAAAAATTGGACAGATGCATGCAAAAAAAAAAAAAAAAAGAAAGAAATTAGACCACTTTCTTACACTGCATACAAGAATAAACTAAAAATGGATTAAAGACTTAGATGTTGGACGTGAAACCATAAAAATCCTAGAAGAAAACATAGGCAGTAAAATCTCAGACATTTCTTTTGGCAATATTGTTTCTGATGTATCTCCTTGGGCAAGAGAAACAAAAGAAAAAATAAACAAATGGGAAAAAATTTTTCTTAACCCTGTAGACCTCTTCAGACATGACTCGGTCTGAAAATTAAACTGACCAAGTAGATTAACTGGGGAGAAGCATACACAGTTGTTAAATTTTATGTGATGCGTGATCCTTCATAAGGACATGAAGACCCAATGGAACAGTTAATCCCAAATGTTTTTATATGAGGTTCAATGAATGTAATGAGGCAAGGAGTATGAAGGAAGTGTAGTGATTTAGGAGACATTTAACAAGGCTTATTCACTCAGATTCCTCTGTGTCCTTGTCTTCAGAGATAAGGATACTCCTTTCTTCCAGGTATGGGGGTGGGGCAACTCTCATATGAGGGTTTTATAATCTGCTTCAAGGGAAGATCAAAAAGTTTGTCCTGCTCATAACATTTCTCCAATTTCTTCAGCTTGAAATACTATTCAATATGCCAAGCTGCCATATTTTGGGATAGTGTCTCGAGCCCCATCATTCTATAATACCCAAAGTTTTCTGGATATACCATACATGTTCACATGTCCTTGCTTTTGTTTCTAATGTTGTTAGTTTCTCAATGTAACACAATCTTAGGCAGCAATTACAACTGAGGTTTAGTATTACTTCTTCACCAAATCTTTTTTCAGCTTCTGTCACATTCTTGGCACAGAAATAATGAAGTGTTTTTCTTTGAGTTTCCTAGTATATTACACATATCTCTCGGATAGCACTTCTGGTGTAGTTTAGTTGTGAATGCATCATGGGAAGTAAATTGTAAGATCTCTGGGATCAGAGATCTTCCCTGATAAGATGGAGATGTACCTCTTAGCTGTGTCCGTGACTGGTGGTTTTGCTATGTTTCCTTAAAACTCCAGACATAATTTCTTCTTTGTTTTTAAACTAAGATGGTGGAATAATAACATAATAACATATTAACAAGAAGAAAATAAATTATATCAGTCATTATTCAAAGTCTTATAATAAATTAAATAGAAGCCTCTGAGTGCTTTAGCATGTGAATATTACTATTGTATATAGTTATAGATTATATGATTTACCTCACTATGTAAATTTCTGTTATGTATACATACTACATATACATATTTAAATATTTTGATATGAAAATAAATCATTGTTTCCAGGAGACGCATTATAAATGAATTCATATCTCACACAGTTAATTATCCCAAAGAGCTCATTTTAAATGCATATGACTTTTAATGGTTCCAATGGGAAGGCAACCCTTCAATACTGAAGAATGTTACAAATTTTAATTGAAACAAGGTTACCTAAAGTACTAAGGTTACATAAGATGCTGTCAAAGCAGTTATGACTCTATACATTTATAATTTGAATATTCTGGTCAAAACAGTTTTCTATAATTAGATTGGAAGATGTGACAGATGCAAGTGAGCTTCTCTTTCCACAAAGACATTCATTTTTATGATGTATTTTTAATAATTTGTCTTTCTGTAATTATAGATAATTTTAGAAGCTACTGTTTTATCTCCAAATGCTACCATTGCTCTAGACGACATCAGTATATCCCAAGGATGTGAAATTTCATATACAGCACTTCCAGGTACCAGCATAGTAAACAAAGGTAAGTTTTTTCTCATAGTCATTGCAATTTTAAACTTTGAAATAATTAGTTCTTCTTGATATCAAAATATAAAATACAAGTCCTTCAATAATATAGCTCACCAATACTTAATACTGGACGTAGGTCAAATCACATGTCCTTGAAAACTAAAACATATATATTTAAATTAAATTAATTTATTAATTTATATTAAAAATTAAATTTATTGGGGTGACATTGGTTAATAGCATTATGTAACTTTCAAGTGTACAATGCTATACTACATCATCTGTATATTGCATTGTGTACTTACCACCCAAAGTCTAGTCTCTTTCTGTCACCACATATTTGACCCCCTTTACTATTTTCAACCTCCACCTACCTTCCTTCCCCTCTGGTAACCACCATACTGTTGTCTGTGTCTAAATTTTTTGTTTGTTTGTTTCATTCATTTATTTGTTGCTTTCTGTTTTATATCACACATATGAGTGAAATCGTATGATTCTTGTCCTTCACCATCTGCCTTATTTTGCTTAGCATGATACTCTCAAGATCCATACATATTGTCACAATTGGCAGTATTTCATCCTTTCTCATGGCTGAGTTGTAGGCCATAGTTTATATGTACCACGTATTCTTTATCCCATCATCCATTGAATGAAACAGGTTATTTCCATGTCTTGGTTATTATAAATGAGGCTGCAGTGATCATAGGGGTATATATATCTTTAGGAATAAATGTTTTTCCATTTTTCAGGTAGGTAACCAGCAGTGGAATTGCTGGATCAAATGGTAGTTTTATTATTAAATTTTTGAGGAACCTCCATACTGTTTTCCATATTGGCTATACCAATTTACATTCTCACCAGCAGTGTATGAGGGCTCCTTTTTCTCCACATCATTTCCAACAGTTGTTATTTCTTATCTTAGTGATAACAACCCTGAGAACAGGTGTGAAGAGTATCTAACTGTGGTTTTGATTTGCATTTGCCTTATAGTAAGTGAATTTGAACAACTTTTCATTATCTGTTGGCCATTTGTATGTCTTCTTTGGAAAAGTATCTGTATCAGATACTCTGGCCATTTTTTAATTGGACTCTTTGGGGTTTTTGTTGTTGTTGAGTTGTATGAGTTCTTTATATATTTTGAATATTAGCCCTTTATTGGTGTTATTGTTTGCTAACATCTTCTCCCATTCAGTTGGTTGCCTTTTGGTTTTGTTGATGGCTTCTTTTGCTGTACAGAGGCTTTTAATTTTAAATAGTATATATTTTTTAAAAAGGTAAAAATATATGTCCCAATCTAGACCTTAGGCTGTCTTCCAATATTATCCTAAACTTGTGGCTAAAATTGTCACATATAGATATTTTAATTTTAAAAATTATAAAAGAATTGTAATTATTTGGCATGTTTTATAGCACTTCTATATAAATTAATTTCTATTTTAATTTTGTTTGGCACTTCAAATGAATATATAATGAAATTCATGTTTCAGAATCACCTATGATTTTAAAAAAAGTTATTGCATTTGGAAAAACAACTTAAGGCTAGCCAAAAACTTAAATCTTGACCCTAAAATTATCTGTTTAAATTCAAAACATAATATTTTTACATAACAGATAGAGTTTGGCTAATTCTTTGACTAAATACTTTATAGAGAATTTAAATTAAGGAACAGGAAGATCATCATAAAAATGCATTTCAAATAGTCACACAGACATTTTTGAAAGTCAAACAATTATTTAAGTCCTGCAAGTACACTGAAACAGCATACATCATGCCTGCAGTTACTTTATCATTCTAACACTGATTGATGTTTGCCTCTGGCCACGCCTACCCCTTGGTCTCATTTAATAAATAGACAGCATGAAAAATGTTTCCTGAAAACTGCCATACTTCATTTTTCTTTGTCTATATACTTGAAAAATATTTGCATGTGGAAATCAGGCACATCATGTATTCTGAAGTCATGTTTCTTTCAACAACATAGTAAGAGGGAAACTTGAATTCTTACTGGGCTGAATGTACCCATCAAGAAAGGCAGAGGAAAAACAATTCTGAATTGAGAACTGGATTAAAGAGCTTTTAGTTGAAGGATCTCTATTAAAGACATCTTTTGTTGGAGAGATTGTACAATTCTATGTACTAACTTTATATTGTGCTAACATGGAATGACTTTATTCAGAATTTTAAATTATCACTAAAATTAACCTTACCAGAAGCCTCAGAGGAATTGATCTTATTTACAGAAAATTCTTTTTGTAAATGAATTCAAAACTCACTTATACGCACCTCAATCCGAATACCAGCTCAGTTGGTTAAAGCGTAATTCTAATTAGACCAAAATTATATAAATTATTCCTGAAAGGTCAGTGGTTTTACACAAAGAAAAACAAACCACTCTTTCTTGCAAATTTTTTTAGTAAGCAATTATAAGAGCTCCTTTATGAGTTGAGTATTACTACCAGAAATTTAGGGATAGGCCTGGAGAGGGGGTGTTAAAAAAGATGCCAAGTCCCACTGATAGGGGATTATGTTATGTTTGTGGGGCAGAATGGCCTGAGATTTACCTCAATCCTGTGCTTGAATTAAAACCTTTGAAAGCTTCAGCTGACATTGCAAATGACTACAACCGTTTGGAGCAATTCTTAGAATTAGCCTTATATCTACATTGGAAGCACCAGACATAATGGAAATAGCAAATTGTACTTCGATTTGGCTTTTTGTACAACTTCTTTATCGTAAGTGTATTTGAAAACTAGTGTGCATGAACAATTGTGCATTCTGTTTATTTGTGGAAGGAGAAGAGGCTGTTTCACCCGGTTCATCTCTCAGTTTTGAAGATGGGTTTGCACCACATGAGGATGCAAGCCGTATTTCATCCAGCCAGGTCTGTGAGTTTACATCTAACAGCCCAAAGGGAGCAGAGGAAGCCAATTGTGGTGAGTCAGTACTTCATTCACTTAGTCACTGTTAGTGACTTTTCGTCACTCCCATAGACACTTGGCTGAGATTTATGTGTACATATTCACTCTCTGAATATAAAGTGCATACTACTCAAGTGAGGGGTGTTTAATGAAGACAGAATAGAGACTTCTCACGACTAAAATGACTTGCAGTTGAAGGCAAACCAGGTTAGCTTTAAAGCAGCAGCAATAAATAAAAACATTTTACTTTTAGTTTTGCTGTTTTGGAACATAAAATTTGACGCGAATGTAAGACAGAATTCAAAAGACAAGAACAAGAGTCTATCATTAATATTCCTTTATTAAAATTTTGTTTTGCAATTATAAGAAGGCTTACTCTTTTTCTAAACAATTGCCATTCTAGTACTACTTAATGCAGAGGACTGTATAATGTTGAAGTATATTCTTTAAAACTAGAGTGCATCAAAAATAAATTGGTCTTAAAACTATAGACCATGGTTTCCATATATATATATATATATTTTAAATTAATCAATTAATTTATTTTTGTTACTGATGTTTCTCCTTTTTCCCCCACTGATTCCCTCTCCTCCTCCCTCCGCACCCTGTCCCCAGCTTTGTTATCCATGTCCATTGTTCATGCATACATGCATGTAAGTTCTGTGGTTTATCTCTCCCCCACAACCCCCTCTTCTGGAGTTTTTCAGTCTGTACCCCACTTCCACGTCTCTGGGACTACCCCATTTCTCGAACTGTTATGTTCATTGTATTCCACAAATAAGTGAGATCATATGATACCTGTCTTTCTCTGTTTTGCTTGTTTTGCTTAGGTTAATACTTTCCAGGTCCTTCCATGTCATCTCAAAGGATAAGAGATCTTTCTTTCTCACAGCTGCATAGTACTCCATTGTGTATATGTACCACTGCTTTTTTATTCATTCGTCTACTGATAGACATTTGGGTTGTTTCTTAGCTATTGTAAATAGTGCTGCTACGAACATGGGGGTATATATATTCTTTCTGATTGGTGTTTCAGGCTTCTTAGGGTATATTCCTAGAAGTGGGATCACTGGGTCAAATGGTAGTTCATATACTTTTATATCTTTGAGGGTCTCTTTTAAATTTCTCCTTTCAAAACTGTGTATCCATTATTTTTGAATTATATTGATATTGCTCTAAAGTTATCCTACTTCCCCTGGAAAATTAATAAAGAAGGAAAAGAAGGGGGGATGTTGGTGGATAAGCTTTTGCAAAAGTATTTATATAACTGCTATTGAAGATAATGAGGAGAGATAAGAGAGAAGGTTATAAGAATATCACATTTTATTGGTTCCATACCTGAAATGAAAATCGAGGTAGTTTTCAGTCAAAAAAATGAGGGCATGGACATATCTATGAGGTATGGTGGAATACAGAGTTGGAGAGACTTTCAGCAATTCATGCAGAACATACATCAGAATGATGAGAAAAATCAAGGCCATTGATGCGTGTTGATACAAGGTAGCCATGCTGTGACTCTCTCACAAACCTTTATTGAGTGTCTACTTTGTATCAAGAGATTCATTTAAAAATGAAGTGTGGTCATGTGCCTCAAGAAATAGTCTATTAGGAAAGAAATGCTTTAGCATTGTTGAGTAGTGCTTTATTGTCATTATAACTACACCCAAAGTGTAAACCACTTGCTATTTTAACTCTGATGAGCTGGCAAATCACATTCTATAGAAGGTAGATAATTTCTCAGCAGGGATTTCTTAAAATGTTTTCTGGTTTTCTTTCTATGTCAGAAGAGTCATCTATTGATAGTTCACCAGGAATTAACAGTTCTAAGTTGGTCTCTGTTATACATTAAGACTGTTACCAAATGTATGTGGTTTAGGAATTGTATGTATATAAACTCTTTTAATCATCAAAACAATAGAGGTAGACACTATTATTGTCCTCATTTACAGACTTCCTCATCAGTTAGTTTCTGAACATGCAGGAGACAGTAACCACACAAGAAACTTGAACAGGGAATATTTAATATAAATAATTGTTATGAAGTAAAAAGTGTTTAACTATTAAAAATCACTTCACACCTGTCAGAATGGCCACCACCAACAAATCATTAAACAACAAGTGCTGGCGAGGGTGCGGAGAAAAGGGGACTCTAGTACACTGCTGGTGGGAATGCAGACTGGTACAGCCACTATGGAAAACAATATGGTGTTTCCTCAAAAAAATTAAAAATTGAACTGCCATTTGACCTAGTGATCCCACTTCTAGGAATATATCCTAAGAAGCCCAAAACACCAATCAGAATGAATACATGCACCCCTATGTTCATAGCAGCACTATTTACAATAGGTAAGACCTGGAAACAACTCAAGTGGCCACCAATAGATGAGTGGATAACAAAGCTGTGGTACATATACACAATGGAGTTCTATGCAGCTGTAAGAAAGAAAGATCTCTTATCCTTTGAGATGATATGGAGGGACCTGAAGAGTGTTATGCTAAGAGAAATAAACCAATCAGAGAAAGACGAATACCACATGATCTCACTTATTTGTGGAATATAATGAATAAGGTGGTCTGATGAACCAAATAGACCCAGAGACATAGAAAGGAGTATGGTTCAGACTGACAACCTCAGAGGAGGGGGCTGTGGGGAGGGATGAGATAAACCAAAGAACTCATATCATGTATGCATAACCAATGGACATGGACAAGGATGCTTGTATGCATGTTGGGGGGAGGAGGGTGTCTGGGGGGAAAAAGGAAAAATATCTGTAACAAAAATAAACTAATTAATAATAGTTACAAAAAGGGTAAAAGAGAACAATAATGAGGACAAGAGTAACAAACGTGGGGAGCAGCTTCTGTATCCAGGGCTGAGATGTCGAATCCATGGAAAGAATACAGTTGGATGAGTCCACCCTGCCTGTATCCCAACAATGGGATTTAGACTTGGCTGGAGAGGGTATGACTGGGAACCCTGGAATGTGGGCTACATTTGGTTAACAGCTGATGCCAAGGGAGAAATGATCCACCAGGATGCCTGAAAAACTCACTGAAGGGGCACTTTAAATTGCTGATAGTCATAGAGCAAGAGGGAAAATAAAGTACCCTGGAATTGTCCCGCTGGTGTGGCTCAGTGGTTGAGCGTCGACCCATGCATGCATCAAGAGGTTACCAGTTTGATTCCTAGTCAGGACACATGCCCAGGTTGTGGGCCCAATCCCCAGTGCGGGGCTTGCAGGAGGCAGCCAATCGATGTTCTCTCTCATTGATGTTTCTCTCTCTCTCTTCCTCTCATTTCCTCTCTCTCTCTAAAACCAATAAAGGAAAAAAATTAAAAACAAAAGAAAACAAAGTACCCTGGAACCAAAAATAGAAGTTTCTTCCTCTATTATGCTTTGTGGTACCCATCCTGTGTTATGTACTGAAAAGCTGAACATTATGTGACTAATTGAAAGAGAAATGTCTGCAGGGTCCAGCTCCAGTATCATAAAGCAGGACAAAGAAGGGTACATTAGGAGCTGAGACAATACATTTATAACTGGCACTCTTACCTAATTAATGTTGTCTAGTCTGTAATTGATGGAATCCCATTTTCAGTGCCGGTCATCTGCTTTGAAAACCCATATTCTTAAGCACACATTATTAGCCTTTCTACCCTTGCAAGGTGGTCATTAAATGGAAAATGATAGTTGCCAGAAATGAAGAGTTGCCCTTTTGATCAGTTTGAGCAATTGAAAGTTGAGGCCAGAGATAAAAATTTCACTTTTGGAGGTGAAATCTTACTTAGGTCCCTAGGAAGTCAAATGATAACTTAGTCAAAATTCTGTGTAGAAGTTTGAAGCATTAATGTCCTTAAAAATAGCACCAGAACGAAATTCATTCTCTTTAGTAATTATTTCTGTAATCACATTACATTTCATAAATCTGAAATGTATTGAATTGCCCTCAATTCCTATAGGATGTTTCACAGAATTAAAAGGCTGTTTTCTAGACACGAAAAGAAGATGAAGATCACTATTTGGCAATGGACCCATGACCACAGTGAACTGACTTAAAAATTAGCAAAATGAACTTTAGTTCTCTAGAGTCTTTATTTTTATTTCTTTGCCTGTTTATGTATTTATTGTTTTCAGAGCTAATTTTATACTGGGAATTTATTTATTCATAGAAATGCTAATTCTTCATCCCATTTGTATGAACCTATGCATTAAAGATTTTGGCAGTGAGTTGAGATGAGATAAAAGCACAGTGAAGAAGTTAGAGGAGTGAGGATAGGAGTCTTTTGTCTTCTTTGCAGCAAAAGGAGAAGGAAGTGCATGGTTTTTAAGCTGAGCATTTAGCATTGAACTAACCAGCATATCAATTTCCCCATGGAGAACTTAATTGCTTGAAAAAACAGATGTTTTCTATACGCAAAAAAAGACAATACCACCCTCAGGATTTCTATTCATAAATAATAAATCCTCCTAAAAAGAACATTAATATTCTAGAATTTTAAAGGTTTAATATTTAGATGTAATTTATCCTAATTTTCTCATTTTCATGAGCATCACTAACGCAACTTGATTTTTTTCTCTTTTAGATAAGAATGATAATGGTTTACTGCAAATAGTTATAAAACTTACTAAGAATTAGGTTTTCAGTGCCTCTGAAATACCTTCAAACATTTTAGAAAAAACAACAACCCACAAATATAAGCTTTAATCAATTTGAATAAAATAAATTGTAAAAGTTATTGGATTAAAAAAGTTGGTGATGCTTAAAGGTTTTGGCATTTTGTAGAATTTTTATAACCTTGGATGATTTTGTGGTAGGCAGGTAGAGACTTTAGGGCAGAAAGCCCCAGTTGCTTAGTAACAGGCAAAACTGGGAAAACAAGGACCTCACCTGGAGGGTAACCTCTCCTCCCCTAGCACATCGCTGGTCATGTGGTTTAGACCCTCTGACCTTTCATACTGCTGGTCAGGCAGTTTGTACCCTTCCTGGCATATTGCTGGTTATACAGGTTAGATCCCCTTAGTGGGGAATGAATAAGGGGCCAGAGAATAGCCCTTAAGCATTATGTCCTTCAGGACAGTGAGGTTATGACCCTCATTTAATACATCCAGGCCCAGAAAAGCAGCAAGGCCAAGTGGGTTGATGCCATGCCTGATATCAGGACCACCTGCATTGACTAATGATTCCCTACCCTGATGCTGACCAATCAGTAGAGATCATGACCCTGAAAGGACACACCTGCAGGGCTGATAAATAGTCTATTGAGATCCTTCTCTGCCACTAAAATCCCCTCCCCTAAAAGCCCTGAAGATGGAGTGCCCAGGGCTCTGCCCGCTCGGAACACACCTTCACCTTCACCTTCCCCCAGGGGCACGTTTTCCTTGTCTCTGTCTTTTCTAAGCTCCAAGGGCCCTTTTTTTTGCCTCTGTAACTGATTTCCTGAGCCTATTTCTTCTATGATTCACTTCTATCTCTGGAACTTTCTTTTAATCTAATTTTCCCATCACTATTTATCCCCTCCATGCCCTCTTCCACCTTCACCTCTCCCTCCTCCCCATCTTCCAAATCACCCCACTGTTGTCCATGTCCATGAGTCCTCTCTTTATTTTCTTTTTAACTCAATCCTTCCACTCCCTTCAGTACCCGCTCACCTCCACCACCGGAGCTAGGTTTTCTTATAGTTTGAGTCTTGGCTCTGAACGCTTTCTTAGCCAGAGCTCAAGTACCCAGGTCGCTGAACCGAGGTCTGGTCAGACTCCACCAGCCTCACACCTCGTGCTGTCTTCGTTGCTGCCAACAATTTAGGTGGTTTCTATATTCATTTATACTGTAATATAATACTACAATTATTTAGATTGCAACCTAGGTGTACAGGTTTTCAGGGAGGCTTCCTTCCTCCCCTCCCCTCCCCTCCCCTCCCCTCCCCTCCCCTCCCCTCCCCTCCCCTCCCTCCCTCCCTCCCCTCCCTCCCTCCCCTCCCCTCCCTCCCTCCCTCCCTCCCTTCCTTCCTTCCTTCCTCCCTTCCTTCCTTCCTTCCTTCCTTCCTTCCTTCCTTCCTTCCTTCTTTCCCTACCACCCTCTTTCCTTATTTTTTTGGACAGTTAAAAATATCACACACTAACTATGCTGCTACATTAAATGTCTCCAGTATTTATTTATGGTAACCGAAGTACCAACATAACAAGGCAGATATAACACCCCTTAGCAGATTCTCCCTTGGTCTTCGGAGCCTAACAGGGTGGGCACAGGCCCTCATTTTCGTCTGGGCATAATAGAAACATATCAAAAATGTCATGCCGGAGTGATTTTATACCGGATTGATGCTGTTATTTATGAAGAATTTAGACAAATAATCTGTATGCTTTCATTTAACAATGTTTAAAATGATCTGGGTATGTGAGCTCTCAAGGCCAACCTGGCATCAGTAGGAGAAAGCCCGAGAAAGTCTCGGGGCCCGAGAGGGAGACAGAGCAGGGTCAGGTTTGTTCGTACAGTGCCAGGGTTCTGAAACGGCCGTTGCCCCTGCACAGGTTATTTGAAATCAGTATGACACTGTTATCCTTTCTAAGGACATCTCTTCATTTTTCTTAAGATTAAAAATTGTTAATTTAAATTATTTCTTCAGGATAGGCACTAAAATTGAATTTTTGGTCTAAATGGTTATTTAATGGCTCTTAGTACATTTTTCCTTTTTTTTCCTTTTGGCTAAAGGGTTTTTATGTTAATAAACAGTCATGCCAGCAAAGTAGAAGGGTTCCAGCTACACTGTGCTTGAAGTGCACTTTGAAATTTGCTTTCACCTCTCTGGTGGTCATGAAAATACTGTTCAGATATTCCCAGTTTGGGGAACAAATAGTTTTTCCCAAGACTAAAATAGTTAATACTACTTTACATGGTGTTTACTTTAGTTCTAGAAAGTAGTTTATATATTGTGACATGAAAATTTCATGTGTTAAATAGTATCAGTGGTACATTTTGTTATGTCACATTGGATGACATTTATATGTGTATATATATGTAATATATATATATATATATAATTTTATTCTAGACTACACTATGTAATACAGATAAGAAAGCCAAATCTATACTTTGTAAAGATATTTAATAATCTAAAACAGTATTTTATGAGCTGTATAATTTATTTCTATCTGAAAACTGTTTAGTCTGAAATGTATGTGCTATTTTTCTAAATATAGTTCTAAACAATTTCTTATTTTTTACTTTTCTCTCTGCTCATGGGAAAAATAACATAAGTCAATACTTAGTATTTGAATTCAATAAAACCTAAGACAAGACAGGTTATACAGTATAGGACAAAGGAATGTTTTATTATTTTTCTAATTTACTTTTTCAAACTTAGATACTGATTGTATATTTTCCCCAAACTACTATATCTGCCAGAATCTTTAATGCATAGATTCATAAAAATGGGAGAAAGAATTAGCATTTCCAGATCCCCAGTACAAAATTGGCTCTGCATAAGAAGCAAGCAAAAAAATGAAAATAGAGACTAAGAGATGTGGAGTTCATTTGCTAATTTTTTAACTCATTTCACTGTGGTCATGGATCCATTGCCAAATAGTGATCTCCATCTTTTTTCAAGTCTATAAAACAATATTTTAAATCCATGAAACACATTATTGTGTTTTATTGAAGGCAATTCAATATATTTCAGACCTATGAAAAGTGATATGATTAAAGAAATAATGTGTGGTTAAGAATGTGGGTTCTGGAGATAGATTGCCTGTATTTAAAACAGGGTTCCAGTCTGGCCGGTGTGAGTCAGCGGTTGAGCGTCGACCCATGCACCAAGAGGTTGCTAGTTCGATTCCCGGTCAGGACACATGCCCAGGTTGTGGGCCTGATCCCCAGTGTAGGTCATGCAGGAGGCAGTCAATCAATGTTCTCTCTCATTGATGTTTCTCTCTCTCTCCCTTTCACTTCCTTTCTCTTTAAAATCAATAAAGGAAAAAAAAAATTAAAACAGGGTTTCACCAATTATAGACTAGAATACATTAGCAAGTGTGCCATTTACAAATTGATCATACCTCAGCTCCAAATGTATTTACTTTTGCCCTGATTTGAGTGAGGTGCTGAGTTGGACTGTGTAAACATGTCTTTTTTGACCAGCTCATACAATGTTAGGCTTTGTAAGTAGAGAGCACAGGATGGATACCACAAAGCATAGCAGAGAAGGAGCATCTTTTTGGTTCCAAGGTACCCTTTTTATTTTTTTGGATGCATCCTGGTGGATAATTTCTTCCTTAGCCTAATAGCTATAAACCAGTGTGTGTGTGTGTGTGTTTTCTAATTAGGACTGTGTTGTTTTTTCCACATATTTTCTGGGAAAAAAAATGTATTTGAGAAGGTATTTTTAGGTGAGATTGGATAGTTAAACTTAATTATAAAATTAAAGGCTTCTTAATGCATCTCTTTGAATTAACACAAATTACTTTTTATTTTAATAAAGAAGTGAAAATCAGCTGCTGGTTTCTGTTTTATGTCTTATGTTCTTTTCTATAGGTTTGACTATATGGGAAAATGTGTCTCAAAACAAACCTATATTTGCTAATTATTGAACATATTACATTTTTATTAAATACACACCGGTAAAAATATAAGTTTGTGTGGTAAAAAGACTATTTTTTTCAGTAAACTGGATTCTCATTTTCTTCTTTATATTACCCTCAAATTACAGTCTAGCAATCTAGACATTGTTTTTCAGTAAAAACAACAACAACAACAACAACAACAAAACACAAAAAAAATCCTTCCCTAGACAGAGGTAATTGTAAAATATTGGAATGGGAAGTTGTTCTGGGTGAAGGCTCATCATTTCTGTGACATAAAACCAAGAAGTGGAGAAAAAAGTTCATTCATTCTCATTTATGGAGCCATTGATCACTGAGGGAAAAAAGAGAAAGCTATTTTTGTAGACAAGTAAAATCTGGTAAATAGCCCTTGATATTTTGATCAGTCTTTGCCACAGACAATTATATTGTTGGATTGGAGAAATTACGGAGAGTAGAAATAAAATAATAAATAAGATAGTAGAAGAAAATAAAGAATTCTTTTTTTAGTTGAACATTCTATTGAGAATATAATCTTTTTGTGTGTATTGAATAATTCTATGATTATTTAAGATTAAATGTCTTTTTATGGTTTGATAACCTATTTCTTTATAGCACTGAATAATATTCCTAAGTATGGATGTGCCACCATTTTTCCATTCATCTACTGAACGACATCTTGATTGTTTCCAAGTTTTGGCAATTATGAATAAAGCTGCACATTCATGCACAGCATTTTTGTGTGGACATAATTTTTCATTTCCTTTGTGTAAATTTTAAAAAGCATCCTTCTGTAATTTTTAAGTTTTTTTGGCAAGATCCAAATGATCAGTCTAGACTTCCCCTTTGTCCATTTTGTGTTTATTCCTTACAAATGAACCTCTGTAGGGATCATCTGGAACCATCAGAGATGTTCTAAAATAGTGAATATGAAATGAGACAGGGTCTGATTCAGGATTCTTTTTACCTCTCAAGGTTCCTTGTCTCCTACATGCATTAATCTTCTTTTGACTGAGTGAAAAAGCTCTAAAAATGACAATGATCATGTAGGATGACAGACCTATTTGTCATCTACCAAATATTCCCTAACATCTTCTCCTCATGGGTAACTACTATAATTATATTTACATAACTAATTGATGTTTCAAGGGTATCTTTACATAAAATAATTAAAAGCTGCTGTAGAGTTACTTGCTTTTCTAACCATAGCTATAAAGTAGACATGTATGATTTTTAGAAATTCTGTGTTAGCATCCTGTTATGAATGGAACAGCCCTAGCCCAAAGCTTGGTACACAATAATCCCTGAGTAAATGGTAACTGCAATTATTATTGCATATGATGATTCTGATGATGAGAATAATTGAGATAGACAATAACGATGCTTCCGAAACAGTGAAAAATACTTGAATTTCAATTATGAAAACATACCCAGAATATATTTCTGTCAGAAAAAGATATATAATTTTCAAAAGCCATTCTAATGAGGTCTGTTTGATTAATGGCTAGCCAGAGGTTAATTTCATCTGATCACTATGTATGTGATCACTTGAGGTGAATTTTTAAATTTCTATAGAAATCTAAATATAGAACCAAGCAGAGAAAAACAGATATCACATGATCTCACTTATTTGTGGAATATAATGAGCTAAACAAACGAACAAAATTAACCTATAGATATAGAGGTGGGGTACAGACTGACAAGCCTCCAAGGAGGGGGGTTGAGGGGGTACAGAGATAAACCACAGAACTTACATGCATATACGCATGACCAATGAACATAGACAACAAAGCTGGGGATGAGGTGGGGGGGAAGGGGAGGAGAGTATCAATGGGGGAAAAATGAGAAACATCTGTAACAAAAACAAATAAATAAATACGTTAATTAATTTAAAAAAGAAATCTAAATATAGAAGAACAAATTTGAAATTTAATACAATGATCATGTATTAAAATTACTTCTTTTGAAGAATTTTATGTAAGAGAACTATAAAATTGCTGCTGTAGTTTCAAATTTTATTATCATTTGAATATTCATTTATTTCTACAGCAGATTCTTCCTGGATAGCAGGTGATAAGGTCCTCTTTCCAAGTAGCTATGGGAGTAGATATTATACAATAGCAATATTTTGTTTTCTGTCTATATTTTTAATAGGAAACAAAAAATTTGCTTCCTCAGGGATTAAAATAGCATTACATACTTTGAACCTCTGGAATTTATTTACATCTATGGGTTATTGGTATATTATGTATTTACAAATAGAGATGGCCTTTAAAATGTTCTTAAATATTAGCATTTATTCTTTTTTTTATTTTATTTATTTTTATTTTTTTTATCCTCACCCGAGGATATTTTTCCATTTCTTGTACAGATAGAGTGGGAGGGAGAGAGAGGAAGGGAGAGAGAGAGAGAAACATCGATGTGAAGGGACACATCGAGCGGCTGCCACCCGCACGACCAACCAGGGCCGGGGACAAACTGCAACCGAAGTACGTGCCCTTAGCGGGAACCGAACCCGGGTCTCTCCGGACCGCAGGCCGACGCTCTAACCGCTGAGCCAAACCGGCCAGGGCTAGCATTTATTCTTAAATATATTTATCATTACTTTTGACTTCAAGTGGCATTTAATTTTACATAAACATAGATTTCTAAGCTGTACTTGAGAAGTGTGTATTCTAAATATAGCAGTACTTTCATTTTTCTGATTTCTAATTGTCTCTATATGTGTACTGAAATATCCTCGTCCTTGCTTATTAAAGTTGATGCGATATTTTTAAAGTATTTATTTTTAAATGTATTCATACATTCCCATTGACTTTCTTTTTCAATTAGTTTATATTCCATATTACTTTGTGTTAGTTAAAGGTGTACACCATAGTGGTTAATCACGTGATTTACAAAGTGGCCCCTCCCACTGACTTTTCATGAAACTTGAAAGTACTCTGCTGGACATATTTCCAGCTAGGAAGCTTGACAGAAAACAAATATATGTTGGAAATCAGATATTATATAGGAACTATTAAAATTAGAAAGTATTTGTAGTATTACTGTTCATCTCATATTCCTCCTTGAGTAGAGTAGAAGTAACATTTTCAAAATTAAAAATTATTTATAATTAAGTGAAGTGCCTTTATAATTTTAAATTTTATAATCTCATTGAGTGATTTACTATATACTTTTATCCCCTAAACTTACTGCTTACTTCCTAAGTTCTTTTACAAGGGAACATCTGTGTTGTTTATTACTAAATCCTTGGATAAAAATAGCTATTGAACAAAAATTCCAATGTAATAATCATAAGTGGGAGCAAGCCTCATTTTTAACATTAGGATATATTATAGTAATAGCAGAATATTTACACTGAACAAATTTAGACTATGCCTTTTTAATTTATCTTTTTTTTTTATGATTTTAGAGAGAGAGGAAGGGAGAGGGAGAGAAATATGGAATCATCGATGAGAGAGAACATCCATTGGCTGCCTCCTGCATGCCCCCTAGTGGGGTTTGGCTGCAACTTGGGCATGTGCCCTGACCGGGAATCGAACCAGCGACCTCTTGGGGCATGGGTCGACACTCAACCACTGATCTATACCATCTGGGCAGTTTTTTTTCAATCTAATAAATATAATAATAAATATTTTCAATCTAATGTTTAACAGTTATTGTCAACAGTTGCAGAAGAATATTAAACTAGAAGTCAGAATATTTGGATTCCAATTTCATCTATAATTTCCTAACTATATGACTTTGGTTAAGTTAGTGACTTCCCTAAACCTCCCTTTTTTCCTCTGGAAACAACAACAACAACAACAATAATAACTTCCCCATAAAGCTAAGGTGAAAGATCTAGAAAAAGCAGTCTAATAGTACGAGGTTTATTACATAGAGTATTCACTGAACATTAGCTGTAATATTATACTGCTATTATTATAACTTCCCTTTCTTTCCTTTTTTCTTCTCCCTCTTCTTCCTGGAAGTTAACTGATTTTTGTGTGTGTGCATATTTATCTGAAAACTGGGTCAAATTATTCTGCCCTGCACAAATTAAGCATGGAATACTTTAGAAAATATTAAGTTCTATAAAAAAACAGAGATAAACATTAATTAAATGTACTAAATTTTCTTAGAAGCAGCTGCTTCCACGGTTTAGTGTAAAATATTCTATAGGAATAATTCATCCTTCCAGATAATATAATAGCAGCAGATAAACTAACACATGTATCAGATAAATTAGATCGACTTTGACAATTCTATAAACAATATGGCTGAATGATGCTATTCTTAGAATATTTGGAAAAAAATTAAAATTTTAAAATTGATAATCTGTCTTATCAATTTCCAGTATGATAAGCATAACTCCAGGTTTTTTCAGATCAGAAGAGATTCTTTTTTCCCTCATGTGCTCTTTGATGTACTTCGAGAAGTCTAACAAGGTGATTTCCGTTGACCTCTTACCCTTTGTAAAGTGTGCAAACCCTTTGGAGAGCCAACCTAAGAGCCACATTTTTGTTCTCCAGTTTCCGAATGTGACTTCGAAGCAAACAGCTGTGGTTGGTTTGAAGCAGTTACTGGTGACCATTTCGACTGGATATGGAGCTCTAGAAGTGACCTTTCTGCTGATTTTGAGCAACAGGCCCCACCCCGTGATCATACTCACAACACTGCTCAAGGTAAGAAACAAGCAGAGGCTCTTGGTAATTACTTCAGTCTACTGTTGGTCAGGTCTGAGAAGAGAAAGAGAAGCAGGTAACATTCTAATGTCACTACAGCAGAGAGTAGGGCAGTTGAGCGTTATCAGTTACATTTATGTTTTCTGCGTGGAATTATTCCTTTATGGTTGGTGGGGGTAGAGTATACATATATTTTTGGCTGAATTAAATGAAATTACCAGTTGTTTGGGGCACCATTTAAACTTTGATGTTGATCAAAGTTTAATATTTCTAAGCACATTTGACTAGCAATCACTTTTATTGATTTTTACTTTTGTTGTATTGCACGTGGAACTTATTTAGTGTAGGGTTAAGAGACACTTTATAATCAAATAGGTTAACTTATGACTTGTTTTTGTATACCAATAGGGCATTTTATGTTCGTTCTGAAGAAAAGCAGCAGCTTGGCACAAGTTGCTAAACTCCAGAGCCCAACTATCAGCGAGACAGGAACAGGATGCATGCTTTCTTTCTGGTAAATATTAAAAACAATGGTCGATGACCCTAGCGGCCCAGTAGTTGCAGGCATTCTCCTGCATTTAGTAGACATTATGGTTTGCGCCTGGTTTTGTCTTAAAAATACCTATTGCATTAGATCCTCACAATTGGCATTTAACTTGAGAGCTCATTATCAGTGCTCATTGTGTTCGTTCTTTTTTTTTTATCCTCACCCAAGGACATTTTTCCATTTTTTGTTCAGGCAGAGTGGGAGGGAGAGAGAGGAACAGAGAGAGAGAGAGAGAAACATCGATGTGAAAGGAACACATCGAGTGGCTGCCACCCGCACAACCGACCAGGGCCGGGGACAAACTGCAACCAAGGTACATGCCCTTAGCAGGAACTGAACCTGGGTCTCTCAGGACCACAGGCCGACGCTCTAACCGCTGAGCCAAACCGGCCAGGGCTCATTGTGCTCTTTCTTAAGATGGAAGAGACTGTTTCTTTCAGGAATAGATTATAATTTAATTAACACTGCTTCCTCCGTTCTGGACGGAACTCCTTGAGAAATGCTCCTAGGGTCCTAGAGTCAGAGTATGCACCTTAGATGATAAGCTTTGCAAGTACGAAGTCACAATTACCGTAAGAAATAAAGGCGTCCATTATGATAACTAATTATTAATTGTTGACTGAGTGAAAGAATGTAACAGTGAAATATGTAGTCAATCCCATAAATCATTTCCATTTCTTTTGTTTACTCTTTTTCAGGTTTTATAACTATGGCCAGTCAGTGGGAGCAGCCGTGCTCCAGCTACATGTGGAAAACTCCAGTGATTCCACGGTACTCTGGAGAGTACTGTATAACCAGGGCAACCAGTGGTCACAGGCAACCGTTCAGCTCGGGCGCCTCACTCGTCCCTTCCATTTGTCACTAGAAAAAGTCAGTCTTGGCATTTATGATGGGGTGTCCGCTATTGATGACATCACTTTTGAAAACTGTACTCTTCCACTCCCCGCGGAGAGCTGTGAAGGGCCAGATCATTTCTGGTGTGGACATACGAAGGCTTGCATAGAAAAGCTTCAGTTATGTGACCTGGTGGATGATTGTGGTGATCACACGGATGAGGTTGATTGTGGTTAGTATATTTTTTCTGTCCCTCATACTCATTTTTTTTCTTTTTCATTTTTTAAAATTAATTTATTTTTGTTACAGATGTTTCTCCCCCCCCCCCACCAGACATCCTCCTTCCTATCCCACCCCCCCACCAAGCATTGTTATCTATGTCCATTGGTTCCACACATGCATGTCTTTGGTTCACCTCTTCCATCCCCCACCCTGGTGGTTTGTCGGTCTGAATGGTATTCTTTTCTATGACTCTGGGTCTGTTTAGTTCATCAGCTTTTTTTGTTCATTATATTCCACAAATAAGTGAGATCATGTGGTATTTGTCTTTCTCTGAATGGCTTATTACTCTTAGCATAATCCTCTCCAGGTCCCTCCATGTCATCTCAAAGGATGAGAGATCTTTCTTTCTTACAACTGCATAGTGTTCCATTGTGTATATGTACCACAGATTCTTTATCCTCTCATCTACTGATGGACACTTGGGCTGTTTCCAGATCCTAGCAGTTGTAAATAGTGCTGCTATGAACATAGGGGTACATATATTCTTTCTGATTGGTGTTTCAGGCTTCTTAGGATATATTCCTAGAAGTGGGATCACTGGGTCAAATGGCAGTCCAATTTTTAATTTTTTGAGGAAACACCACATTGTTTTCCATAGTGGCTGCATCAGTCTGCATTCCCACCAGCAGTGTACTAGAGTCCCCTTTTCTCCACACCCTAGCTAGCACTTGTTGTTTGATGATTTGTTGATGGCCACCATTCTGGCAGGTGTGAGGTGATACCTCACAGTCGTTTTAATTTGCATCTCTGTAATAATTAGTGAGGTTGAGCATTTTTTCATATGTCTCTTGGCCATTTGTATGTCCTCTTTGGAGAGGTGTCTATTTAGCTCCTCTGCCCATTTTTTAATTGGGTTCTTTGTCTTCCTTTTATTGAGTTGAATGAACACTCTATATATTTTAGAAATTAACCACTTATCTGATGTATCATTGGCAATTATACTCTCCCATACAGTGGGTTGCCTTTCCATTTTGATGGTTATTTCTTTCACTGAGTAGAAGCTTTTTAGTTTGATATAGTCCCATGTGTTCATTTTTTTCTTTGTTTCTCTTGCCTTAGGTGTATCAGTGAAAATTCTATTGTGCTGTCTAAAATTTTGTTGCCTACATTTATTTTTCTAGAATTTTTATGGATTCACAAGTCACATTTTGAGTTTATTTTTGTATATGGTGTAGGTTGGTGGTCTAGTTTCATTTTTTTGCATGTAGCTGTTTAATTTTGCCAACACCATTTATTAAAGTGACTGTGTTTACTCCATTGTATGCTCTTGCCACCTTTGTCAAATATTAATTGAGCATAATGTCTTGGGTGTATTTTCGGATTCTCTGTTCTGTTCCATTGATCTATGTGCCTGTTCTTGTGCCGGTACCAGGCTGTTTTGATTACAATGGCTTTGTAATATAACCTGATATCCAGTGTTGTAATCCCTTCTGTTTTGTTCTTCTTTTCCAAGATTGCTGTGGCTATTTAGGGTCTTTTTTGGTTCCATATGAACTTTTGTAGTATTTGTTCCAGTTCTGTGAAATATGTCATTGGTATTTTGATGGAGATTGCATTGAATCTATAGATTGTGTTGGGTAGTACGGACATTTTAATTATGTTAATTCTTCCATTCCATGAACAAGGTATATGCTTGCACTTTTTTATATCTCCCTCTATTTCTTTTCTCAATGTCCTATAGTTTTCTGAAAATTGGTCCTTTACGTCTTTAAGTTTATTCCTAGGTATCTTAATTTTTTTACCATAATAGTAAATGGAATTTTTTCTTAGTTTCTCTTTCTATTTGTTCATTATTGGTATATAAGAATGCTGTCATGCTCTGGCTGGTTTGGCTCAGCGGCTGCAGCTGTTCTCAACCTGTGGATTGCTACCCCTTTGGGGAATGACCCTTTCACAGGGGTCACCTGAGACATAACAGTAGCAAAATTACAGTTATGAAGTAGCAACAAAATAATTTTATGGTTGGGGGGTCACCAAAACATGAGGAACTGTATTGAAAGGTCGTGGCATTAGGAAGGTTGAGAACCACTGGGTTAAAGTGTCGGCCCGAAACAGAGAGTACCAGGTTTGGTTCCCGCCAAGGGCACATACCTTGGTTGCAGTTTGTCCCCGCCCTGGTTGGGGTCGTGTGGGTGCCAACCACACAATGTGTCTCTTTCACATTGTTGTTTCTCCCCCCCACCCCTTTCCACTCTATCTGAAAATAAATGCAAAAATATCCTTGGTGAAGATAAAAAAAAAAAAAGAATGTTGTTGATTTCTTGATGTTAATTTTGTATGCTGCTACCTTGCCAATTTCGTGTATTAAATCTAGTAGATTTTTGATGGTGTCTTTAGGGTTTTCTGTGTACAATATCATGTCATCTGCAAATAGTGTCAGTTTCAATTTCTCCTTTCCAATTTGGATCTCTTTTATTTTTCCTCTTGACTAATTGATGTGGCTAAGACTTCTAGTACTATGTTAAATAAGAGTGATGAAAATGGGCAACCCTGTCTTGTTCCTGTTCTTAAGGGAAATGCTTTTAGTTTTTGCCTATTGAATATAATGTTGGCTGTAGGTCTTTCATATATGGTCTTTATTATGTTGAGAAATAATTCCTCTATTCCCACATTGCTGAGCTTTTTTATCAGAAATGGGTGCTGGATTTGGTTGGGTGCTTTTTCAGCATCTATTGATAAGATCACATGGTTTTTATCTTTCATTTTGTTTATGTGGTGTATCACATTTATTGATTTATGAATATTGTACCAGCCTTGTATCCCTGGGATGAATTCCACTTGGTCATAATGAATAATTTTTTTAATGTATTGCTGGATCTTATTTGCTATTTTGTTAAGGATTTTGGCTTCTATGTTCATCAGGAATATTGGCCTGTAGTGTCTTTTTCTAGTTTTGAAATTAGAATTATGCTGACTTTATAAAATGAGTTTGGATGTCTTCCTCCTTCTTGAATTTTTTGGAATAGTTTGAGGAGAACAGATGTTAGTTCTTCTTTGAATGTTCAGTAAAACTCCCCTGCGAAGCTGCCTGGACTTTTGTTTGCTGAGACTTTCTTTTTCTTTTGTCTTTTTTCCCTTTTGGTACGTGCCCCTAGCAGGAACTGAACCCAGGACTCTCTGGTCCACAGGCCGATGCTCCAACTGCTGAGCCAAATCAGCCAGGGCAGCTGGGAGTTTCTTGATTACATCTTCATTTTCCTTAGTTGTTATTGGTCTGTTCAAGTTTTCTCTCTTCCCGGTTCAGTTTTGGAAGACTGTGTGTTTCTAGAAATTTGTCCATTTTGCCTACATTGTCCAATTTGTTGGCATATAATTATTCATAGTATTTGTTAACAATCTTTTGTATTTCTGTGGAGTAAGTTGTTACTTCTCCTTTTTCACTTCTGATTGGTGAGTCTAGGTAAGAGTCCATAAATCTTGTTTATCTTTTCAAAGAACCAGCTCTTTGTTTCAGTGATCTTGTGAATTCTTATTTTGGTCTCTATGTTGTTTATCTTTGCTCCGATCTTTACTATTTCTTTCCTTCTACTTGCTCTGGGTTTTTTGTTTGTTTGTTTGCTTGCTTTCTAGTTCTTTAAGTTGTGAGGTTAGATAGTGAATTAGAAATTTTTCTTGTTTCCTGAGGTAGACCTGTAGTGCTATGAACTTCCCTCTCAAGACTGCTTTCGCTGGGTCCCACAGAATTTGTGTTGTTGTGTGTTTATTTTCACTGGTTTCCAGGAAATTTTTAATTTTTTCCTTGATCTTCTTGGTAGCCCATTCATTGTTTAATAACATGCTATTTAGCCACCATGTGTTTAAATGTTTCTGCTGTAATTGATTTTTAGTTTCATGCCATTGTGATCTGAGAAGATGCCTGATATGATTTCAATCTTGTAGAGACTTAGTTTGTTTCCAAACATGTGGCCTATCTTTGAGAATGACCCATGTGCACTTGAGAAGAATGTGAATTCTGTAATTTGAGAGTGTAATTCTCTGTAGATATCTATTAAATCCATTTGGTCTAGTGTATCATTTTGAGTCTCTGTATCCTTGTTAATTTATTGTCTAGAGGATTATCCAGTGATGTCAGTGGGGTGTTGAAGTCCCCTGCTATTGTTGTATTGTTGTTGATTTCTCCTCTGAAGTCCTCCAGAAATTTTAAAATATATTTTGGTGCTCCTATGTTGGGTGCATATATGTTTATCAAGGTTATATCTTCCTGTTGGATAGATCCTTTCAATATTATGTAGTGGCCTTCTTTGCCTCTAGTTATAGACTTCATTTTGAAGTCTATTTTGTCAAACATGAGTATTGCTACCCCAGCTCTTTTTTCCTTTCTGTGTGCTTGAGAAATTTTTTCCATCCCTTCACTTTCAATTTATGTGAGTCTCTTGTTGTGAGGTGAGTCTCTTGTAAACAACATATATATGAGCATGCTTTCTTATCCAATCAGCTACTCTGTATTTTGATCAGAGCATTCAATCTATTTACATTTAAGGTGATTATTGATATGTACTCTTTATTGCCATTTTTGTTTAGTGTGGTTATATTTTTCTTCCTATTTCTTCTACTAATTATAGCAGTCCTTTTAATATATCTTGCAGTGCTGGTTTGGTGCTAATGTATTTGCTCAGCTTTTTTCTTTGTCTGGGAAACTATTTCACCTTCTATTTTGAATAATAGCCTTGCTGGATAGAGTAGTATTGGATTCAGTTCCTTTGTTTTCATTACTTTGATTACTTCATGCCATTCCCTTCTGGCCTGTAGTGTTTCTGTTGAGAAGTCAGCTGATAGCCTTATGGGGGTTCCTTTGTAGGTAGCCTGTTGCTTATCTCTTGCTGCCTTTAGGGTTCTCTCTTTGTCTTTAATTTTTGGTATTTTAATTATTATGTGTCTTGGGGTGGGCCTGTTTGGGTTATTCTTACTTGGGGCTCTCTGTGCTTTTTGTACTTGTATGCTTTTTTTCTTCACCAAGTTAAGGAAGTTTTCTGTCACTTTTTTTTCAAATATATTCTCTAACCCTTGCTCATTTTCTTCTTCTTCTGGAACTCCTATGATGCAGATATTGTTATGTTTCACAATGTCCCACAGTTCTCTTAGGATTTCTCCTGTTTTTTATTTATTTTTATTTTTATTTTTTCTGTTTGATTCTCTGATTGGGCAATTTTTTCTGCCCTGTCTTCTAAATCACTGGTTCCATCCTGGCCTCCTGTATTCTGCTGGTTATTCCTTCCAGTTGTGTTCTTTATTTCTGCTATGTCATTCTTCATTTCCAGTTGGTTGGTTTTCAGTGTTTCTGTATATTTTCTTATGCTGTTGAGCTTCCTCATGATTATTTCTCTGAACTTGTTTTCTGATATGTTGCTCAATTCCCTTTCATTTATTTCATCTTTTGTCCAAGTATAATGTTCTTTCATTTGGGATTTGTTTCTTTGTTTTACCATTTTGGCTGTCTCAGTTGGTTTTGGAGCCTGTTGAATTTTTCCTGTGGGTGTTGGTGTTCTGCTGGTTGTGGCTCTCTCTACTGGGTTTGGATGAGCATGGCAGGACCCAGGTTAAACATGGGTCAAGTCTTACTTTCCTGGTAGATTTGCAAGCCTAGGACAGGTTCAGTTATTCTTTAGCTGTTTGCCTGGAGGCTATTAGTCTCAGTTACTTGATGAGCCTTGGGTTGTAGCCCTCAACCGAATAAAAAAAAAACTCCCTCAGGTGTTCAGGGTAAAAGGGTTTCCAGAGGGTGGGACAGATGCTTGCTGGCTGTTAATGAGCCTCAGTTTGCATTTCTCTGGTCTGGCCAGGCAGTGTTAAATTTCTGAGGTAGGGGCTTTTGCTTCTCCCTGGGGCTCTGGGAAGGGGCTCTTTGATGAATATGTCTACTGTCCTGTGAGGGAGTGATTCAGCAAAAAACTCCCACTCTGTCCCAGCTCTCCCAGCTCTCCCAGCGCTCTAAGTTCCCAAGTCTCTCCACACAGTTCTAGTCCAGTCTGTCCTCCCTCTGCCAGAGCCCAAGTGAGCGGCTGTAGCTAATTTAATGCTCTCTCCCGGCCCTCTGTGCTGTGGAGTTGGCTTGGAATTTTAACCCTAAGGAAGCTGCTCACAGCTAAAACAGCTGCTGTCTGTGGGCTCCCAGCCTGCCCTCGCCCACCTCTGCAGTTTCTACCAGGCTCGATTTCATGTCCTGTTGCTGACCATGGTTATATGGGTCTTTTCTAGGTGTTTTTCTGTTGTTTTTTTTCCTGGAAATTTGTCTTTGTTTTTATTGTAATTTCTGTTTGGTACTGGGAGATGGTCTGTGTAGCTTCCATTCATTCCACTGCCTCTTTGGAATCCCCTTCTTACTCATTCTGATGGTGGTGATCTTACGTAAGTTTACTTTTTTCCAGACAATCAAGCCAAAGACACCAAGCATTGTTCCAGGGTTGGAGAATGTTTTGTGTGATTGAATTAATCAAATAGTCAAGCCATCAGTATTTATTATGTAGTTTTATAAACTAAATACTAGGGATGCAATGTTAAATACAACTACACAGAGTCACTGCCCTCATAGAGCTGAAAGCCTAATTGAGGAGAAATATTATTCAAACATTTAATAAAGAAATATAAAATGAAAGCTTTGATAAGACTTACACATGGGGGTGATTGACTTGATGTAATAGCAGCATTAGACTTTCTAGAGGTGCTGACTTAGCTGAGCTATGAAAAATAATAAGCTAGCCCTGGCCGGTTTGGCTCAGCGGTTAGAGCGTTGGCCTGCTGTCTGGAGAGACCCGGGTTCGGTTCCCGCTAAGGGCGCGTACTTCGGTTGCAGTTTGTCCCCGGCCCTGGTCGGTCGTGTGGGTGGCGGCCACTCGATGTGTCCCTTTCTCGTCGATGTTTCTCTCTCTCTCTCTCTCTCCCTCCCACTCTATCTGTACAAAAATTGCAAAAATATCCTCGGGTGAGGATTAAAAATAATAATAATAATAAGCTAAAGTATACATGAAAAAGCCCCAGTATATGACTACATGGCAGATGGAAGATGGCTAGTCACCTCTGGTGCAGGGAGAAAGGAGAAATTGGGTGCAATGTAAGGATAGAGATGTAAGGGGAGATCAGATTTGCAGGTCTTTTTAGTCCCTATTAAGGATGTTGTTCCTCATTTGAAGGTTTTTAAGAAGGTAGCTAATATAGTAAAACTGGCATATTAGAAAATGTCACTGTGGATATGGTGTGTTGTGAGTGAATTAGAGAAGAAGGGACTCAGGAGATTCCTTAGGAAGCCAGTGCTGTAGTCAGCACGAGAGGCGTTTTCAGTGGCTTGTCACAGTGATAAGGATGGAGATGGAGAGATGAAAGTTTGCAGAAATATTTAGAAGGGACATTTGATGATGTTTTTGCTACAGGGAGCAGAGAGTGAGGTGTCAAAGATAAGTCTGAATTTTGTGGTTTAAATTAACAAAAACTCTGTGTATCTGATGATTGTGTAGGTCTTGACATTTAATAAACTTAGCTCCAATAGTACCTAATGCACTTGCTTCTGAAAATAAAGCAGAAGGTAATAGTTGTGGTTTTAGTTTTTAATTACAATAATCTGCCAGAAGCCTTGACTAGTTTTGCTCAGTGGTTAGAATTTCAACCCTTGGACTGACAGGCCACGGGTTTGATTTCTGGTCAGGGGCACATGCCTGGATTGCAGGTTTTATCCCCAGCCCTGGTTGGGGTCCTACGGGGGACAATCAATCAATGTGTCTCTCTCACATCAATGTTTCTCTCTCTCTCCCATCCTCCATTTCACTTTATCTAAAAATCAATGGAATAATATCCTCAGGTATGATTAACAACACAAATAATCTACCAGAAAAAAATTTGTATCTTTCCCTGGCCGGTTTCGCTCAGTGGTTAGAGTGTCAGCCCACAAACCAGGCAGTCTCAGGTGTGGTTCCCGCTAAGGGCACGTACCTCAGTTGCTGTTTGTCCCCAGCCTCAGTTGGAGTCATGTGGGTGGCAACCACTTGATGTGTCTCCCTCATGTCAATGTTTCTCTCTCTTTTTTCCTCTCTCTCCCTCCTGCTCTATCTGAAGATAAATAGAAAAATGTCCTTGGGTGAGAATAAAAAAAAAAAATATGTTTCCTTTTGCAGAAATAGCAACACTACTTAATATGTAAGCTATGTGTCTATTAAGTAGGGAGGCCAATTATAAACCAAAGTAAAGCCATAAAATGCTAGGTACATCACAGGAAACATTACATTCAGAAATTTCCACATAAATAATTATAGGGAGTTTTGCATATATGTGATCTTTGATATTGTCAGAAATTTTATTACACAATTGATATTTGAGTGGATATGAACAAAACTGATGATTTTGACAATGGCTATTATAAGAAGTATTGCTTATCCAACAACTAATTTATTTTTTGCAAATTCAGAAAGCCTTTTTATCTTTTTCAAGTTTTTCAAATTCAACTCTTTAAAAAAACATTGATCTATTGCCCTGGCCAAATGCTAAGTTCCTTGGAGTGTTGTCCTGTACACCAAAAGTTTTCGGGTTCAATTCCTAGTCAGGGCACATGCCTAGGTTGTGGGTTTGATCCCCAGTCAGGGTGAGCCCAGAAAGCAACTGATCAGTCAGGTGTGTGTGTGTGTGTGTGTGTGTGTGTGTGTATCTCCAGGTGAGGATTAAAAATAAATGTTGATCAATTGCTAAAAGTAAGTAAGTTTTCCTCAAACTTGTCAATATTAACTTCATAAAATGGGATTATGGCAGTACAACTATAATATAAATATACTTTTTTAAAAAATATTTTTTTCTTTTTTATTGATTTTTTAAAGAGAGAGAGGAAGGGAGAGGGAGAGAGCAATAGAAACATCCATGAGAGAGAACATTGACTGGCCGCCTCCTGCATGCCCCCCACTGGGGATCGGGCCCACAACCTGGGCATGTGCCCTGATGTGGAATCGAACCGGTGACCTCTTGGTGCATGGGTCGACACTCAACCACTGAGCCACACCAGCTGGGCATCAGAATACTTCTTGTAACTAAAAATTAATGATAGAAAATAGTAGTGGCATTAGGCTGACTGTTTCTCTCACAGCTTTCCATCTAGACATATTCTTTTATTACATAGAATATGTTAGACATCCAAAATCCTCACTGTATTTCCTGAAGTATGTTTAGGGTCATGGTCTTTTTAAGGGCTTGGTACACATATTCCCTTTTGAAATGAAGACTGAGCGTGTAGTCAGTACGAGGAGAGGCAATATACAAATCCGTTGGCTTTATGTAAAACATCTCATCAGCTTTACATTCTCCTTCTGTTCTGTAGACAAAGACTGACACCTGGAGAGTAGCTGTGGGTCCCAGCTCACGCCACAGCTGGGCTTGATTGATCACAAGTGAGGAAATATCACCTGAAAGCTGGTCCTTCCACTTGACTGTATTCACTTGATTCTCCTCATTCGCTCTAAGCTCCTGCTTTCTGGTTTTCAGACACAGATGATTGGTTCTCGCCTGGCTGCATTTATTCACAAATGCTTTTATATGAGTATGTGTTCCCCTTTGATGCCAAGTACAATTATACTAAGATGAATAAAGGAGAGTTGACATTTATTTTTTAAAAATATTAAATTATGCAAATAAAGCTAAAATGTGGAACTAGTCATTAATTCTGAATCCTGTCCCTTCTGCCCCAAATAATGTCAAATGTACATTCTGTTCCATTTATTCTAAACAAATACTTGGTGTTGACAAATTTTCACGTCTTGTAAAATGAATGTGTTCCTGTGTTATCCTAGAAATTTAGGTAGAGCATTTAATTGATAAGGGATTAGTGCTTTAGAAGTGTCTTGAATTCTTCTAGTGACTGAAGGCATTAGAAGTTTAAAAGCTCCAGTTTAAAAGAGTTACAATCCAGTGAGTAGAGAAGATGATCACTAGGAGATGCAGCTAAGAATCAGCAAGACACATGACATAACACCCGGCCTAAGTAGACATGGGAAAGGGGTGGAATGTTTAGGGAACATTGGGAAGATGGTGATTGCTAACGGGAAGGACAAGCAAGAAGTTAATTTAATCTGGGAAATGTGAAGCTTGAAAAATAGAGGAGTTTAGATTTATTTAAAATTTTTTTTTCTTTATTGATTTTAGAGAGAGAGGAAGGGAGAGGGAGAGAGAGATAGAAATGTCAATGAGAGAGAACATCGACTGGCCACCTCCTGCATGCCCCCCACTGGGGATCGGGCCCACACCTGGGCATGTGCCCTGACTGGGAATCGAACCAGTGATCTCTTGGTGCATGAGTGGATGCTCAACCACTGAGCCATGCTGGCTGGGCAAGGAGTTTAGATTTAAGATTAGGTTAAATGAGTATATATTCAAAGATTTTGAATGGAGCAGGAAAATGATAAATTGTCCCAGAAGGATGGTCATTTTGTCATGGATGTGGAAGAGGTACTTGGAACTGGGGTGGGATGGAACCCAAGAGGAGTTTCTCAGAGTAGGGTCTGGAAAATATCTGCTTGATAATTACCTTGGGTGCTTGTTAAAAACATAAATTCCCGGGCTTCACCCTGTATCTAACAACTAGTACTTCTATAGGCTTTACCATGTCAGCAATTTTACCATGTACTCCAGGTGATTCCAAAAGATTGGCACCTGTTCAGATACGGCTCTTCTCAGCAGTGCATGTTAGAATCACTGAGGGAGCTGATAAAATATCCTGATGATTGGCTATGTCGCTTGGACCAATTATATCAACATTTTTGGAGATGAATTCTGGGCTTTAGTATTTTTTCTTTTGTTTTTTAATGCTCACTGGATTGGAACACTCTGCTAAGGTTGAAATGCACTGAGGTAGAAGTTGTTACAGTGAGCCAGCTGTTGGGTTGTGATCATGTGCCTAGACTTATGGTAATAGAAATGCAGAAGGAATGGGTATAATGGGCATTAGGAGAATAATGGCCAAAATAATTCCACCGTCACTCCTTAAAATATTATTACTTGATGTATTATCTAGGATTTGTGCACGCTTTCAAAAACTGTACTGCTGCAATATTTTTTAGATTAAAACTACTTGCTTTGGCAGGAATAAAATACCAACTAGTATTCTTAATTGTAGTTATTTTTGTCATTAATTGTTTTTTGCTATTATTTAATGACAATTTCAGCACCTGGACTGCAATGTAACTTTGAAAATGGACTTTGTAACTGGAAACAAGATTCAGAAGATGATTTTGATTGGACCAGGAACCAGGGTCCAACTTCAACACCTAATACAGGGCCAATGAAGGATAACACTTTGGGCACAGCTCAAGGACACTACCTCTACATAGAATCTTCAGAGCCACAGGTGTTCCAAAACACAGCTGCTTTACTCAGCCCGATCCTCAGCGCCCCTGGTACAGGAAGATGCACCTTCCGCTTCTATTACCACATGTTCGGAAAGCACATTTATAGGCTGGCCGTTTACCAGCGAGTCTGGAGTAACACAAGGGGGAAGCTGCTGTGGCAGATCTTTGGGAATCAAGGCAACAGATGGATAAGGAAACACCTCGACGTTTCCAGCAGGCAGCCTTTTCAGGTATGGATAACGGGTTTCCTAACGTGCATTGGAAATGCATCATAATGTCTAAGGAATAGGAAAGGTTGCTCTATTTTTTTAAAATTTAAAGCAAGTAGAATTTGATCAAAGTTCCTTTGATAACACATTTGTCATTTAATGAAGGGTGTACCAAAGCTTGTTAAGGTTGCTTTGCTCCTTGACTATCCCCAATAATATGTGATTAAAATCTTTAAAGATGGACACATGGCATTGGCAACAGCTGCTGGGTCCTTCCATTGTAAGGATTTGTTCTGCTGAAAACACCCGGAGGGCACAAAGGGTTGGGCACCACCTCTGGTATCCTGAAAAAAGCTCAGACTCTTCCTGATGTTATTTTGAACGTTCATCTAAATATTTCACATTTTGTAGAGAAGCAGGGGGAGACCAGGAAGAACACGTGCTGTGCTGGGAAGTCACGCAGCTACTGGGGGCGGATTTTGAGTTTGAGTCTAGGTCTCCTCACCCCTTTGTTCTAAATCTCATCTGCCTCCTCTTAAAAGTCACATTTACAGCAGCAGGTTCAGATGCTTACGTGGCTTTTACATATGACATTTGCAAATGACTTTTACATATACTCTCTATTTGGTCTCTCAGCAATTCCTTGAAGTGGGTAAGTTAGAGATCTCTTTTGTCGAGTGTATAGATGTGAAGAAAAAAATTCAGAAAAAAAAATGTGGTTAATTTCCAAAATGTATGAATCCTGTCAAATTGTACTTATCCCCCCCCCCCCCCTTTTTCTAAATATATTTTAGCGGCCATTTTCGTGGTGCAGAAAAAGTATGATATAACAGCCTTATGAAGGAGAATAATGGCATTTAGGTATAATTTCTGGAGATCCCACTACTTCTTGGAAAGTGTTTGTTGGTTGCAGTGCTGGTCATTTATACTAATTATAAAATAATTCAATATCCTAATATTAATAATATTCTATACTGCATTATGAAATGCTACATTGGTCTTAATGAAATCATACAGAATACTGCAGAGAAATGGTTGTATATGGATATGATATAGTAGGTCAAAATAACGTTTCCTTTTCCCAAAGATATATTTTGTTGGATATTTCACATTTTAGCTGGTACATTAATGTAATGTACCATTAATTACATTAATTACGGAGGGTGAGATAGTGTCTGTAAATCTGTGATCCTATGTAATAATATTGTGGGCTACATTCGTATATGACAAGCCATGGTCCATTAATTCCAGAGCACGTTCACCAGTGAGTTGTTCTAACCCTATTCTTAACATTTCTGTCTAATATGAATTACTGTGCTTATTATCCTTGATCACTCTTGGATTGGCATGCTTGAAGGCAGTTTATTTGTTTTTTCCTCTTAAAGAATTCTTATTGCTTTATCTAAGCTGTTTTATCTCATGTGTTTAATAAGACTTGTTCATTTTTTAAAGAGTTATTTTGAATTTCCCCGAACTCACTGCTAGTTCCTTTTCCCAACATGCTTTTTGGATAGGAGACACCTTTCTTTCTCCGAAGTCTATGCCACCCACACAAATTTTATGTGAAAAATCAATACAGCGAAACAATTTTTGATAGAACACTCTACGTGAAGGGGCACATTGACATGTCAACAAGGGAAGGTATTTGAGCCACGTTTAATTGAAGAGGCTGTTGAACAAAAATAAGAGTCACTTCATCCCATCTATTTTGAAGAAAATTGCAAATCATTGCTTCTCAAAAGGTTTCAACTCATAATACTGAGCATACTACTGACCTTCTGAAAGGACCATTTCCAACAAAGGACACACAAATGAGATTCTTACCATGTCTGGTCTTACCTACATGTCACATTTTTACTTATACTTAAATGAGGGTACAGCTGCATAATAAACAATAACTATTTCGCACAAGTACCTGATGTTTTTAGTTGCTTGTTATATTGATATCTGAATACAATTTGAATTATTTAACATTAAAATTAGTTCAAACACTTTCTCATCAAGTATTTAAAACCACATGTACTCTCAAAGCTCCAGTGTCGAGAATGCATTACTTCATGGGGTTTTCCATCCTACCTCTGGGCATACTGACAGAAACTGTTTTATTATACAGAATTGAAATCTATCTCCCCTTTGCGTTTCCCTGGGAAGACTGAGTTGCTTGGCGTAGATCGATATGGACAGTAGTCACCGATATGTGTGTTACAAAAACCTAATGCAGGTTATTAATTTGGGGGCCACCACAGGATCCAGGACTTACAATCTTCAGCTCACTTTTTCTAACACGACCTCGTTTTCTAAAAATATGTTTTTAGGTATGAAATAAGTGTAGGGAGGGGACACATGCTTTTAAAGAAAAAGTTGTTTAGCTTGACCTCTTACTACCAATGGACTTTCTGACTCACTCTAGAAGAATTCTGTTGTGTTACAGTAATATCCTTAGGTATAAAGAAGAAGAGATTTTTTTTTTCCAGGTGGATTTTGTGGTGAAAGAGTGTTAAAAATCGTATTCGTAGTGATCATTTATTTTTTTATTTGTAGAATATACCTTTACAACCTACACAGTGCATCGGATTTCAGTACTCCTAGGAAAAACTGTTTATGAAGTTATGTTGTAAATAAAACAGAACCATATTTAACAAACTATAGAAATGATCCCTGAAATATAGTCTTCAGAACCATATTTAATAACGTTAGGTTGACCCCACTTTCCGTGAAATGATGTACAGAAATGCTAAAAGTCTCAATGACATAGGCAGCCTCATATAACGTTTTTCTTCACACTGTGAACGGTGGCTAGAATTTGCATCAAAAAGGTTTGGATGATTGGCTGGCAGCCGCCTAGAAACACTCATGAATTTGTTGCTTACTGAACAGCCCGATAAATCTTCCTTCACAATCTCAAGTTTCTCATGCACCATCTTCTTCAGCTGAATTCAAATACAACCACAGCTAATTATGTCAACGCTTTGTCCAGTCCTGATACAAAGCGACCAACTGGGCTTCCAGGCTGAAGGAGGGGTGACTGGAGAAGGGGAGAAGAAAAAGATAGGTGGAGATTATTACTGAACAAGTAGATATAGCAGGAAACAAGTTGAATTTCTTAGTAAGTCTATTATTTAAATACTACTCTACTTGTTATGACTTCTGTAATACTAAATCTTGTCTAATATTCTGACCCTCCAAAATTACAGTGAAATAAAATTATGGATCATGAAACATTGGAATTCTACTCTATATTCACAGGGGTGGGCTAAAGTAGCTTTACAGTGTGAGTACATGAAACACAGAGTTTATTCTTGTTTTATTATTTATGAATTATTGAACTAATTCGTATTGTAACTGTAAACCTACTTTTGCCTACCCCTGTATTATTAATTATACATAAGGACCCATTCTATATCATCATTGAACATTGAAAAATTATAAAACATAATATGTACCATGGTAATATTCAAATATTTCTATAATCCATGTTAAAAAATAAATAAAAATAAGATTTGGGTCATGAAGCTGAGTTTTTAAAAGTTGCCAATTGGTTGGTAAAAAAAGTTAGAAAATTATTAAGTATAAATGAATGCTTTAATTCCAGTGTGCCCTTTATCCCTTCATAGTTCATGCCCTATTTTGAAACTTCATGTGACTATGTTTTTGTCCCCCCTCACTTCCCCCGCTGCTGCTACATATATACAAGCCTTTTGGGCTCTTTTTGCTCATAGACACTTCCAAACCACTTTGCCCTGCCTTCCGGCTGGGTCTGCTAGAAGGGACCGAGGAAACATAGGCCCGGTCGCCAGGTCTGAGTTTAAAATCGCCCCGTGAGGCTGCCGGCTGAGGGGCTCTGCGTGGAGATGGCGTCTCCGCTGTGGGATTATCTGCATTGTGGACTGTGTGGGAAAGTCCTGGATATGCTGCCCGGCTGCGCTGCTGGCCTCTTCTGTGAAAGGAAGGGCTGAACTCTGCTCGCGCGAGCTGACCTGTGGAGTGTATTAGCTGATCAATGGTGGATTGTTTTGCTAAAAACTATATTTTTAAGTAGCAAGCCAGATAAGAAGCTTCTTATCCAGATGGTAGCTCTGTATCTGGCCGGGGAAACAAAAGCAACAGTTTATTCCTTTCTGATGTCTTGTTTATTCTCTAGAAATGAATTCTATGATATGTCTTTCAAATGCGTTTTTCTCCGCTGATCCAAACTTGTTTTGATCATGTGAAACACTTCAGATTTGCCTTTTCTCTGTAGTTTTTTTTTTTTTTTTTCTTTAACAGTATAAAATATTAAACCAAATAGTTTTGCTAGCTGATATTGATGACACATGATTTTGGCTTTTATCTTCAGTAGAAAATCAATGTGTCACAGCATTCACTAAGAAAAAGGTATGAGACCTCTATGTAATTCTGTCAGATGATTGCTTTATCTTGATTTATGCCTTTGAACTTTTTCTCATTCAGCAGAAAATACGGTATCTATCTCTGTGAAAGCAAAGTGATCTATACCAGTTTATGCCGTGAGTGCCCCTTCCAGGGTTGTTTATGGAACATATTAAATCGTAGCAGATCAGAGACACAATACCTTTTATTTTTTTTTCCTTAAACATGTCATATTGATGATTTTGGTTTATATCCAAATGTTTATATTACAATCTTTAGTAAAAATATCCCTTCATAAAAAGGGGATTGTAAATGATTTTTATTTTAGTGCTTCTCAGAATTTCAGGTTATAAAAATAAATTCAGTGTTCTTGGTCTGACAGAATTGTCCTTATAGCACAATCGCCATTTGGAACCTCTAGGAGTTATTCTGAAATTGTTTTCAGACAGCATTGTCAACTACTGCCAAAGTGAAATTTGATTATAAATTTTCGAAAACTAATTTCGCGAAATGGAATTCAAGATAGTATCTTCCAGGGACTTTTTTTTTTTTGGTACATGCCCCTAGTGGGAACCGAACCCGGGACGCTCTGGTCCACAGGCCAATGCTCCAACCACTGAGCTAAACTGGCCACGGCTTTTTTTTTTTTTTAGTTTTTTTGGGGGGACTTTATTTTATTTTTTTATACCCAACACACATTCTAGTTTGGTTTAGTGTGTCATTATTTTTGTTGGAAACAATATTTAATGGCTATCATTTTGAACATTTTAGGTCTACTTTGTACTCATATAGAAAATGTTCTTTATATTTCATGATAGAAAGCCAAGGGGGAAAACCAAAAATATGAATGAATGCAATTCTGAAATATTTAGGGTTAAAGATGTTTATTAATCCCTGAGTCAGTCTCCAGGAGGGTTAAGAGTAGAGGATGAAAATGACTAAATGTTGTAAAAATAGAAGTCAGTCCACGTAACCCCAAACTTATGATCCGTTAGGGGGGTACCATGATGTACCTAAAGTCTATATTTATATTGAATATCTGACAGAAAGTTTTCCTCCCAATTTCTGTGAGCGTTGCTGCCTATGGAAATTTTATTTTCATTTGAAATGACTGAAATTTCCAGAAAATTTGGAAGGTTTATGAAAAATACTTAGATGTTTTGCAATGACTATTGTAGAACATTTGAAATGGGTGTCCTTGTGTATAAATATGTCCTTATCAGGTATAGGCTATTTCTATACTTCTGTGTCTCTAAATTCACTATTTTATTCATATATGTATATATGCAAATACATTACTGTGATCTTTATTTGTATGCATCATTAGTATGGTTATTCTTTTAACTGCAGTGTTCTTATTGCTTCAATCACTATAGAGCAGACTGTGGCCCACAGTGTCCTTGTAATTTCATCTAAATTAGAACAGTCAAAAGCAATCAAAATCCACTAAAGGGTACCCAGGCTCTGTCTTAGGATAAGATATGTTTTTCTTTATCAAATGCAATATGTAACAACTTGCTTTGACCTCCAAGACTCTATTGCTCCTCCTGTGTTGTTGTCCCTGGCTTTCTGGTCTTTGATTTGATTACATTGTAAGATTTTTTTTCTTGCTTCTTTCTCAGTTTCTCTGATATCTCTGCTCTCATAAGTAATGACAGCTTGCTCTGTAATTCTTGGCATTATTCCTGTTCAGATAACTGCTAGTGACGGAGGTAGGTGTTTCACGTGTCATTCTAAGCAAACTCTGTGCGTCCTGGGACTGCCTGTGTCCTGACATTACCCTGACATTGCAAATTGTTATACTGCTACTATAATGTATGCCAGGCTACAACTTTACATCAACCTGTACTATTCACCGTAAAATGTGAGTTCATTTTATTTTACATTTTAAGTAGCTCAAATTAAAATAGTATTTTTGGTACAATAAAATTAACTTTTCACTGTATTCTAGAGTATATTTCATGCTATTGAACAAAACACAATATAGACTTTGGAGTAAAACTGCTTAAGTTAAAATCCTGGCTTTGTCATTTCCTGAGTAGCCTTAGGAAAATTATGTAACTTCTGTATGCCACAATTCTTTACCTGTAATTCAATATAATAATAGTACCTACCTTGCATAGTTATTTTTTAAAAAAAATTTTCCCTTTTTGATTTTAAAAAGAGAGGAAGTTAGAAGGAGGTAGAGATAGAAACATCAATGAGAGAGAACATTGATTGGTGGCCTCCTGCATGCCCTCTGCTGGGGATCAGGCCCACAGCCTGGGCATGTGCCCTGACCAGGAATTGAACTGGTGACCTCTTGGTGCATGGGTCAATGCTTAACCACTGAGCCACACTGGCTGGGCACCTTTCATAGCTTTTGTAAATATTCTATATCTATATCTATGTCTATGTCTATGTCTATGTCTATGTCTATGTCTATGTCTATGTCTATGTCTATATCTGTCATCTATCATCTATATCTATATATCTATATATCTATATCTATGTCTATATTTATAATCAAGGCATGCAGTAATTACTCAACTGTTAGCAATAATAGCAACAATATGTAATAATAAAAATATATTAAATATTAAGTCGAAAAATAAAATTGAAAGGTGTTTTTGAACTAGAGTAAACATTATAGGATCTCTATCCCTTTTCTTTTTTTAAATTTTTAAACATTTTTTATTTAATTTATTAATTTATTATTGTTACAGATGTTTCTCCTTTTCCCCCCACTGATTCTCCCCCTCCCACCCTGTCCTCAGCTTTGTTGTCCATGTCCATTGTTCATGCACACATGCATACAAGTTCTGTGGTTTATCTCTCCCCCACCACCCTCTCTTCTGGGGATTGTCAGTCTGTACCCCAGTTCCACGTCTCCAGGTCTACCCCATTCCTCAGACTGTTATGTTCATTATATTCCACAAATAAGTGAGAGCATATGATACTTGTCTTTCTCTGTTTGGCTTGTTTTGCTTAGGATGATAGTTTCCAGGTCCCTCCATGTCGTCTCAAAGGATAAGAGATCTTTCTTTCTTACAGCTGCATAGTACTCCATTGTGTATATGTACCACAGTTTTTTTTTATCCATTTGTCTACTGATAGACACTTGGGCTGTTTCCAGATCTTAGCTATTGTAAATAGTGCTGCTACGAACATGGGGGTACATATATTCTTTCGGATGGGTCCTTGTTTGTAGCAGCTCTATCCCCTTTCTAAATAGACTGAGGACATAAAAGTCATTTTGTTCTATCTTCATTCCTAATTATAAACAAAAAAGTCGTGGTAGTCAGAGCAAAGTAGCTTTCCTTTCTCTTATCATCTAATAGAATGGTAAAGGTCAGTGCACAATAGTACTAAATAATAGTCACAATGACATAGTCTACCAACATTAGAAAAATAATAAGGGAATACTGTGGAAAACTGTATGCCAATAAACTGAACAACTTAGATGACATGAACATAAATGACCAAAACTGACTCAAGAAGACAAAGGCCATGCTAGGTGTCCTGTATCAGTTAAAGAAATGTAATTCACATTTAACACTTCACACAAGGAAAATTCCAGGCCCAGATATATTCACTGATTAGTTATATGAAACAAAGTCAAAAATAAAAAGAAAGGAGAAAGAAACATTTCCCAACAGAGGCCAGTATTATCCTGATACCAAAACCAGAGATGTCACAAGGGAAGAAAATAAGAGATCAATATTTGTTATGAATTTACATGCAACATTTCTCAAAGCAATATTTTTTAAAATGATAATATATTATGTCCAAATGGGGTTTATCTCAGTAATGCAAGTTTGGATGAACATCTGAAAATCTACCATGTTAATAGAAAAGAGGAGATAAATTATATGATCATCTTAATAGAGATATAGAAAGAATTTATAAAATCTAACGCCCTTTTAGAATAAGAACTCTCAGCAAGCCGAGAATAGAAGAGAATATTTTAAATGGATTAAATGTGTTTAAAAAAAAAAAAAAAATCTACAGCTACCATCATAGTTAATGATGAACTACTTAATGCTTTCTACATAGATTTGGAAATAATGCAAGGGTATTGGCTCTCTCCACTTTTAAATATTGTACTAGAGGTCCACACTAGTGAATGCAAAAGGGAGAAAGAAAAGAAGGATGAAAAAAAGGGATGGAGGAAGGGGGGAGGAAAGAAAAAATAAAAAGAAAGAAATGAAGGAAGGAAGGGAAGAAGGAAGGAAGGAAGGAAGGAAGGAAGGAAGGAAGGAAGGAAGGAAGGAAGGAAGGAAGGAAGGAAGGAAGGAAGGAAGGAAGGAAGGAAGGAGAAAGAAAGAAAGAAAAGAAAGAAAAAGAGATGAGATTTTTTATCCTCACCTGAGGACATTTTCCCATTTTTTGTTCAGGTAGAGTGGGAGGGAGAGAGAGGAACAGAGAGAGAGAGAGAGAGAAACATCGATGTGAAAGGAACACATCGAGTGGCTGCCACCCGCATGACTGACCAGGGCCGGAGACAAACTGCAACCGAGGTACGTGCCCTTAGCGGGAACCGAACCCGGGTCTCTCAGAACCGCAGGCTGACGCTCTAACCGCTGAGCCAAACCGGCCAGGTCGAGGCATGTATTTTAGAAAGAAAGAAGAACGCTGTATTTGTTCTCATGACATGAATATATACATAGAAAATCCCTAGGAACTTCAGAAAAGTGCTTAAACTAATAAGTATATTTAAGCCGAAGTTGTAGGGTAAAAGATCAATAAATAATATTAATTGTATTTCTGTATATAATTAACAAGCAATTAGAAAATTACATTATATAAACAACTCAATTTACAATGACATTAAATATAATAAAATACTTAGGAATAAATTTAATAAAAAATGTGCAGATCTGAAATTTATAAAACATTAATGTGTAAAATTAAAGAAAACCTAAATAAATGGAAATATATTTATGAAGTTCACAGTTAAAGGCTTAATACTTATTAGATGATAATTATCCCCAAATTGATCTCTAGATTCAGTGTAATCCCAATCAATCCTGTAGGCTTTTTTGAAAAGATTACAAAGCTGATTCTAAAATTTTTATGGAAATATAGAGGTCTTAGAACAGCCAAAGCACTTTTTTAAGAAAAAGAAGAATGAAGTTGGAGTAATTAACATTCCAGATTGCAAGAGAGATTATAAAGCTGCTTTAACAGAATAAACAATTTAGGAAGAGATCCACTTTTATATTGCCAGTTTTAATTCAATAGGGAAATAAAGGTCTCTTTTAAAATGTTGTTAAGCCCTGCTGGTGTGGTTCACTGGTTGAGCATCAGCCCATGCACCAAGAGGTCGCCAGTTCGATTCCTGGTCAGGGCACATGCCCAGGTTGTGGGCCTAAACCCCCAGTGGGGGGCATGCAGGAGGCACCAATCGATGCTCTTTCTCATTGATGTTTCTATCTCCCTCTCCCTCTCCTTCTTCTCTCTCTAAAATCAATAAAGAAAATATTAAAATATTGTATTAAAACTGGATATTCAATGGAAAATGTGAACTTCAGTACTTACCTTATACCAATCCCTCAAAGTAAATCAATATATGCATTATACACATAATGTAAATGTAAAGTGATAAACTTATTGAAGAAAACAGAAAATAACTTTCAGTGAACTTGATTACTGTCCATGGAGACATTTGGACCATGCTAAAATGTCCTTGACATTTGGTCTGTCCAAAATGTATATTATTAATTTTTGCTCTCTAGAGTTTCTTAAATGAACAAAAGCAAAGCCAAACATGGCAAAAGACAAATGTTTTAACAGACTTTGAGGCTCAATATATGGATTTTGATTTTCTTTTTAATTTCCGTCACCTAACAGAAAGGATTGCGTAGTTTTGATTCACTGGCCATGACTTGGCTGTGTCCACACAATTTCTTGTGAATCACTTGTCGTGGATACTGCTGTGCATGACCCCATTGCTCCCCCAGGACTGAAGTCCTCCTCCCCAAGCTGCTGGGAGTGTTGGCAGCCAATGCCTTCTAGCTGATACTCTTTTTAGAAAGTGCCCTCAAGAGAGTGGACTTGCCAAGGTGAGATGCCCCCCCTTTGGAGACAGTTCATATCAGAAGAACAGTCAGTGGGGGCTATAGAAGCTCAGTCTGTGGGACGACTCTGAAGGACCATCCCAGTTCCCTGAGGCTTTGTTGTGACTGTACCATAGCTCAACTGCTTCCTCCTCTCAGCCCTGCTTCTTCCACTCCCCTGCAGATCTTGGTTCCAAGGGAGGTGCCCAGTGAAAGTTCTGCACCCACATCTCCATCTCAACTGTTTCACCAGGGATCTGGCCTGAGACGTATTTCCATTAGGTTCTGGCTAATTAGTCGTGGAAGCCCAAGACAGATCATGGAGCTTTACCTTCCGTTTTCCCTTGTAGCCTTGATTTCTACCAAAGCTTTACTTATGTAGATAAAACAAAATGAATAACTACAGCCAATATTTATGTAATACTTGCTATGTGCCAGGTGCTGTGTTTTGTACATTATCTTGTCATAGTCTCCCCAAAACACTAAGAAGAGGGTGCTACTCCTTCATGGAGAAATGAGGAATGTTTTGTAAAATGTTAACATTAGAGGAATTAGGATGAAGGACACGAGGGGACTCTATTTTATTTTTGCATTGCTTCTATAAGTCTAAAATCAGGTCAAATAAAACATTTTAAAAACATTTGACTAGTGGAACTAGGTTTTTAAGATTTGCAGTGTCAGTCCAGAGATCAAGTTCTTAAGTACTGACCTAATGTGCCTTTAAAACAAAACTTCTCTTGAACTCTGTCCAGGGCAAGTGTGCACCGTTGTGCACAGATGGAAATGGGGTGTTTAGCTTCTCAACAGTTGCTGGAAACGTCCTGTTATGCATATACATTTTATATAAATTACCAGGGTAATATGAGCACTTTGATTATAATTACCTAAAAAACAGGAACCGATTTCTTATAATTTTCACTGTATCAGCTAAAATCAAAAGTCCATATACAAGCACGCAGATGAATTTCAGCGAATCTGTTGGTGACAATGACCAAATAAGTGAATATATGTGACTCCCACCCTCTTACCTCTTGCTTTTTCACTTTTCTAAGGATAGAACATAATGGTTCAGGCAGTCAGCTTGTCGCACCACACTTTTAACATGTTATTTTTAACACTTTGTCGTCTTTAAGATTTTGTCGTCTTTAAGACTTTGTCGTCTTTAAGATACTTCTTATCTTTCCTCACAGAGCCCAGTTCTTGCAATGTAAAATCATTGTTGTATTTGAATCAGATTGTTCTATTTAAAAAGCTTTCCAAGAAGCTTAAAAAAATATAATTGGAAACAAATATTCTTCCTACTAATTTTTGACATGGTGACCCTTTGTATTTCCAGCATGTGTTAAAATGAAAAATTTATTTTGTATTTAGTATAAAGCATAGTGTAATGCAATGAAAAACAAGTCTGTAATAAAAAATGAGAATAATTCTAAAGTCAATTTGCTTCAGTTTGCAGCACTGGATTAAAATGAATTAGGTTATGTTTCTTTATGTTTACAAATAATTTATCTTTTTTTAATTTGTCCTTTTTGGGGGGTGCTAATATCTTTGTTAAAGGTTTTCCTGTTAGACTAACCTATTAGCTACAGTAAATTATTTTAACATTACTTTAATATTGAATTTTGTTTTGTTTTGCTTTGACAAATACATGTTAGTTATAATGCTATGCTGAGTTGGATACTTGGTACTGCACATGGAAAGCAAATGCAATTTCCCAACTTTTATCTTTAAAATTACTGGGGAAACAACACAATAAACTGGGAATGAAATCAAGCCAGGGTAGAATACCTGGATTCCAAAGTTTACATTCTCTAGTAAGAAACCTAGTGACCTTACAGATTTTACTTAATCTCCTAATGATGAAATTCCTCGTCATAATAATGAAATTATCTATGAATTGTTTCTAATTATAAAATTCTACAAATTCAGTTTTTTAAATTAACAAATAATTGAATTCTACAATTCTTTTTATATGTTATGAGTCATAAAAATCTTTATTAAGAAACTAAAATTTAGCTTTATCATATCTTAACAAAAGCTTTCCTTAAAGTTTAGTATAAGCTATCATGACTTCTAGTTATTTTTGAGCCTCTAAATGCATTTAAGATCATAGTTCGTGTTGTTCATTTTCTTTCCAATAATTCACATTTTACAGGTAGATCTCAAAAGTTATACTATTATATTTTTAGAAATGGCCATTAGTTCCTTTATCTTTCTTATATCAGCAAAAAGTATTGACATACTGAAACTAAATAATGAATTAATTGCCCAAAAGAAATGGAACATAAACATCAAAATTTAATATTTGAGTATAATCTCCCTAAGTAAATATTAATTGAGGTCAAAGGAAACTTTTTATTTAGGTGCTAATTAATGTCTGTTGATACACTCATCGATATATTATATTCATAATAAAAAGGAAGTGACCTCTGATTCAGTTTGGTGGTATCTAGGAAGGTGTTGTATGACTTGTATCTTAAACTACGAGCAGGAGATAGTCTTTGTTGGGGGTGGGGTCAGGCATTAAGGAAACATGGAGGCCTGTGTAAATATATAGAGATGAGAAGCAACAAGCTGATATGAAGAACCACTGAGCAGTTTTGGAATTCATGGCATAAGGTTGGAGCGGGGGAGAGATAGGTAGAAACTAGATCAGAGAATGTCCCAGATGTCATGGTCAAGAATGAAAGCACTGACCTGCAGGAGATGGGGAGTCTTTGAAGGTTTTAATCCGTTCAATGAGCCCATCAGAAGGGACTATTACATAGACTAGTCTATTGGCTGCAAAGAGGACATGTTGAAGTAGGGCTACCATAAAAAATATATACATGTATAACATCAGTCAGGGAGAATTCAGATTCTGGAGGGAACAGCAGGAACCTTCTCAGTAGGAGCCATCAGTTGAAATGTAGAACAGATGGGGAAAGGAAGAGAGGAGAGCGTTTTAGGGAGCCAAATGAGTTGATTTAAGATATTTTAAAACTTTGAGGTTTCTATGGGACATCAAAGTAGAAATGTCCAGTTAGTGGTTGGAAAAACAAACCAAAAAACAACCTGATGATTAGGGCAGAAGTGTAGAGTGATGAGAGATTTGGGATTGGATCATGTAGGGAGAATGTTTAGAGTGTGAAGACCAAGGAGCAGATAGCAGACATAGGTGACCCTTCAACACAGGTTTCCAGCTCAGGCTTGGACCCGTTGGTGCAGGTGTGACAGGACAACACCTGCCCGACTGAACCACGACTCATGGCTTAAGCAGGTTGACTGTCATACAGGTGTCACCTCGGGAGGAGGGAATTTTGTTCTGGTACAAGCCTGGAGTCTGGGGAAGTTTGTGCCCCTGGGGCCACCCACGACCAATAAAGAAAAAAATCAAAAACGTTATTTACAAGTTTTCTGACCGCTGGTCCTTATAACCAGCCAATGTGGAGTTCACAAAGAATTATATCTGTTCAGTATTGTAATGAAAGCAGCACTTTTGTTGTTCATCTCAGAAATCGTATGTCACCCTTAGATGTGATCCTTTACTATTTTATTTTTCTATGTTGCCACATTACCAATCTGAACAAAACTTTAAAATATTCCCAAGCATTATAACTCAGTTAGATTTGTTCAAATGACTGCATAATTAAACAAGCTACACTAACTGGCCTTTTCTCTCTTACCGTAGGGACAGAACACACTGGTTATTAAATGAAAGGTATCTTGGGAATCGGTCATCTATTTTTAGGAAGATATACTAAGACCAAGCTTAGGGTAGAACCTGTCTTCTGGCCCTCCAGATAGAGTAATGGTTCTCTGATGAGGCTGAAAACAAAATGTATGTCTTCAGAAAACTTAGTAGAATAGTTTGGAAAGAGTCACTAACACAAGGATTGAGAGGCAAAGGAGTGTATAAGTGAGAGTTTGAGAAGGAAAACCTTACTTTTAACTTTAAGATTCTTATGAGATCTATGGGAGTATCCTACCTTTAAATAAAGCCAAAGGAATCACTTTTAATAATCTGTATTGTATGACTCTTTATTCTCTTATCTGAAAATGTATCTTAAGTTAATATTAGTTTTCTAAAAGTAGTTCTTTACCTGTGCTGTGCTTTAAGACATGTTAGGTGACATTCTCTTTTATTGGCACATCACATAATGGTGCTTATTGTACATATGATTTATTCCCTCACTGACTTTTTCCTCAGAAGTCTTACTTTTCCTTGCTTGCTTAGATCATTTTATGTAAAATTAATTTTTAAGAGATTAGTGAGAGGTGAACTTTGATTTCCTTGTAATTCAAAGTTAGGAGACCTCCAGGGCTAGTGATTGTTTTTAAAAAAAGACCATCACTTACCTGCATTTTTTTTGTAGAATCAGCAGACTTATCAACATACAACTCAGAAACCTGGCTATTTTATATGTATATTTAGATTTCAGATTTACATTGAGACTTGGTTATTTTAAAGTTCATCTGCCAGGCAAAATGTCTGTATCTTGGTCTCTTTAACATATATGAAAATGGCGTGGCCTTGGGTGTGAATTAAGAGCAGAGACAGCTGTCCCTGTCATGTGGACACCTCTCTGTACCTCCCACAGGGGCAGTGAACTGGATCATCAGGACAGGAATAGTGAGAACCATATTTCAACTTTGAAATTGTGTTACGGTGTCTCATGATTTCTGTCAGTGAGCTTGCAGCATTGTACCAACATACCTTTTAAAATCCTAGGAATGAACCCCTGGCTGGTGTGGCTCAGTTGGTTGGGCATCGTCCTGTGCACCCAGGGGTTGCTGGGTTCAATTCCCCATCAGGGCTCATGCCTGGGTCTTGGGCTTGATTCTCAGCAGGGAGTGTGCAGGAGGCAGCCTATCACTCTCACATTAATGCTTCTCTTTCTCTCCCGCTCCCTCACTCTCTCTCTAAAAAATCAACAAAAATATTTAAAAAATAAAATGCTAGGGATGAAGAGAAAATTAAATAAATTCCATACTAGGTGGCTTCTATATTGTTCTAGTTCTAATTTTGTTTCATCTTTGAAATTTTGTCATTAAAGGATATTCATATTTCATACAAGCTTAAATCCTGAGAGGTCACGATGAAATGCAGTGTTATTTTAGGTGTCGCATAGGTAATGGTGGAGAAGGAAGAAAGCAGAATGTATTTTTAGGAAGTCAAGGAGCTCATCAAAATTGAAAGTAATTTTCTCTCAAGTCTAGTTGGTATGCAAAAGGCTACAAGACACCACCAGATATTCTCCAGAGTTTAGGAAAAGGCAGAAAAAATTATTTTGAGCAATAAAATAAATGAATGTGTGCATAACGTATATTCTCCTGGTAGCATGGTTAAATAGACAGAAATCTGGTTTAAGAGGCATTCATATACTGTCTTTTTAAATTGATTTTTATTGAATTAATTGGGGGTGACATTGGTTAACAAAATGATATAGGTTTTGGGTGTACAAGTCTACAGTACATCATCTGTATATTGCATTATGTGTTCACCACCCAAGTCAAGTCTCCGTCCATCACCTTTTATCCCCCTATGTCCTCCTCAACCTCCCTGCATCCTCCTTTCCCTCTGGTAATCACCATCCTGTTGTCTGTGTCAATGAGTTTGTGTGTGTGTTTGTGTGTGTGTTTGTGTATGTGTGTGTGTGGTTAATCCCTTCACCTTTTTCACCCAACCCTCCCCTCTGAGAGCTGTCAGTCAGTTCTCTATCATATACTATGTCTTATCATAGTTATCAGGCAGAATACTTTACATGTCTAAGGCATTTGTGTATGAGTTTGTTTGTGTGTGTGTGCAAAATATCTGTTATCAAGCAAATGACTTCTTTAGGGATTCAATTTAAAATGGAATTAGAATTAGATTAGTGGTTCTCAAACTTCCCTAATTACCAGAACCATCAGGAATATTTATTTACTTATTTATTTAATCCTCCCCAGAGGATATTTTTCCATTGATTTTTTTTAGATAGAGTGGAAGGGTGAGAGGAGGAGGAGGAGAGAGAAACATCAATGTGAGAGAGACACATCCACTGATTGCTTCCTACATGACCCCGACCAGGGCTGGGGATAGAACTTGCAACTTGACCAGGAATCGAACCCAAGACCCTTGAGTTCAAGGGCCAATGCTCTAACCATCCGGAGCTAGAGTCTGTTTTTAAAAATATAAATTTTCATGCACTGTTTATCAGAAACTCTGGATGAGAGTCCTGAGAATCCTAACTTAAAAAATACCAAAAATGCCCTGGCCCATTTGGCTCAGCGGTTGGAGCATCGGCCTGTGGACCAGAGAGTCCTGGGTTCTGTTCCCGCTAAGGGCACGTACCAAAAACAACAACAACAACAACAACAAAAAAACCCATAAAACCCTGGGTGGTTCTCATAGTAAGACAAGTTTAGGAAATATTAGATTAAATAATACCTACCTTAGGGTTCAGACTTATTTAATGTTTGAATTTATTTAAAAAATACCTGGTGATGAATTGTAAATATTGCTATTCATTCTAGTTTACCTCCTTAATAGCACCGGAGTTGGGGGGTGGTGCTATATTCTCTCTTATATTTACATGTAGCTGCTGAGCCACCAGAGAGTGAAATGAGAGATGTTTTGATCATTAATTTCTTTTTTTTTTAAGGGGAATTGATATATTAATTTATTAGAAATTGATATTTGATTTTTGTTTTTGTTTGTGCAAAATATGTGATGCTTGACACAGCTGAAAAAAATAGGTTAGTGAGAAAAGCATCAGTTAGAAGTAAAGGGTTGTTCTCTATTAACATAGTTTAACATGAAGATGTATTTCTTTTTTTTCTTTTCTTTTCATTTCATTTTGCTATTGACCAACATTGGGAATTCTATTATGCAAATGCTTGTAGCGAGAATGATAGTCACCTGGTTTGCAGAAATTTTTATAAATGATTTCTGGCAAAACTTTGAGCAAATATATATATTTGCTTGCATATAGATGCAAGAAAATTGAATTTGCCCAGGCAGCCTAGAAAATGCATCCAATCTTACAAACTCAACGTTTAGAAAGTTATTCCTGTAAATGGATTGATAAATAATGTTTTTTTTCCAATAGAAAGCTCAAAGAGCTTTAATAGAAAACAGTAGTTGGTCATACTAGCTGCCACATCTCCACAAACTGAAAAAACTAGACAAAGAAACCTTCAGAAATTAATGACCCCTAGCATGATAAAAACATTTATTAGCTTCATAGAAATATGTTCTTAATATTTTAATAGTAAGAAATAATATAATAATTAAAAATATCTCTTAGGCCCCGGCCAGTTTGGCTCAGCGGTTAGAGCGTCGGCCTGCGGTCCGGAGAGACCCGGGTTCGGTTCCCCTTAAGGGCACGTACTTCAGTTGCAGTTTGTCCCCGGCCCTCGTTGGTCGTGCGGGTGGCAGCCACTCGATGTGTCCCTTCACGTCGATGTTTCTCTCTCTCTCTCCCTCCCACTCTATCTGTACAAAAAATGAAAAAATATCCTCGGGTGAGGATAAAAAAATATATATATATCTCTTAGATATTCAAGATAATGATTGCAAGAACGTCCCAATCTATAAAATACTATGTAGCCCCAGCCAGTTTGGCTCAGCGGTTGAGCGTCGGCCTGCGGACCAGAGAGTCCTGGGTTTGGTTCCCACCAGGGGCACGTACCACACACACACAAAAATAATAATAAAGAAAATAAAAAAATACTATGTAGATTTTATTCTACACCTTTATACTTAAAATTGTCCACTTTTCCAAGCAATTAGGGAGTTAATTACTATGTTAAAGGGTTTGCAACATTTATCGATATTTCTGTGGACTGTTCTTGTAATTCTGTGTTTTTAAGGCCTATTTTATATATATATACACACACACACATATACATATATATACATATATACATACACACACACAAACACACACACACATATATATGTTAGCCTTAACCTAAGTATAAATATATGCAAAATCATGGATTTTGATAAGCTAGATTTTTTTCCACTTAAACTACATTATAATGCTTATTATATTGAAGTTAACAACCCAGATACCCTCAAATATCATTTGTAAGTATGTAAGTAATAAATGATGATTACTTACATTTCCACATGTAAGCAATAACAGAGATAACTTTAAAATCAGATATTACCACACATAAGTGAGATCATGAACAAAATAAGCTAATGAACAAAACCAACCCAAAGACATGGAAGTTGGGAACAGACTGACAAACCTCAGAGAGAAGGAGGTTGGGGGGGCAGGAAGAGATAAACCAAATAAATCCTATGCATAACCAATGGACACAGACAACAGTAAGGTGAAGGCAGGGAGGGGGGACACGGGAGTGGGGAGGAAGGTATCAAGGGGGGAAAAGGAGGGACAACTGTAATAAAAAAAAAAAACTACTAAGTAAGAAATCAGATTTTTATTTTGAGAAGCAAATCTGAAGAGCAATTATAAAGGGCACATACACTGATCATAGCAAATACTTAAAATAAAAATTTCAAATGTCACACTATAACTTTTTAAGGAAGAAAACATCATTAAACGCATTGGTCTCAAAGACAATTATTTTAACTAAAGTGATATTTTAAAATCTAAAACTGTTGAGAAAAACATTTAGTAAATAGGACATACTTATCTGTGCTAAAACTTTAAAATACAATTACATAATGAGTATTAACGTGCATGAAAAATTAAAGTATATAAAAAGTACAGGGTTGGACAAAAGTAGGTTTACAGCTGTGAGTATGTGAAACAGTTTATTCTTGCATTCTTTTTTTATCCTCACCTGAGGATATTTTTCTATTTTTTGTTCAAATAGAGTGGGGGAGAGAGAGAGAGAGAGAAACATCTACGTGAAAAGGACACATGGAGTGGCTGCCACCCGCACGATCAACCAGGGCCAGGGACAAACTGCAACCGAGGTACATGCCCTTAGCGGGAACCGAACCCGGGTCTCTCTGGACCACAGGCCGACGCTCTAACTGCTGAGCCAAACCGACCAGGGCTATTCTTGAATTCTTATTTATTATTGTATTATTTTCCAAATGAAAAACTGTGAACCTACTTTTACCCCACTCTGTACTATACTATAATTACATTACAGTGCCAAACACTTAGTAGATGTTACATATTTATAATCAAAATGAATAATTACCTAAATACAAAGAACTATTGGTCTTATATTATTTGCGAATCTTCCCCTTTCATTTAATTCCTATTAGTCATTATCAGGTTTGTGTAAAAACTTACAAGCATAATAAAAGTAAAAGGACAAATGGAAAGTAAAAATGTGATTAAAGCATTTGGACTTTTTAAACCATCCAAGAATGAGACCACTTTTTGAGTGCTTTGGATATCATTTTGACAACAGTCTATCTATAGACCTATGGGTGAGGTATTTAAACTTCCTGGATCATTCATTCAAATGAAAAATAAAGGTTTTGGATTCTAAATTCTCTCAAATTTATGCATTCTATGCATAAATTATTTTTTTAAATAATTAAAATATTTTAAAAGGTTGTTGCAAGCCTATCTTAAACTAATATAGCTATCAAATACATGCAGATAATTTTAAAGAATTTCCTCTAATAAGTGGAATTTATATTTTCCAGATAAAATGTGGTACTAGAGAAATAGCTGAACATTGAAGGAAGGATCTGGAAATGCAGACATCATAAATTTAGGAGTGGAAAAAGGGGGAGAGGTCAGCAAAACCATATAAATACAGATAAACACTGAGTTGGAAGCCAGGAATAAGACTGTGTAAGGAAGAGACACAGGGACTCGTAAAAGAAAAAAAACAAAGACAGAATTTGTCAATAGTTTAGATGTGTTGGATGAAATACTGGGACAAATCAATATAGTTTACACCTTGTATTTATTTGATCTGCCATGCCAAATGTGGGCGTTACGGTATGACATCAAGAGTAACATCATATGTTTTAGTTGACATTGGAAGTTTCATTTTTCCCTAAAATATGTAAGTCCTTACTGTGTGCTCATCACCATGCTGGGTGCTGTGTGTACCATGTTGTGTCCCCCAGTGAGCTTCACGGAGCTTGTCCTTATAGTCTCCTCGAGGACGCAGACAAACATTGAGTTGCACACAAGTACTGCTATAATTAAAAATCATGAAAAGTTTGTGAAGGAAGTAGCTTCAGCTTTGAGTAATCAAGGAAAGCGTCTCTGAGGAAGTAACATCTAAACTGAGACTTGAAATGAAATTTTTAATTCCCAATGTTTACTAGGTGGCTATTATAGGGTATTGAACTGGAGCATAGGACTAATGTGGGTTATTGTTTGGATTTAAATCTATGACCTGATATTTCTTGCTTTAGGTTGGGATCAGTTTTCAGTTGCCACAGAGAAGGGGTAGATTTAGAGTCTGCTTTCATAAGGAGAATGGGGGGTGTGTGATTTTTGTAAAAAGGCTTGTATATAAAATGGCAAACTATAATTCCACTCATTTTCCTTTAAATATTATCTTTAGTAGTGTGGAAGATAAAAATGAGTCTGCTGACTGAAAAAAAAATTAAGAATTTTAGAAGTATGATTCTTAAATAAAAATTTAATTTTGGCTTGTGTTAACTAATCATTTCAACAGTATTACATTGTACTCTGTTAAAATCATATTACTGTATACCTTAGATAATCATTTAAAAATAATAAATACACATTTTTTGGAGCCTTTTAATCTATAGTTCTAAATCTTCTTTACTGTTCTCTCTGTAATATCAACCAGGCTATTTTCAATTAAATGCCTCTTTGTAGCCTCCAATCAAATAGGTTCTATATAAATTTTTAGGACTGGAGAACTATTTGTCCTCTTTCAAATAATAGATGAGATGTGAAATGGGTTACATGGTAGATGAGTCCCCAGAGGACACTTTAAAATAGAATGTGAGTTTGCAGAATTTCAAGTACCAAATTAGTTGTGAATTGATCAATACTTATTTCTTTTAAAATCCATTTAGGCGAGTTCCAGAGAGGCACTGTTATATATATTGGCGGGGAAGAAAAGTCACCCAGATTTTGGCCCTTTTTGTACATCTGAAGCTCCACAGAAATGTAGTTGAAATGACCTTTATGCTTTTCCATTTCTTTAAACACAGTAGAAAGCAAATAGATTTTATATGACCTGAATACCTGAAATGATTTTATTTTAGGTTTCTCTTTCTTTCAAGAACAGCAGAAAAATTTTATCTAAATAAAGAAACATGAATGAAATGTTGAATGACCTTACTTTCTCTATCACATTCCCCACTCCTTGATTTAAAAAAAAAATCTCCGCCCTCAACACAGCAGAAGCCCTAATGGGAAAAAATGTGGGAGGAAAAGGAGCGTGGTCAGCAGCAGGTGGGTGGGCTTCTCTGAAAGTTAGTATTGACTCATTCAGTTCAGAGTATTATAAAATGGGGTACTATATATGAAGAAAGAAGTCTGAATTGATGTCAACATTTCAATTTACACATACATTAAGGCATAGGGCTCTTCCACAAAATAAATATATCAGCAATGTAGCACCATCCAGCTTCACTGTTTGGAGAGAGTTCTTTTTTATTTTATATACTTTTTTAGTCCCCCCCCTTTTTTTATATTAATATATTTTTGCATTAGTTTCAGGAGACAAGTCATTATAGATTTCTTGTGTTCTGCACAGTTCAAACTCTCGGAAAGAATGTGTTTGAATAGCCTCTACCTGAGATACTTGCTTACATTCCAGAGTAAGCACCTTCCTTCCCTCCCTTCCTTCCCGCCTCTTCTCTTTTCTCTCTCAGGAGCTAAGCAGATGGCAGGGTTCCTCTTCTCTGGTGCAACCCACTGCACGTGCAGGAAAACACCTCACCCTCATCCAGTTGCCTTGTGGAAACTGGGAAACAGTGGAAGGCATTTTTAGTCTGATGCTTTTTGCTGTCTCTCTAAATAGAAAATCTGGTGACGTCTGCCAGTATATGTCTGTGAAACAGTGGCGGGCTAACTTGTTAGCTTGTGAGTAGGGTAAAATCTCAGACCTTCACAATTTCTGACCTAACATGCACAAGGAATTGCAAACCCAAATGCCTATGGGAACCAGGCAAGGGGCATGCATTGAGAGAAGTAGTCAGATATAAAATAATAAAAAGGGAACTCACACCGAACCTTAGAGTTAGGTGTATAACAGGGAGTCACAGGGATGATTGCAATTACAACAGTATCTTCTTGGAAAACATCCTACTTTTAAAATATTGGCAATCTCTTTGACTTGAAAGCACTGAGAGCCAGGGTGTTGTACTTGTTTTTTTTTTCCATCATAGATGATGAGATATTCCTTGGTAACCATGGAAACACTTGACACAATGACAAAGGAGGCACTCATTGAGGAGTCACAAATTCTTAGCAAACCATACATTAACAAAGAAGAAATACAGTATCATGCCAAAAAATCAATGAAAATTTTGCCATGATATTTTTCCAAAGTAGGAGCTCAATCAGAGGAGGTAGACATCAGAGTTTTTCTTTTAAGTAATTCTTTTTTAGTACTTGACCTACTTATCTGTTTCAGCATTTTATTTCACCTCTGCTTGTATCACACTTTTTAATTTTATTATCAATTTCTCTGCTCAGTGTACACACCGCTTAGGCATGGCTTTTGTGGCTCGTGTTTAATAATAATTGGTGTTCATAGGTGTAGTATAACAACTGAAAACTCGAATTGTTCTGCACTTGGTTGTGTATATGTGATATGTCTAGAGACAGAGTTAAAATATTGTCAGACAGCCCAGCCAGTGTGGCTCAGTGGTTGAGCATCGACCCATGCACCAAGAGGTCGCCAGTTTGATTCCTGGTCAGGGCACATACCCAGGTTGTGGGCCAAATCCCCACTGGGGGGCATGCAGGAGGTTTGATGTTATCTCTCATCAATATTTCAATCTCTCTCTCCTTTTCCTTTCCTCTCTCTCTAAAATCAATAAAGAAAAAAACATGTTAAAAAAATTGTCAAAGTCTGAGTTTTATTTCACAGAGATTGGCCTCAGGGTTATATAAAATAATTCCAAAGATGATTAAAACTTTTTAAATGTTTAATCTAGCAAATAATTGCCTAAATCTTGGCCTAGAAAGTTTGCGATTTGAAGCTGACTTTCAAGGAACACTCCAAATTGTAGGTTATATAATAAAATATGAGATAGTTGAGTGAATGTATTTGTAGGATTTTGTCTACTTCAGCTCATAGTCAATTGTCAGAATCGGCTACAGAGAGTTTTTATAATGTTTTACATTTTTATTGTTTCTGCATTTTTAATTATGGGAATAACAAATGAAAATAAATCGGCATCATTAGGAAATTAAAGGGAAAACATAAATATTTGTTCTATGGAAAATTATTAGTGGACAGCAGGAGAGGATTTTTCATAGCTGAACTGAAAAATAGATTGAGATACTTGAGATTACTATATGCTGAATATCCAGTGCCATGCGTTAAGTTAGTTTAAAGACAAGTAAAGTTATAGTTGAATACTGATGACTTAGGACAAAAAGTAGAGAGTAAATGTATTTTGTTTATTGAGGTATAATTTATATAAGTAAAATCCATCTAATTTAGAAAAGCAGTCCTATAAATTTCAACAAACATGCGGTTGTGTGATGACGGACATAACTGAGACAGAAACTCTTTTCATCGTCCCCCCACATTCTTCTTTCTTTTGTGGAGTCAGTCCGCTCCCTCTCCCTGGAGCCCTGGCAACCCCAGTCTGATTTCCTTTGCTGTAATTCTGCCTTTTCTAGAAGGTTACATAAATGGGGTGATAAAGTATATAGGCTTTTAAGTCCAGCTTCTTTCACTTAGTATAACGCTTTTTGAAATTTATGGAAGTTGTTGCATGTATCATTCGTTTGTTCCTTTTTATTGCTGAGTGGTATCCCATCTACCAGAGTTTGCTTGTCTATTTACTAATTAAGAGATATTTGAATTATTTTCAAATTTTGGACATCATAAGTAAAATTTCTGTAAACTTTGTGAACAGGTTTTTGTTTAGACATGTCTTATTTCTCTTGAGTAAACAAATGCCTACATATGGGATGGCCACATCATATGGACATGTGTATTTAATTTTATAAGCAACTGCCAAATCATTTTCCAAGGTGGCCTTACCATTTTTAATTCTCACCAGCAATGCATTGGAGTTCCAGTTGCTCTACGTAGGGCATGGGCTTTTAAAATTTTAAACAAGAATTTCTTTCTTTTGAGTCTGTCTGAAGATTTTATAAAATATTGAACTATTATGCTGAGATTTTGTATTTTTTTCAAATGCATGATGGCTAAAGTAAGTGGCAAGGTAAATTAACTTTATTTTTTTTTCTGTCTTATGAGTTAATAGAGCCTATAAAACACACACACACACACACATATCACATATAGATAGGAAATTGAAGATTGGTAAAAATTATGATTAGATTGTGTTACATTTATTCTATATTATAATTTTTTATTGATTTTTAGAGAGAGAGGAAGGGAGAATGAGAGATGGAAACACTGATGCGAGAGAACATCGATGGATGGCCTCCTGCATGCTCCCCACTGGGGAACAAGCCCACAACCTGGGCATGTGCCCTGACCAGGAATTGAACCAGCGACCTCTTGGTGCATAGGTCAATGCTCAACCACTGAGCCATACAGGCTGGGCAGATTGTGTTACATTTAAATTATGCCACTAGTTTCCACATTATTTAAAAAATGTGGTCAATAATTCATAGTTGCATTTTCTTTAAGGAAATCATTTCTAGGTGAGTCTCTAGAGCCTTATTCATATTTGAGTCTTAGTTATATTTAGTTATATCAGAACTAAAAGTTTCCATGTAGTTGACAAGGCCACTCCATCTTTATTTGAGTATGCAGCAGCCCATGAAAAGAACAACTTAGAAGAGCTAGATTACCTTATAAAATTTCCAAGCCAACAATAGTTCTAATGTCAGTAGAATTGCCCTTTAAAGACAATGCAGGTCATTTAGACCAAACTGGAATTTTCAATTGACCTTTAAGTCATTCAGTAAGGAACCAATGAAATTTAGGAATAAAATATGGCTTCTCTAATTTTCAAAATGGCAATATTGTCTTGCGTACAACAATGTGTATAATTGAATATCCTTCCATTTATTCTGGGAAAATCACCAGAAGTGAAAGTAAATTTTCCACAATAACGACACTTGGTTTGCTCTTTTCTTTCTTTCTTTTTTTTTTTTTTTTTTGTCAAGGGGAGTGCTAACCTTCTCTCCTTTCATACAAGGTTTTGCTCTTTTTTTTTGTGATTATTTTCTTAAAACTAGTTTTTTTTTTAGGATACTTCACAAAGCTTTTGTCATGATTAAATTAAATATAAGACAAAAATAGAATTAAACCTCAACATTCATAACGTTTTCTGAAGATGTGATTTGTTATCCAGTAGGCTTTTTAATATTCCTAAAAGGTGTCAATTTTTATACAAATTGACATTTTTAGTGTCTCATTTGAAACTATTGTTTATTATTTCTCAAGAATGCTAACATTTAGAGAGTTAGAAAGTTAAAGATATTTCGGTAAACATAATTAAATTGTGTCTTAGAGCAAGACCCAACTGTCCTCTGCTTCGAACTATTTCTGAGTCTTTCCATTGACATTGAATGCTGATGGAAGCAATATTAGGGTACTTATCATATAATATAAACTACAATACAAATAAGCCTGTGTAGGCAACATCTACTCACAAATGCTGCTTACCTGATGTGGCCCACAAATGAGAAAAATCCATAATTTTTACAAATGGCCATTTTTAAAAAAATAGTTTTTATTGATTTTTTACAGAGAGAAGAAAGGAGAGAGAGAAACATCGACCAGCTGCCTCCTGCATGCCCCCTACTGAGGATCAAATCTTCAACCTGGGCATGTGCCCTGACCAGGAATTGAACCAAGACCTCTCAGTCCATGGGTTGATGCTCAGTCCACTGAGCCACATCAGCCAGGCACAAATGGCCAATTTTTTAACAAAAAGAATGCTTTGGAACAGTTGAGTCCACACACTTGATTGAATGGCACTAAATATTTGTATACCTCCTAAAATTATCTTACAGATATTTATATGTACAACACATGCTTTTTAAAAAATAAATTCTGGGATAAATGAACAAACAAGATAAACAAACAAAAACTCATAAGCACAGACAACAATGTGGTGATTACCAGAGGGGAAGAGTGTGGTGAATGGTAAGGCGGGTCAAATATATGGTGATGGAAGAACATACGACTTTGGGTGGTGAGTACACAATGCAATGTACAGATAATGTATCACAGTTATATACTTGAAATCTATATAGTTTTATTACAAATGTCACCCCATAAATTTTAATTAAAAAATTAATTTGGGGATTCTGATATCAATTTTCTATCTCTTCTCATCAATTAACTAAGATAATCATGAATAGTATAGCCAAGTCGGTAGTGCTTATTTTTATATATCTTAGTTTATCCTTTTTCTTGCATCTGTGAGCCTTCTATTAACATACTACAGTGAGATAGATACATAATTATCCAAGAAATTTATCAGTAATTAATTGGCCTTTCCTTACCACATTTTCATATTGTTCACCTAACTACAGTCTTACTTTTCTATAAAATAAAATATATTTTAACAGTATGTTGTGCCAAATTCTATTTGCTTATTAGAATAATTGTGTGATTTTGTATATTCTTCCTGTGTCTGTTCTTTCTGCCTATAATTTTTCTTTGAATCCTGCTGATGATAAAAAGAATGGTGCATTTTCTATCTGGAGTGGTCCTTTGTGAAGCAGCAGGACACTTTCTATATACCACTGTTAGATGTTCCTTTGGCAGTATTGGGTGAACTGTATTTGCCCATTGGCTAGGTGCATAGACCTTTCCCACACTGATTAATTCCCTTAGTGACAAATCAGGGAGAAAATATGGCTGTTCTCAAGGAAGCCTGGAAAGTTGGAGGAAGATGTCAAGATGTTTGAGGTCATTAATTTGACCTTCTAAAACTTTCCTTTAACTAAGACATCAATAAATAATATATGAGACAACTTTTAATGGAGGATAGAATTTGAAAACTGAAATAAAATTTCAACTCCTACATATATCATTTATGAGGAAAAATGAAACGGAAACATAGATTCATTAGAAGTGGAAAAAGAAAACGTGTTTTTGAAGTTTGAGTTTGCTTGAAGTTTATTATTAAATTGCAGCAGGATTCCTAGTAAGTATGCAACATATTTGCATAAGTATTAAAATAATTTATCATGATTAATTCTATCGTAGTAAATCTCAGCCCTAGCCACAATCTGACATATGCTACAGTGGTTTGTCAGGATTTCATATTTTACTAGAGTTTTGGTGGAATTGCAGCTCCTATAACTGCACAGATGTCATCTAAGTTCACTGTGATTAATGTGGTTCTGAAGGAGATCTAATAACGATTAGCCAGTTTCATAAAGTGTTACAGAATAAGGTTGGTGTGAGAAAAATTTTAAAATTCTTCGATGTGTACATTCTAGCAAGTGTCTCTGGCAGCAAACTGGATTTCTCAAAGGATGAAGAGGGTTAACCTTGGAAACAGATGAACTACTAGGGCAAAGGTGGGAGAAGGGAACAATGATTTGCCTTCAAATACTTAAAGGATCCGAAGAAAACAGGGCAAGTCTAGAAATAATGGTCGAAAGTTATAGGGAAATAGATACCAATCTGATAAGGGCTTCTTGGGTTTAATAAGCCTAATAAAATGTGGAGCTTCCTGGGACTAGGAGTTTTTGGGGAGACATAAGATATCGACTTAGGAAGACTATTGCAAACTATGTTTTTAATGGTTCAGAAGAGAATTCCCTTTAGGTCAATTCTTAATTCCTTTTCAGCTATGAGATTCTATACATTAGTTTCCTTTGAAATGACAATACTTTTCTTATATTTTTCTTAGATTTCGGTGGAGGCTTCAGTGGGAGATGGCTTCACGGGAGACATTGCAATCGATGATTTGTCATTTATGGACTGTATCCTCTATCCTGGTAAGAAAGAATATTTCAATATATAACTATTTTCAAACCTGTTATGTATAAAAATCTGCCAAATAAATCAACATTTTATTTCAATAAATATTCCAAAATACCCTCAGTTCTATTCTCTCAAATAGATTAACCTTGGAAGAGACTGTTGTAAACATTTGCTAGTAATTAACCTTAAAGTCTTTGCAAAGATGGTAAAAAGGTTTGTACCAGTTGTGTTCATGTCTCATCACATGCAAACTATTAGGAAATTATGTCTGAAGTTACACTGCAATTTCATTATATTTGAGGGGTTTCAATAATCAAATGGTTTGCCTTGTAATTACATTGTTTTGGAGACTTTATTAACCTCTCAGTTGCCCTCAGAGACGTTTTATTCTCAGGCTACACTTTATATATTCCTAAGGATTGTTGTCAATCATTTTCTCTCTATGTTATAAATTTTCCATTAAAGACATACATGTTTCCCAGATATATTCAGGGTGAGGCAAAAGTAGTTTTACAGTTTTTCCTATGGAAACTAATACAATAATTAATAAAAAATAATAAAGAATAAGCTGTGTTTTGCATACTCACAACTGCAGACCAATTTTGGCCACACCCTGTATATCTCTCTTCTCAATATTTTCCTTGAACCGCAGACTTACATACTAACAACCTGCTCAACATCTCAACTTAGATTTCTAATGGGTATCTCAACACTAACAAGGGAAACTAACCTAAAACAAACAGACCCCAGTGGAAACGCATTCCCGTCTGTGCTTACTGATCCATTAGGACTGGACGTCAAGCTTTTGCAAGTTGATTCTGACAGTGAGGCTAGAGGCTCTTAAAATACATGACATCGGAGAGCATATTCTTTTTTTTCTTTGGAGTGATCAGAGGCCGGGTATTTAAAAATCAATTGCAACATCCACGCAGAAAGCACTGTCATGTTGCTGACAGCTCAACTTCCGTCCTGCTCCATCACTGCAGACTTACTGGTCAGAAGAGCACCAGCCCCTCCCCAGGCATAACCAGAGGGCTGATTCCAATTATTTCCCATGTAGCAATGTGACACAGTTTTGATCCTTCACCTCATCATTCTGGCAGAATTAATTACCATGGCCACTTTGTGCAATGGTGCCCATGGACCTTGGCAGAAAGCCAAATCCCTCTCTGGAAGGCAAGCATCAAGTAAATCAGAATTGAACAAGTTTACCCGAACTCTCAATGTTGAAAAGTAAATTCTTGATTACCACTTGCTCCTGAATTTTGCCATTCTTCCATGCCTCCCTATCTCGGCAAATAACAGTTTATTTCTAGTCACTTATTCTTCATGAACACATCTGGCCAGCCACTACCTTCAGGTATATCCAGAGTTCAGTACTTCTCATCGCTCTCACTATTCTCTCCTTGGTCCAAGCCACAATCATCTCTGAGTAGATTATTTAAATTGCTTTTTAAGTGATCTATCCTTGAACCATATAAACTCTCCTCAAAATAGCAGCCAGAATATTTTTTTTTTCAAACTGAGATAAGATCATGTGCACTGTCATTAGAATTTTCCTACAAGCATCTTACCTCATTTAAAGAAAAAGAAAAAAACAAAACAAAAACCTAATTTCTTCCAATAGTATCTAAGGAATAAACGCCTGGCTCCCTTATACTGCTGTGACGTCACCTTTCACGAGAGAGCCTCTACTGGACTTCTCCCAATGATGAGGCCTCTCAACTAATCCTTGACCACTCCAAAACTTTTATGCCTCAGGGCTTTTATATCTGCTTTTCCCTTCTCTTGGAATGCGCTTTCCCCTGATATCCACTTGACTCCTTTCTTTACTTCTTTTTAATCTCTCCTCAAAGTTTTCTCCCTTAGGAAAGGCTCTGAACACTGCACAGTCACAGACACAGATGTACCCACAGAGTCTCCTCCTCATCTGATATCTTCTATCTCCTTTCTCTATTATTTCTTTATAACACCTATCCCTCTTACAGTTAAATTGTTTCCTCCCACAGTAATGTGAGCTTACATTCTACTTGTTCCCTGCCTTGTCTGCAGAAGCTTAAATTGTATCGGCACATAGTAGTCCTAGATAAATATGTGTTAGTTAGATGGGTGGATAGAAAGATGTTTATATCTTTTAAAGTGTTTATATACTTTTGTTATTTTTTTAGTTTATTATTATTATTGCTAAAATATGAAGTACTCCTTTTTTTCCTTTTTAAACTTATCTTTATTGTTGAATGTATTACAGATGTCCCTCGTTTTCCCTGCCTTGATTTCCTTCTCCCCACGCCCACCCCCCTCTGCCTTCCCCACACTGCCCTCTGTGTCTATTGGTTATGCATATATGCATATAAGTTCTTTGGTTTCTCTCTTCTTGCCCCACCTCCTCCCTTCCCTTTGAGGTTCTTCATTCTAGCAACCAATTTGTACTTATTAATCCCTTCATCTTTTTCACCCTTTCCCCCCAACACCCCTCCCATCTGGCAACTAACTAAAAGTTCTCTGTATCTATGAGTCTGTTTCTGTTCTGCTTGCTCATTTTGTTTGTAGATTCAATTGTTGATAGGTATGTATTTATTGCCATTTTATTGTTCATATTTTTTAAATCTTTTTCTTTTCTTCTTCAAGAAGACCTGTCAACATTTCATATAATACTGATTTGGTGGTGATAAACTCCTTTAGCTTTCTGTTGTCTTGGAAACTCTATATGTCCATCAATTCTAAATGATAGTTTTGCAGGGTAGAGCTATCTTGGTTGTAGGTCCTTATTTTTCATCACTTTCAATATTTCTTGCCACTCCCTCCTGGCCTGCAAAGTTTCTTTTGAGAAATCAGCTCACAGCCTTATGGGAACTTCATTGTAGGTAATTAACTGCTTTTCTCTTGCTTCTTTTAAGATTCTCTCTTTGTCTTTAACCTTATGCATTTGTATGATGATGTGTCTTGGTGTAGACCTCTTCGGGTTCATCTTTTTGGGATTCTCTGTGCTTCCTAGATTTGTATATCTGTTTCCTTCACCAAGTTCAGGAAGTTTTCTGTCATTATTTTTTCAAACAGGTTTTCAATTTCTTGCTCTCTCTCTTCTCCTTCTGGCACGCCCATGATGCAAATGCTTGTATACTTGAAGTTATACTATCCTCATTTTTTTTTATTCTTTTTTCTTTTTGCTGTTCTGATTGGGTGTTTTTTACTTCCTTATATTCCAAATCGATGGTTTGCTTCTTGGCTTCACCTCCTCTACTATTGATTCCCTGTAAATTATTCTTCATTTTAGTTAGTGCATTCTTCATTTCTGACTGGTCCTGTATTATGCTCTTAAGGTCCTCAGAAGTTCCTTGGAATTCTTACTAAGTTCACTGAATGTCCTTATAAATAGTGTTTTGAACTCTGCATCTGTTAGATTACTTATCTCTGTTTTGTTTAGTTCTTTTCTGGGAGTTTGGTTCTGTTCTTTCATTTGGAACATGTCCTTTTTCTCCTCATTTTGGTTGCCTCCCTGTGTTTGTTTCTATGTATTAGATAAAGTTAATATGTCTTCTCAGCTTCCTAGGGTAGCCTGTTGTAGTAGGTGTCCTGTAGGGTCTAATGGCACAGCCTCCCAGGTCACCCACAGGGCCCTCGAGGTATACCCCTTGTGTGGATTTCATACCCTTCTGTTGTAATTGAGTTTTGATTGCTGTCGGCTTACCAATCTGAGAGTTTTACTCAGGCTGATCAGCTACAAGAACTGGCTGTGCCAATTAACTACTGACCTCTGACTATCTTGGATGATTAGCTTTGCAGGGGCCCACCACATAGAGCAAGACTTACTTTAGCAGGGCTCTGGTACCCACTGAGTTAATTTGTTGAGTGTGTCACTTGTGGAGGTGGTTGGGTGCTGGTGCTTTGATGTGGTCTGAAGCTGTCCAGTGTGTGTTCTGGCTCTGCGGGAAGGTCATCTACTGCCTGTGTTCTACCCAAGGACACCAGGCATAAGCTACAAGGCAATCTGCCAATGGATGCTTCTTGTGCTAGGCTTGGAGATGCCCAGGCAAAGCCAAGCTGTGAACCAAGGCTGGCTGCTTCTAATGCCAGGCCTGGGGCCACTTAGGGAGAGATATGGGGCTTGCCATGGCCAGATGTTACTTGTTTGAGAGAGTTTAAGAAAATATGAAGCAGGAGCCAAAACAGGCTTATCCTATGGTAAAGCCATTGGAAACAGCTTAGGTGGGCCCCAAATTTAGGTGAGGCAAATTTGGAACATGTTCCTTTTTCTCCTCATTTTGGTTGCCAGTTTTTGCAAGAGTCAATTACAACAGAGGCAAATTTGGGTGATTCCTCAGGGAATCACCAGGGAGAGGCAAACAGTGTGAACCAGGTTGCTGGAGTCCCAGATATGGTGCCTGTCTGCCAACCTCATGGAGAAAGGGCTCATCAAAATAACAAAGCCAACACCAGCACATCTATCTGGGAGAAAGCTGCCTCTTCAGCTCTCACCCCAATGCCAAACAACTCAGTTCTTCCCCATATGTCTCTGGTTCCTTTCAAGCTGCCTCCCCTTCATGCTGGAGCAAAGATGAAGCAAGTCCAAGTAAGTTCCCTTTAAGAGGAACTGCCTGGGACTCCAGAAGCCTCAGCCTTCCTCAGCCTCAGTTCCCATTTGTTTTTACAGCCAGAAGCTATGGAGACTTCTTTTCCTAGCACTGGAACCCTGAGCTGAATGCCTTGTGTGGAACAGGGACCCCTCACTCTTCAAGGAGGACCTTCCCAGCTGAGGTGTCCCTCCTGATTTTCATCTGCCACACGTGGGTGTAGGACCAGCCTGTCAGCACCTCCGCCCCTCCTACCAGTCTCCATGTGGCTGCTTCTTTAATTTTATAATTGTAGGACTTCCATTCAGCTCAATTTCAGGCCATTCTGAAGGATGTTTGTTATGTAGTTTAGTTGTAATTTTGATATGGTTGTGAGAGGAGGCAGGTACCGCATTTACCTATGCCACCTTCTTGACCAAAAGTCAATATTAAGTACATTTACAAGCAAGAAACAACGTCATGTGTCAGTCAGTTTTTCTTGAAAGCCAAATCTCAGTGACTTACAAACACAGGCACTTATTTTTGGTTCTTAAATGTTGGTTTGTATAGAATAATAACAGCAAAAATATATATTGCTTGTTTATTGCCCTGCATAATTCTTTTTAAAAATATTTTTATTAATTTATTTTTGTTACAGATGTTTATTTTGTTACAGATGTTTCTTTATTTTTCTCCCATTGACACTCTCCTCCCCATCCCCCCTCCCCGTCCCTGGCTTTGTTGTCTGTGTCCACTGGTTATGTGGACATGCATAAAGTTCTGTGGTTTATATCTTCCTTCCCCCAACAATGCCCTCTTCTGAGGGTTGTCAGTCAGTACCCTATTTTCACCTCTCTGGGTCTACCCAATTTCTCAGATTGTTATGTTTATTATATTCCTCTAATAAGTGAGATCATATGATATTTGTCTTTCTCTGCTTGACTTGTTTCACTTAGGATAATACTTTCCAGGAACCTCCATGTCGTCTCAAAGGATAAGAGTTCGTTCTTTCTTACAGCTGCATAGTACTCCATTGTGTATATGTACCACGGCTTTTTTATCCATTCCTCTACTGATGGACACATGGGCTGCGTCCAGATCTTAGCTATTGTAAATAGTGCTGCTATGAACATGGGGGTACATATATTCTTTCTGATTGGTGTTTCAGGCTTCTTAGGGTATATTCCTAGAAGTGGGATCACTGGGTCAAATGGAAGTTCAATTATTAATTTGTTGAAGTAACACCATAGTCTTTTTCATAGTGACTGCACCAGTCTGCATTCCCACCAGCAGTGTAATAGAGTCCCCTTTTCTCCACACCCTGAACAACACTTGTTTGTTGATTTGTTGATGGTGGCCCTTCTGACAGGTGTGAGGTGATACCTCATTGTTGTTTTAATTTGCATCTCTCTGATGATTAGTGGCGATGAGCATTTCTTCAAATGTCCCTTGGCCATTTGTATGTTCTGTTTGGAAAGGTCTATTCAGCTCCTCTGCCCATTTTTTAATTGGGTTCTTTGTCTTCCTTTTGTTGAGTTGTATGAGCACTCTATATATTTTGGAAATTAATTCCTTATCTGATGTATCATTGGCAATGATGTTCTCCCATACAGTGGGTTGCCTTTCCGTTTTGATGGTTGTTTCTTTTGCTGTGCAGAAGCTTTTTAGTTTGATATAGTCCCATGTTTTCATTTTTTCTTTTATTTCTGTTGCTTTAGGTGATGTATCAGTGAAAATGCTGCTGCATATGATGTCTAAAATTTTGTTGCCTACATTTTCTTCTAAAATTTTTATGGATTCATGAGTCACATATAAATCTTTTATCCATTTTGAGTTTATTCTTGTGTATGGTGTAAGTTGATGGTCTAGTTTCATTTTTTTGCACGTAGCTGTCCAATTTTCTGAACACCATTTATTAAAGAGGCTGTCTTTACTCCATTGTATGTTCTTGCCTCCTTTGTCAAATATTAATTGAGCATGATGTCTTTAGTCCATTTCTGGGTTCTCTGTTCTGTTCCACTGGACTATATACCGGTTCTTGTGCCAGTACCAGGCTGTTTTGATTACAGTCCCTTTGCAGTATAACCTGATATCTGGCATTGTGATCCCACCAACATTGTCCTTTTTTTCCAAGATAGCAGTGGCTATTCAAGGTCTTTTTTGGTTCCATATGAACTTTTAAAGTATTTGTTCTGGTTCTGTGAAATATGTCACTGGTATTTTGATGGGGATTGTATTGAATCTATACATTGCTTTGGGTAATATGGGCATTTTAATGATGTTAATTATTTCAATACATGAGTAAGGTATGTGCTTCCACTTTTTTATATCTTCCTCTATTTCTTTTTTCCATGTTCTGTAGTTTTCTGCAAATAGGTCCTTTATTTCTTTGGTTAAGTTTATTCCTAGGTATCTTAATTTTTTTGCCACGATGGTAAATGGGATTGTTTTTTTAGTTTCTCTATATGTGAGTTCATCATTGGTGTATACGAATGCCATCTATTTCTTGCCGTTAATTTTGTATACTGACTGCTACTTTGCCAAATTCATTTATTAAGTCTAGTAGATTTTGATGTTGTCTTTAGGGTTTTCTATGTATAATAGCATGCCATCTGCAAATAACGACAGTTTCACTTTCTCCTTTCCAATTTGGATCCCTTTCATTTTTTTCTTCATGTCTGATTGCTGTGGCTAAGACTTCCAGTACTATGTTAAATAAGAGTGGTGAAAGAGAGCATCCCTGTCTTGTTCCTGTTCTTAAGGGAAATGCTTGTAGTTTTTGCCCATTGAGGATGATGTTGGCTGTAGGTCTTTTATATATAGCCTTTATTATGTCAAGATACGATCCCTCTATTACCACATTGCTGAGCGTTCTTATCAGAAATGGGTGCTGAATTTTGTTGAATGCTTTTTCAGCATCTATTGATATGATCATGTGGTTTTTATTCTTCATTTTGTTTATGTGGTGTATCACATTTATTGATTTGCAAATATTCTACCAGCCTTGCATCCCTGGGATGAAGCCCACTTGGTCATGGTGAATAATTTTTTTGATGGATAGCTGGATCCGATTTGCTAGTATTTTGCTGAGGATTTTGTCATCTATGTTCATCAGGGATATTGGCCTGTAGTTTGCTTTCTTTGTAGTGTCTTTTTCTGGTTTTGGAATTAGAATTATGCTGGCCTCATAAAACAAGTTTGGAAGTCTTCCTTCTTCTTGAATTTTTTGAAATAGTTTGAGGAGAATGAGTGTTAGTTATTCTTTGAATGTTTCGTGAAATTCCCCCAGGAAGCCCTCCGGGTCTGGTCTTTTGTTTGCTGGGAGAGTCTTGATTACTTCTTCAATTTCTTTAGTCATTACTGGTCTGTTCAAATTTTCTATCTCTTCCCGGTCCAGTTTTGGGAGACGATGTGTTTCTAGAAATTTGTCCATTTTGCTTGGATTGTCGAACTTGTTGCCATATAATTGTTCATAGTATCTGTTAACGATCCTTTGTATTTCTGTGGTGTCAGTTGTTACTTCTCCTCTTTCATTTCTGATTTTGTGTTCTCTCTCTTTGTTTCTTGGTGAGTCTAGCTAAGGGTCCATCAATCTTGTTTATCTTTTCAAAAAACCAGCTCTTTGTTTAATTGATTCTTTGAATTGTTTCTTTGGTCTCTATGTCATTTATTTCTGCTCTGATCTTTACTATTTCCTTTCTTCTACTTGCTCTTGGGTTTTCTTTTCATTTGCTTTCTAGTTCTTTAAGTTGTGAGGTTAGATAGTCCATTAGAGATTTTTTTTTGTTTCTTGAGGTAGGCCTGTAGTGTTATGAACTTCCCTCTCAGAACTGCTTTTGCTGCATCCCATAGGTTTTGTGTTGTTGTGTGTTCATTTTCATTGGTTTCCAGGAAGTTTTTAATTTCTTTCTTGATCTCCTCGGTAACTCATTTAATTGTTTAACATGCTATTTAGCCGCCATGTTTTCAAATGTCTTTGCATGTTCTTGTTGCAATTGATTTTTAGTTTCATGCCATTGTGATCCGAGAAGATGCTTGATATAATTTTAATCTTCTTGAACTTGTAGAGACTTAGTTTGTATCGTATCATATGGTCTATCTTTTAGAATTTCCCATGTGCATTGAGAAGAATGTGAATTCTGTAGTTTTCGGGTGTAATCCTCTGTAGATAAATATTAAATCCATTTTGTCTAGTTCTTCATTTAGAGTCTCTGTTTCTTTGCTAATTTTTGTCTAGAGAATCTATCTAGTGATGTCAGGGGGGTGTTAAAGTCCCCTGCTATGTTTGTATTGCTATCAATTTCTCCTTTGAAGTCCTCCAGAAGATTTTTAATATATTTTGGTGCTCGTATATTGGGTGCATACATATTTACCAAGGTTATATCTTCCTGTTGGATAGATCCTTTCAATATTATGTAGTGATCTTCTTTGTCTCTAATTATGGCCTTCATTTTGAAATCTATTTTATCAGATATGAGTATTGCTACCCCCAATTTTTTCCTTTCCATTTCCTTGGAAGATTTTTTCCATCCCTTCACTTTCAACCTATGTGAGTCTTTTGTCATGAGGTGGGTTCTTGTAAACAACATATAGATGAATCATTCTTTCTTAACCAATCAGCTACTCTATGTTTTTTTATGGGAGCATTCAATCCTTTTACATTTAAGATGATTATTGATATGTATTTATTTATTTCCATTTTTTGTTTAGTGTGGTTATATTTTTCTTCCTCCTTCTTCTACTAATTACAGAAGTCCTTTTAATATATCTTGCAGTGCTGGTTTGATGCTAATATGTTCTCTCTCTGTTTTTTTTTTTTTTGTCTGGGAAGCTCTTTATTTCACCTTCTATTTTGAGATAGCCTTGTGGGGTAGAGAAGTCTTAGATTCAGATCCTTGTTTTTCATGACCTTGATTAACTCATGCCATTCCCTTCTGGCCTGTAGTGTTTCTGTTGAGAAGTCAGAGAGCCTTATGGACGTTCCTTTGTAGGTAACCTGTTGCTTTTCTGTTGCTGCCTTTAGGATTCTCTCTTTGTCTTTAAGTTTGGGAATTTTAATTACTAGGTGTCTTGGTGTGGGCCTGTTTGGGTTCTTCTTAGTTGGAGCTTTCTGTGCTTCTTGAACTTGAATGCCTTCTTTGTTTGCCAAATTAGGGAAGTTTTCTGTCACTATTTCTTCAAATATGTTCTCTAACCCTTGCTCATTTTCTTCTTTGGGGACTCCCATGATGTGAGTATTATTATGTTTCCAGTTGTCCCACAGTTCCCTTAAGCTGTCTTCCTGTTTTTTAATTGTTTTTTCCTTTTGGTTTTCTGATTTGTTGATTTTTTCTATCCTGTCTTCTGCTCCTCAGCTTCCTCTACTCTGCTGGTTAGTCCTTCCAATGTGTTCCTTGTATCTGCTATGTCATTCTTCATTTCTTCTAGGTGGTTTTTAATTTCCAATTGGTTGATTTTCAATATTTCTATGTCTTTACTCATGGTGTTGATGTCCTTACACATGCTGTTGAGCTTCCTTAAGATCATGACTCTGAATGCTAGCTCCGTTAACTTGCTTCACTTCATTTCATTTATCTCATCTTCAGTAGCGGTCTCTTGTTCTTTCATTTGAAATTTGTTTCTTTGTTTCACCATTTTGTCTATCTCAGTGGGTTTTGGAGCCTCCCAAATTTTCCTTGTGGGTATTGGTGTTCTGCTGTTTGTGGCTCCTTCTTCTGGGTTTGGATGAGCATGGGAGGACCCCCATTAAACACCACTGTCAAGTGTTACTTGCTGAGTAGATTTGCAAGCCCAGAAATGGTTCAGTTATCCTCTAACTTTTTCCCTGGAGGCTATTAGTTGAGGTTACTTGAAGAGCCTTGGGTTCTCAGTTGAATAAAAACTCCCTCTGGTGCTCAGAGTAAGGGGATTTGGGAGGGTGGGGCAGATGCTGGTTGTTAATGGGCCTCAATTTGCATTTCAATGGCCCACTGGGTGGTGTTGAATCTCCAAGGGAAGAGTTTCTGCCTCTCCCCAGAGCCCTGGGAAGGAGTAAGATGATCATTGTCCTGTGTGGCTGCAACTCAGCAAAAGCTCTGAGCGCCTTCCAAATCCCAAGTATCCCCAAACAGTTCCAGTCCAGTTTGCCCTCCCTCTTCCAGAGCCCAAGGTGAGTGGCTGTGGCTATTTTAGTGCTCTGTCCTGGCTCTGTGCTGTAGAGCCATTTGGGAGTTTAACCCTGAGGGCACTATTCAGAGGTAAGACTGCTTCTGTCTGCAGACTCCCAGCCCCCTTCTCACACCTCTGAAATCCTACCAGTATCGGTTCAGTGTCCCTGGTTATATGATCCTCACAAGCTGCTTTTCTGTTGCTTTTTTTCCAACAATTTGTCTTTATTTGAATTGTAATTCCATTTTGGTTCTGGGAGATGGTCTGTTTCACTTCCATTCACTCCACTGCCATTTTGGAATCTCCACCCTGCATAATTCTTTGTAGCTCTAAGCTATGTATTTCTCTTTCATGTGTCCTATGTATCTTTGTGCAAGGCTGAAGGACCAAATCCCTATGTGAGGCATTCTGTGGTCAAGGTAGAAGAGTTGGAAAAAGCAAGCATACTCAAAGCTTCTTCTGGGACATGATATGCATCATGTCTACTCATGTCCATTGGTCAGAGCAAATCATGCAGTCAAGCCTAAAAATGGGATCCGGAAGTAGTCTTCACTGACAGGGAGCTTTGCAAGGGTAGAGAATATAGAAATGGGCACAGTAGTGCAACTTACCACTTATGTGTATCATCTCATATAATTCAATAACCTTGTAAGAATCTAGTCTACTACATGGTCCATCATTGGTGAATATGTGTTGAATGTTCAATAGGATTGATGCCTTATTTATCCCAGTTTTATGGAATAAACTGAGGAGATAACCAGCTATGATCAAGTGGCAGAATATGATATCTGCTTCTTTGGACCATAATATTACCCACTGTTATTATAATGCTCATTAAATCTACTAACCTGGAAAAGAAAAAAAATACAATTTCCATTTTACAGATGTGAAAAATTAAACTTAAGGAGCATAAGTGACCTGGCAGAGAATATGCAATTGAGGGCAGGAATGAGATTTTCACCTAAGCTTCTCTGATGTCAGTGGCCAGAAATTTTCCCAAATCACCCCCCCTTCCCCTCGGAGTGTAGGAAGAATCACCATGAGCCGAGCAGCAGAGAACAACGAAGAACAACCCAAGTCCCCACTGACACTGTTGTTCCAATTATCCCGTTAAAGGCATTCTGGGGCTGATGGTTCCAAGGTGCAGAGAAGAGCCGCCAGGAACAAAGGCAGAGATGTGAAATGTCAGCTACAGACCATTAGTCCTGATTTTCTGGTTCAAGTTTCAGAAGAAAAATATGGAATTTTAAAAGCTGTCTGAACTGTGTGGTTTTCATAGTTGGCTTCATAACAAAGAAACTTTGGGTTGAAACCACAAAGCCTGTTGTTGCCATATAGGTTTTATAAGGGAATTTGATGTAATCTTGCCATAGATAAAAATTAGGTTTTTCATAAAATAGTCTTCTTGATGAACAATTTTATTCATGGTATCATGTTTGCTGAGGTGGGATCAGTGTATGAAGGTTTACTTACATTGATTTGCTTTCTATGTAAACTGATTTTCTACAGCATTTTCTCTCCTCGTTTAATGAAACAAAACAAATAAAAATCTGAAAAACATACACACAAACACAAGTTATTGAACTAATCTCCAAAGTATGGATTTGTACATTGCCTGTAGCTTTTATTTTATACTAAAAATGACTAAAATGAAGTGGATTGTTTTATTTTTACCTATTTCCTCAAAATCAACCTCTTTCTCCCATACCTCCCTTGTTTCTTTTAATGCCATCTCTAGTAACCGAGGTCTAGAATTCCACCGTGTCCCTTGGTGTTTCCCTTAAACTGGCCCACTTGCAAATCTAGCTGACCCCAGCTCCAAAATATTTCTCACATCTGTTTTGTTTTTTCCTATTACCTCTGCTGTGACCCTGATTTAAAAGTCTTAACTTGAATAGTAAGCCTTTTAAATGCAAACTTTTACTAATTTTTCCCCGATAGTGTTTATGTCATAAACTTAGTCTCTCTTTGTGCTAGACCCTCATTGTGTGTTCTTCCATGTCAAGCCTTTCTCATCCTCCAACTTCCGGTCGTTTCTAACTTAATTTTCAAATTCATTCCCAATTATGGGTCATACTTCCATTGTTTCCGTACTTCAATGAGATAGATTCTTATTTATTTAAAAACTGGTCCAGGAGGAAAAGACATTTTAGACAAGATTAATTACATTTCTAGGGAAAATAGGCCACCTTAACCATGTTAGAATCCAGTTATTCTTTGCATCAGTGTATTGTGATGCTGGCCATTCCCAGAGTAGATGATGGGGAAGGAGAGCTTTCCCGTCACCTTGAGTCAGACTTCCGGAGTTCTTTATTAAGCGAGAATTGTTGCCAGACATTCACATTTAAAAATAAGTATCCCAAAGGAAGTATCTGTTTCACATTATTATTTTTTTTTTGCACAACACAAGAAAAGCAGTGTGTTCCCTTCACTGGAACATGTATGACAATTTACTTCCTTACATCAAGGATTGTTGGGGAGGTACCTGGGTTATTTGGCAAAAGAAAGCCATGACTATATGGTATTATGACATACCGCTTGCAAATAGGAAAAAAAGCAATTACCTATGCATTTTTTACTTAATTTAAAATTTCAAAATTCAGTATATATATTAGAATTTAGTTACCAGAAATATTAATGAATAACAAGGATTTCATTATTCAAGATATTTAGTGTTTTATTTTTTTTTCAGGAAAGTTGTTACTAAGTCAGTGGCATAGTTTCCAACTGATGGTGACTTAAAATTGAGAAAGCATGGAAAATATTTATAGGATAGTTAACAATAATTTTTATGATACCCGCCCCTGCCTGCTGAATGACTTTTTGTTGGTTTTTTTTTTGTTGAACTGACTGAGTTGATTGGAATTTTGGCATCCCTCTTCATTAGTCTTAATAGCTCACTGTTTTATTTTTAAATGCTTGTTCAAGTTTTCCTCTTTCTACAAAGAGCAGTTTACTTCAGTTTGAATAGAATAACGAGAAAATAGTGTGAGTGCTTTTGTCTTTACTTTTAAGATATCACTTGCAGCTTTTTACTTTATAACACTAAGCTCCTTAGTGTGTCTGTTCTATTTTTCTCAAAACAATATGTTACATGAAAGCACTGTATTTTGAGGTTCTCTTTTGTTCCCTATTTTATAAAAGAAATATAAGAAAATATAAAATAATTGGAAATATTTGCAGTTTAATAAACGATTTCAAGGCAAAAATCAAGACATTTGAGATTCAATCATTACAATCTTAAATATTCTGGTTTTAACGTCTTTGGTGTAGTCTCATAAACTGGTTTGTATACACCAAGGGGAAAAATTGCCCAAAGTCAAAGGTCCATCCAACTTAGTATTGTTATTGTTTCTAGAAAATAAAAATGGACAAATACCTGATGTAACTTAACTTAAATTTAAAACGTTTAAAATCTGTCAACTTTTAACGGAGGGAATTCAAAATGCCAAAAATGAAGACGGCTGATAAAATACTTAGATTTTAGCTTGAAGATTGTCCAAGTGATACTTGAGCTTACTCATAGTCACTATTTTAGTGTGATGTCTGTAAAAATTTTCCTTGTGCTCCTTGGAAAATTGTATTGAATCCATGTACTAAACCAAAAGATATTTCAGAAAGAGATGATTTTCTATTGGAGACAGGAAAAATAGAAAAGGCAATGCAAATGACCAAATCACAATGGTTATAAATCATAGCCAGGGAATAGCTATGTTTCAGTAAAACATACTCTCCCAGAAAGTAGACTTAACACAGACACTCCACTACAGTCATGCTAAGAGTAGTTGTTTCAGCTTGTGGGTATAACTTTAAGTTATTGTATTAAGTTCAGTAGGAAAATGTATGCATTACCCTGGTACTATACATATTTAAAATTTTTCAATTTTCTGCAGATTGATTATGTTTAAAGCTCAAATAGATGTTAGATTTTTAAAAGTTATGTATATTTCTTTACATCACAAGTCACAGGAAAAACATATGCACTGTCACCCAGAGATAGATAAAGAACAACCATGCATATTAATTAAGTCATTCACACAGAATTTTATGTCTAAAGCTAGTAATAATTTATCAAGAACTAGGGATGTTAAAATGGCAATTTTATTGCTTAATTACCATTGTGGGAATGACTTTAAGGAGGGAAGTCTAAAATAAAACAAAGTGGAAAATCTGTTCTTTCAGAAAGATTTTTTAGTGTAGCATGGAGTATATCACATTTGTTACAAGGAAGGTACCGAGCAAGGAGTTAGGATGTTAACTCCATCTGGAGCCTGAGTGGTTTCCTTCCAATGACAGGTGTGTAGATGGGCTGGTTTGCCTGTGGGTTAGGGATGCAGAGGAAGATCACATAAACCAGACTTATCTCTGCTGCTTAGTGAGTTCAGACTTTAGTCATTTCCATTTCACCTTTGCAATTTTGTTTCATCTGCAAAGCTTTTAGTGTTTTTCGTTTTGAGATTTAACTCTATCATTGCTACCAATGTTAGTCTTTCTATTCAATTCTAGGGAAAATATTATTAATAATAATAATAATCTCTGCTCTGAACTGAATGTTTGTGTCACTCCAATATTTGTATATTGAAACCCTAATCTCCAATGTGATGACATTAGGAGTGGGACCTCTTGGAAGTAATTAGGGTTCGGTTAGGTCATAAAGGTGCCTCTCTCATGATGAAATTAGTGTCCTAATAAGAAGTAAAAGAGCCCTGGCCAGTTTGGCTCAGTGGTTAGAGCGTCGACCTGCGGTCCTGAGAGACCCGGGTTCGGTTCCTGCTAAGGGCACGTACCTCGGTTGCAGTTTGTCCCCGGCCCTGGTTGGTCGTGCGGGTGGGAGCCACTCGATGTGTTCCTTTCACATCGATGTTTCTCTCTCTCTCTCTATTCCTCTCTCTCCCTCCCACTCTACCTGAACAAAAAAATGGGAAAATGTTCTCGGGTGAGGATAAAAGTAAAAAAGAAGTAAAAGAGACAAGAGCTATCTCTGTGTGCATGTACCAAAGAAGGCCATGTAAGGACATACTAGGAACAGAGTCCTCACCAAGAACCCAGCCATGCTGGCAACCTGATCTTGGACTTCAGCCTCCAGCACTGTGAGAAAGGGGTGTCCGTTGTTTAAGCGATCCCATGTGTACTGCTGCCCCGTGTCTGAGCCTTGCAGTGCTTGCCAGGCCTTATCGTCAAACCATGTCTTGGTCAAACCATGTTTCTGGCCTCTGTTCATCCCTACACGGCAGGGCCTAAGGAAACAGCGGCAACTCCATCTTCCCACTTACAAACGCCACCATTTCCAAAGTTTGGCTCCAGAGTAAGAAACACTTTTCTCAATTTGCTCTCTTTGCTACTCTCAAATACAAACATGTTTGGGCTTGCTTGTTTGTTTGTTTTTTTAAATTAATTTTTGTTACAGATGTTTCTCCTTTTTCCCCCACTGATTCCCCCCCCTCCCTCCCTGCCCCCTCCCCAGTTTGTTGTCCATGTCCACTGTTCATGCATACATGCATACAAGTTCTGTGGTTTATCTCTCCCCCACCACCCCCCTCTTCCAGGGATTGTCATTCTGTACCCCACTTCCACGTCTCTGGGACTACCCCATTCCTCGGGCTTTTATGTTCATTATATTCCACAAATAAGTGAGATCATACGAAACTTGTCTTTCTCTGTTTGGCTTGTTTCACTTAGGATGATACTTTGGGCTTGTTTGGTTTTTAATATTTGCTCACTCTGGTGGGATAACAGAGAGTAAAGAGGAAAAGACAGATAATTTCAGAATCTTATCATCTCTTCTTTTGAGTAGTGGTCTTCTCGCCTACCATTCTCGATCACTTCTGAGATGGAAAATGAGTTGTATCTACTTTCCACGAGGATCATCTCATTAACTTCCTTTTCCTAAGACATCACCCATGTCCACCATTTCTTCCTAAGGGGAACTGTTTGCTACTTTACATTGAAATGGCCCAAAGATGGAGCTAAGGCTACTGGTTTCCGAAAGACAGAAGATCTGTAAATGATTGCAGTGCATATGCCAAGAAATGTCAGATGTAACTTCCATTTATTTAAATGTTAAGCTGAACTTAGGAAAAAGAGAAATCCCCAGTTGAGAGAAACAGAGAAAGTATTTAGAAATAGAACAGGAGGCATGATGTGACTGCCAGAGTTAGGGAGTAACAGCATATGGGATGGATGGGAGGGAGGCAAAGGGAAGGAGGGCCGGGGGTATAACACCCTTGGGCTGGGTGCCAGTGGGATTCCAGAAGAAACAACTCAGTTTATCTAGAAGGACTCTTCTACAAACTAGGTGATACATGATCCTCACAGAAAAACCAAACATGGTAAATAATGGGAGCCAGCTTCCAAATAGCCCCTAATGATCCCTAATCTTGGTATTCATGGCCTGCATCCCACTCCCCTCTCGACTGAGTAGGATTGACTTGTAGAACCAATGACCCATGTGACAGTGACTATGTGTGATTTCCAAAGCTAGGTTTCTGCTGTCTTCTCTTGGATCATTCACTCTAAGGAAAGCCAGACACTGAGTCAAAAGAAGCCCTATAGAGAAAGTCCATGAACTAAGACCTCCTGCCAACAGCAGCACTAACTCCCTAAGCATGCGAGCAAGCCCCCCGCGGAAGCAGATCCCCAGGGCCAGCCAAGACTTTAGAGGACTGCACCTTGGCTGACATTGTAACGACACCTTGTGAGACTCTCAGGCAGACCCACCAAGCTGAACCTCTTCTGCATTTCAGACTCATAGAAATTGTGAGTGATAATGAGTGTTTAACCGTATAAATTCCTAAGGTGTGTAGAAATTTGTTATGCAAAAATAGAAAACTAATAAACAAATAATTTAAAATATTAAAGTATTCCAAGCCTTAAGAAAATGCCATGACCTTGTTAAAAAAAGGAAACAACAGTGCATTTTGAAAAAGAAATCAAATTACTCTTCTTGATATGAGAAATAAAATCAAGAAAATAAAAATCTCAGTGGATGAATTAAATACCCGAAAGACAACGTCAATATTGTAATTAGTCAAATGGAAAATAGCTATGAGGAAATTTCAGGGTGAAGCATATAGATATAGAGAAGGAAAATGGGAAAGGTAGATTTATTTGAAGGATAGATCATAAAAGCTAATGGAGTTCCAGAGAGAGAAAAAGAAAATTGACAAGAAGCAATTTTCAAAGTGTAATTGCTGAGAATTAATGGAATACATGGATTTAAGAAGCGTAGAGGGATGATCACATTGTAAGATATAGAAATGTTGAATCACTATATGGTACACCTGAAACTAATATAACCAATATATGATTGTATACCAACTATACTTAAATAAAATATAATTAATTAATTAAAAAAGAAGCCTAGTGAACCTCATGCAAATATTATAATAGGAATAAATCCAGGTCTAAACTTATAGAAATGTATTAGAAAAACAACAAAGAAAAGAGATCATGTTAAATACAGTCAGAGATTAAAATACAATTATAAAAGAACCACAGTCAGACTGATAGCTGACTTTACAATGGCAAGAATGAGATCAAAAGACGTGAATGTTATATTCAAAATTCTGAGAAATTATAACTTAGTTTACAACAAAACAAAGCTCAGAAGTGAGAGTGAAAAAAGACTTTCAGAGACTAACACACAAAACTAAACAAACAGATTGTAGTGCACTGGACTCTTTGGTTCTACCCAATAAACCATGTAAATGTGAACATCAGAAAGAGATAAAATGAACTCAACGAGGACAGATTTGCAAAAGGAAATAGACAGTAAAGAAAATGGCAAACACATGGGTTTATATAGATATACCAAAAGATGATGAGTATGTAATACAACCAGAATATACACTGCTGAGAAGTATAGGAACTGATGCAATTGCATTGGAAACAGTTTGGCATTACCCAGATGAAGCTGCGCATGCTCTGTCACCAAGCAATTCCACTCCTGATACAGGAGAAAAGTAAGAAAGAAGTAAGTAAACAAAACCTCAAATGGAATAAACTAAAAACCACTAATGGCTGAACATGTAATATAGTCATATAGTGAAATATTATACAACAGTTAAAATAACTGAACTACAAGAATGCTGATGGTCATGAATGGATTAATACACGATGTTGAGTAAAAGATCAAGTTGAAGAACATTAAATACAGAATGAGTCCATTCATCTAAAGTTCAAATCTAAACAACAGTTTATTTATTTAAAAAGGACCTACATGGGCCCTGGCTATTATGGTTCAGTTGGTTGGAGCATCATTCATAAACTGAAAGGTTGTGGGATTGATTCCCCAGTCAGTGTGTGTACAGGAGAAAACCAATCAAATGTTTTGGCTTTTTTTTCCCTCTCTCTCTCTCTCTCTCCTTTCCTCTCTCTCTAAAATCGATAAGCATATCCTCAGGTGAGGATTAAAAAAAAAAGGACCTACTTGTTGCTCACCGAATAGTCACTATTCTACGTATTTCACAGTGTTAACACATTTAATCACACAGTGATGTAATAAATAAATGTTATACAACTTTGCTTGGTATATATGCAGATGAACGAACTGAGTGATAATCTCTATCATAACCTTATGATATGCTATGAAACTGTAATGAAAGATTTTTTTGCCTTATCCACTAGACTATAAGCTATTTTATTGCAGTGGTTGCATGTTTGGCTTTAACTCCATTGCACCTATTATGTGTATGACATAGGAATGTTATTAATAAATATTTATTCAATGATTTACTATATCAGTTAACTTTTATAAGTTTCTTCTAAATTCTGTAATTTCAGAAATTATTTCTTTACTTTTTTAAATACTACTAGATGAATACTTCTGGTGTGGGTCTCTGTGCAACTTTGAATCTTAAATGTGTGAGGATGTGTGAAACAAAGACCAGGAGATGTTAGATTCATTACAGCACTGGAAGAACAAAGTTAATTGACCTGGTGGACAAGAAGGTTTCATCAGACCTTGACGCTATTCCCTTGCGGCAGCACCTGGAACTCCCTTGGTTTCTGCTGATACTTTAAGCCCCGTTCTTAGGCCTCCTATTTATTCAGTGAGCTCTGAATAGTTTTTCAATAATTTCCATCTGTGCCTTCACCTGTTTTGATAATCAAAGTTATCAGAGTTTTTTGATATTCAGAGTTATTTGCCATTGTTAGGGCCAAGAACCGGAATTATGTGCTTACATAAAAAAGTTTAAGAGATTAGCAAATACTATCACATATTTTTTGTTATGTTGAACATGAAGCATACTTAGAAAAGCTTGCTGTGTAAAATCTGTAAAGAAATGAAGTATCTGCTAAATGACACCCGAACATCCTTTCTTATCAAGGTAATTTGCCAGTGGACCTTCCAACTCCACCGGAAACTTCCATTCCAGTGACATTACCTCCACACAACTGTACAGATGATGAGTTTGTCTGTAGGTCCAATGGTCACTGTGTTCAAGAAACCCAGAAGTGTGATTTTAGATATGACTGCCATGACAAATCAGATGAATCATTTTGTGGTAAGTAAATTCTTAATTTTTTATTAAATATAACGGTAAAACAGATAACAGGTAAGAAAATAGCAGGATAATCTCTTAGTAGCATGGCCTAGTGTCCTGGTTAGAAATTTTCAACTTGGCTTACAGCCATTTCTTTATATAAAAACTATTTGTATAAGAAATTATAATAGGAGAATCAGCATGCATTCTTCTGTCATGCCCAACAAGAGGTAAACGTCTTTAATTTTATGTTTTGGATTCAAAACACTTGTTTTCATGGAGTTTACTTGATTTCAGGACGATTATGTACTAGCTCTTTTCTGTCCATACCACTGTTGGTCTCTAATCTACTCACATTCATGAAATAGAAATGTTTAAGAAGGAAGCATTATAAAACCTGCACATCAGATGAATTTGTTCAAATTTTCCCATTGCCAAAATGCACATATAAAATGATTGCTGTGTCACATATTCAGAGTTTATAAGGCACTGATTCCAATACAGATTGGCCCTTCAACACCTGTGTCCTCTTGAAAGATTATTTTCATTTACTGAATGAAATCCACAGATTCTCCAGAATGGTTCAGAGGAAAATTATTAATTTAAAAGTGAGCTTCTCAGTCAAAGATACAGCCTGGGAGGAGAATACTTGATCTAGGTGTGACTGGGCAGAGCACAAAATCAAGAGGACTGAATACTGTGATATTTTTCTTTCTCTGCTCTTTATTTAGTAGTAGATGTATTTGCTGTACTGTCTTATTTCTCAAGTGGCCTGAGACTATGAAAAAATCAGAATATATAGATAATAGAGAGTAAAATGAAACCCTAATTTGTTGCTTTAGGTTAGCCTTGTCGAGAAATTCTAGAACTTAAAAAATTTTTTTTTAAAGTTTCCTATTTATATTTTTAACCCAGAAAAAAAGCTTCTTAATGAAAAATTAATTAAGTAATTAATTCAAACTAAAAACTCATAAAATCAAAGCTGACTTACAATGAAATGGGACAGTAATTAACTGAAGTGGCTAGAGATTCATACAGTGCTTCACAGATGGTAGATGATGCAATGGAAGAGGTTATGGTTTTCAGACTTTCTCATGGGAAGACACTAAAATCCTCTTATGAACATACATAAGTTGTGGTATTTGTAAAATTCACATAGAATCTAATTAATTACATCTAATAAATATCATTAGTGCATGCTGACTTTCCTTAGTTCAATTTTACAATTTTAGTAATGTCATTTATGATTGGATGGTCAGGTTTAATAAGTTCTTTAAATGTCCTGAATGAATGTCTACTGTTATTATTTTTAAATCACAGAGATATTTATTGCTTTGAATAAACATGAATGGAATTATTACCATTTTATTTCTGAGTGAACTGTGTGGTCTAGTCTCTTCCATCTCTTTGTAAGATGAAATATGATAAATATGTCTACCACCTACAGTCTTACATTTTCTAATATTTTTTATTGTGATAAGAATATAAAATGAGATTTACCATCTGAACAAATGTGTGTGTGTTTTGTTTAAACTCTTTTTCTTTATTGATTTTAGAGAGAGAGGAAGGGAGAGGGAGCGAGAGACAGAAACATCAATGAGAGAGAACATCAATTGACCACCTTCTGCATGCCCCTCACTGGGGATTGGGCCCACAACCTGGGCATGTGCCCTGACTGGCAATCGAACTGATGACCTCTTGGCGCATGGTTCAAAGCTCAACCACTGAGCCACAAAAGCAAGGCACAAATGTTTTGTTTTGTTGTTGTTTTTTATCCATTGATTTTTAGAGAGAGAGAGATTGAATTATTGTTCCACTTATCATGCATTCATTGGTTGCTTCTTGTATGTGTGTGCCCTGACCAGTGATCAAACCCACACCTGTAGAGTATTGGGACAATGCTCTAACCACTGAGATACCTGGCCAAGACCCATCTTACATTTTAAGGTACAGCACATTACTGTTCACTGTAGGCACAATGTTGTACAGCATGTCTTTAGAGCTTATTCCTCTTGGAAGACTGAAACTTTATGACTTCAAAAAGTTTTCTAAAAATCTATGATTCTTATCTTTTTTTTAATTATGAGAAGAACAGGATTTTATTGAATCCTAAATCTCTGTACAGGATAAATAGATGATCAATATTAATATCAGAGATTAAACAACATGCCTGAATGTTATCACTAAAAATAACTTTTTTTTTTTTTTGATGGATTGTTTCTATCTCAGGTTTCACATTAGCTCTTGAACACAAGTTTGTAAATGGGGTAGTGGTATATCATCATTGTTTATGCCATTTAAAAGTTGGAGTGCGTGCTGGGCTTTTTATAGTATATACAGGAACTCACTGAATTGAATCTCTTACTCAAGCAGTGGAGGATTTAAGACTGACACATAGACACATGAACACATTTAGAGAGAGGTGTATTTTCAAATACAACCGATGTATTTGAAAAACGGACTTGTAATTTTGTGTAATATTAGAATATAGTCATTACAAGAATATTGAGAACTTGCAAGCTAAAAGGTCCAATATGAAAGTTATTGTAAATCTTACTGCTTTGAACGTAAGTAGTTTGGAATTTGGAAAAACCCTATCAGATACTGGGATAAAGTTTAGCTTTGTTAATATTAATGTGGAAAAAGAACGACATTTCAGAACTTGGAAGTGATGCGGGCATGTACGTGTTATTAGAAGAGACTGGCAATGCTGAGGTAGCTGCTCTAGGAGCTAATTACAGGCTCACCTCCTTATGAAAGCAGATTCCTTATCCCCATATTTGGGTTACTATAGGTATTTGAATATAATAAAGTAGATTTCTTTAACACTCTTCTAGTAAGTATACAATTAATTTGCCTAATTAGTTTAATTATGCCAATTTTTAGAAACCCAAGAGTAAGAAAGTGGTCATACAGATAAACATCACCGTGTATTGACACATTCATTTTGATGAGCTGATCTTGTCTTTGTTCCACCCTATTCAAGTAGTGGAAGTTTGCAGCTTTGAAAAAGGAAGCCTGTGTAAATGGTACCAGCCAATCCCTGAACATTTAATTCAAGATTCAAACACATTCAGGTGGGGAGTTGGTAACGGAACCAGTATTCATCAAGGGGAAGAAAACCACAGGCCCGCAGTGGATCATACGAGGTAAGTGACCCCGTGCTGTATTTCGAACATGTCTCAGGAGCTATCCATTAAGCAGTTCCCAAACTTCTGCCCCACTGCTTAATCTACCCCAGTGCTATTGTAAAGATGCAGTTTAATTTACAGAATGGGAGGGCTTAAGTATACTCTTTCATATAAAAGTGAGAAAAAAAATAATTTAAAAAGGAGTGAATGCTCTCGTGAGAAGCACAGAAACTAGAGAAAACCATGAATAAGTAAAGAAAAATAATTTGTGGTATCACCACTCATTAAAAAGCACTGTTGCCTGGCCACTGTGGCTCAGTGGTTGAGCATCGACCCATGCACCAAGAGGTCGCTGGTTCGATTCCTGGTCAGGGCACATGCGCAGGCTGTGGGCCCGATCCCCAGTGGGGGCATGCAGGAGGTGGCCAGTCGATGTTCTCTCTCATCAATGTTTCTATCTCTTTCTCCCTCTCCCTTCCTCTCTCTCTAAAAATAGATAAAGGAAAAAAAAACAAAAAGAAAGCATTGTTAAACCTGGCTGGTATGGCTCAGTGGATTGAGCATCATCCTGTGGACTGAGAGGTCCAGGTTCGATTCCTGGTCAGGACACATGCCTGGCTTGCAGGCTTGATCTCCAGTGGGGGGCATGCAGGAGGCAGCCTATCGATGTCTTTCTCTCGCATTGATGTTTCTATCTCTCTCTCCCTTCCTCTCTGTCTAAAAAAATTAATAAACACATATTTTTTAAAAAAGTACTGTTAATATGATGTTTTAAAATGATCGTTCATTTCTCCCTACCGAACCCCCTTCTCCTTCTCCTCCTTCACTTCCTTGCCACTTTGCTCTTTTCCCATCTTTGCTCTTCACCATCATGTATTTGGGCCTTTGAAGCTATGGCTTCGAAGAAAACGGATGGTGTATCGGCTGCCCTGCTCGTGACCGGCTGTGCTCAAGGGGAGCCTTGGGGGGCAATGATTCCCTCTTCCCGGGCTGGCTCTTTCACGCAGGCTGGCTGAGCTCTCCCTTGCTGTCATTCTGTTGTTAAAATGGTTCCAGTTTTACCATCATTTGAGTTCAGCATTAGCAGTCAAGCTGCCCAAAGTATGTAGAGTAGCAGATATCAATACTTTGTTTTGATCACATATGACAGTTGGCAAATCATTTTTGAAATGTCAATACGCAATTTTTTCCTTGGGCTGCTTCTGATTCATAAAAATGCATTGGTTAATTTCAGAAACTTTCTCTGCCTTGTGCAAATAAATCACACACCTCATTAAAAATCTGTATTTCCATGAAGAAAAAGGCAGGCTGGAATCTCACTTCTAAGTGGTAAAGGTATAGATAGAAATATGGTAACCTATTAGAAGCTCAGGAATGTATTAATTTTTAATGTTTGTCTCTTAGCCCTACCACCCCCAGGAGACTGCATATTCCCTGAATAATGGAAGGGGTTGTGATTTCCTACTGTATTGCATTATTTCTAAGTGATGAGTATGTAATAGGTCTCCATGATTATTTGATGTATGGATTAGTTGGTGATTGGGATCTATGTATTTATTCTTTATAATTACAGACTACACACCACAATATTAAATGTATTTTAAATAAGAACACTTAATGGTCAAAAATGTTTAATAGATGTGCTTTGCATGGCAATTGTTATCGGACTTAACCAGACCCAATTACGCAGCAGTTGCTGGTGGAAAGACGACTTTGAGATGGTTTTATGAGGAGGAGACTTGTTGCTCTCCAGCTCACAAGGAGCACACTGGGGTTGCCACCTCAGCAGTGCATCCCTGAACTTGGATCCCTCTTTCTTCAGGGAAATCATGTACAAACATCACAGTGCACTCGTCATCACGTGTGTAGGTGGAACATTCCTGCACTCTCACAGTTAGCAAACATGCCTATACGAACATTGCATGTTCAAAGATGGCAGAAAATCTCCACTCCTGGGAGGGGACTTTAGTATTACAATGACAAGACAAGGAGAAAAATTCTGGAGGAGGTCAGTAGAGAGTCCTTAGGCTGCTGGGACCAGCCTGAGGCTATTCGACCCGAATTAGCCCTCTGGTTCTGCAAATCATCCCTGGGTTTCCTTTAAAAGACAGGTCTGGGAATGATCAAAGTTAGGGATGGGATAGGTATGTAAAAGTTTAACTAACTAAGATTTAGCTCTTCTCTTAAACTTTTAGCATATCACATGATGTGGTTAGCCCACCTTATAACAATTAAGGTGATCTAAGTGCATTTACAGGTTATCTAAACAAAGTTATTAATTTTTAAAGTAATGTTTTATTGATTACTTAGAGAGAGAAGAAAGGAGAGGTAGAGAGAGATAGAAACATTGATGAGAGAAAGAAGTATTAACATTAATCTGCTGCCTCCTGTACACCCACTATTGGGGATCGAGCTCGTAACCCAGGCTTGTGCACAAACCAGCGACCTCTTGGTGCACATAGGTTGACACTCAACCACGGAGCCACACCAGCCAGGCAAAGTTCAGAATTTTAAATAAAAGTTAGTCAATGCTAGGCAACCTGCAAGGCTGTATACATATATTAGGTTACGCAATGAATCCTGGAGGAGACGCAGTCCCTAAGGTCACATCTCCTCTAGCCTTCCTCTCCCTTCTCTCTAGGCTTCAAGGAAGGTTTGACCTTTTTTTTACTTTGTGGTAAGAGATAATTCTTATGCATCATATACCCAATCTATGGCTTATAGTAAAACTTCAAGTTCAGTTTTCCAAATTTTGTATTTTTTTTTATATTTAAAGGGAAGGTATTCTAATTTATAAAATGCGTTTCCCTCTCAAGGGTCTGGCTCTTGAAATCTAAGTCCAGATTTTTAACATCATTGTGTCTGAATAGTTTTAAAGATCAGTTTTACAAATCAAAAAGCTGTGCACCGATTTTGTCTTTCTCTGCATATCCCATGGTGCCAGTTCTCCCTAAGGCAAAGATCGCTTCTGGCTCGGGTTGGTGAAGACCATTCATCAGCAAGTGCAGCAGAAAGGAAGTACATGGACATGTCTTAACATATGCTCACACTTTCTGTACTTAATGCAGCAATATTGAGTCTAGAAAAGTTATGGTGGTGTAGGGATATGTAGGGAAGTTCTCGTTGCGTAGTCTAGTCTTAGATGTGTTTTTCGTCATTAAAATGAAATGGTAAAAGCTAAATAAAGGGACAATCCAAGTAACATCCCACTGTGTATGTGTACACGCTTTAATCTTTTAACCTGAGGATCTGGAGTTCATTCTGTGGTCTAAAACAGGACTATATCTTTGATTTTTTACTTTCTTATACGTGGGAGAGTAGCAGCATTCCATATGGCTACTTTATTCAATATAGCTACTTTATTCAACACTTTTATATGACTTAGAAAAAGTCATCTCTTTTTCTCAGGCTGGGCATTTGAAGCCATGACCTTGGCACAGGTCTTGTTGAATGGATTCTCCCTTCATCCTGCTCAGCTGGGACCAACTAAGGGCACCTGGCATGACTTTTTTTCTAAGATTTAAATCAAGACATACAGAAGTAAATATTGTTCTCAATTATGATCCAGTGAAATAAGAAAGTGTATTCAGTGTAAATATTATCAGTTGCAATTTGCATGTTCTTTTAAGATTGGAGTTGGATGAAATTTGCATTTTCTTCAATTTATGCAGTGAAAAAGAACATCTAAGACAAGTTATTTTCTTAGGATTTTGGAAAAAGAACAAATCTTGTTAAAAAAACAAAACAAAACAGAAGAAACATGAGTTATATCCATTCATTCTACAGGAAATACTAGGGAATTTGGGGAAAAAAGTAGTACTCCTACTCAGCTAAGAACTTTTTAAAATTGTTATTTGCTTATAATTGAATCAAGATATTTGAATCACCTAACATCCAGGCTTTCTGGATAATTCAAATTTAAATATGTTTAGAATGTTGTAGACTTGGAAATATTGTGCAATGATTCTTTCCAGTTTGTAATTTTATATGACCTCACAATCCTCTCCTCTGACCTCAACAGTCAGTTTAATTGGCCAAGTCTATTAACCCAGGACATTTTATTATAGACCGTAAATTGGTTCATAGCTAAGTAACATAATTTATGATCATTTTATCTCAAAGAAAGAGCCTTTGTTTGACTCAATTTATTCATTTTCTACTGAGAGAAATCAAGGAGAGCAAAGTTCTGAGTCCTTGGTCCTCAAATCCCCTTTGACTAAATGCTCATTTATGGTTTAATGAGGCTTAATATTAAGATTTATTAGGAATAAGAAATCTTTCCCTTGGGCAAAATTATGATCTCCACATTTTATTGTTCATGTGGAATGGTGTGTGGTGGAACATGTATGCATACGCTAGGTTAGTTGTTTCTAACAGTGCTCATAGAAGTCTCAGGGATGTTTCTTCAAGATGTGAATTGAGCCCGGCTGGTGTGGCTCAGTGGTTGAGCGTTGACCCATGCACCAAGAGGTTGCTGGTTTGATTCCTGGTCAGGACACATGCTCAGGTTGTGGGCCCAATCCCCAGTGGGGTCATGCAGGAGGTGGCCAGTCGATGTTTTCTCTCATCGATGTTTCTATCTCTCTCCCTTTCCCTTCCTCTCTCTCTAAAAAAAAAAAAAAAAAAATCAATAAAGAAAAAAAAAGATGTGGATTGAGCGCCACTAAAAATTTGTACATACATAAAATATATTTAAATGCAGATTCTGAAACACTTAGATAAAAAACTTAGGGAATAAAGCTGGGAACCTATATTTTTAATATAATTTCTACTTGGTTCTAGAACCAGGTTAGGGTCCTCCAGGGCAGGAAGTGGGGAAGGTATGGCTGCAAGGCATGCCCACTAATTCCAGTGTAGATGACAGCAGATTCACTTTTTCCCTAAATCTAGTGACTAATTTAAAAAATTGTACAAAATGTTTCAGGACCAACAAAGAAATTTAAAAAAAAATCTTCTAAGGTAATTGCATTTAAAAATAAAATATAATTTGTGTGCTATAAAGTAACTATTATAATTGAGAAACAGTTTGGGATAAAACTCTACTCTGAGTCATTCTAAAAGACATATAATTTCAAGGCAACCTCTACATTGCCTCATTTATTGTATAATACCCAACATCTTTTCTCAAGCCTTTTGCCTATGTGTTCTCTTCTCTAATTCTTTCTGTTGGATCAAAACAAAATGTACCATTTTCATGGTTATGATAGAAAACTATATTTTTAAATATTTTGGAATTTAGGGCTTCATTACAGATTTTTGTTAAACTATTTGAATATGATCCATCTCATTAAAAATACTGATTAGATGAACACAGTTTTCTGAAATATTTTGCTTATTTGTAAAGTCGAAGTTTTTTTTCTTAGATTTTTCTTTTTATGTATAACATTGACTATTATCTTTCAGGTGTAAATGAGTTATAGTCCTCACAGTGGTAAATAAACCTACATTCTTATGTATATTATGCATTCGTACAGGCTTGACATCATAAACTAGAAGTCACGTATATAATGTATATAGTCTCTTTTTTTATATATATTTAGATTGATAATATTTACTGTGTTCTCATGAGACTTAGTAAGAAAACAAAGTACCTTGTGTTTCACAGGAAAAATGTTATGTCAATTACACTTATTAATATTGATTTATTTTATATTTATTGTTGAAAGTGTTACAGATGGCCCTGGCCAGTTTGGCTCAGCGGTTAGAGCGTCAGCCTGCGGTCCTGAGAGACCCGGGTTCGGTTCCCGCAAAGGGCGCGTACCTCGGTTGCAGTTTGTCCCCGGCCCTGGTCGGTTGTGTGGGTGGCAGCCACTCGATGTGTTCCTTTCACATTGATGTTTCTCTCTCTCTCTCTTTCTGTTCCTCTCTCTCCCTCCCACTCTACCTGAACAAAAAATGGAAAAATGTCCTCGGGTGAGGATTAAAAAAAAAAAAAAAAAAAAAAAAGTGTTACAGATGTCCCTTAATAAAAATTGTCTCCTTGACATAACTGTGCATATCATAATGTATCTAAGTGCTGAATACAAATGTGGATGAAAAATTAAGTAAAACGGAAAATATTGTAGTGTTTTTCTGCTCTGCAAGAGTAACAATGTTCAAAGTTTTGGTCTCTTAACATTAAATATCAGAATGATTGCTTTCTGAGAGCCTTCTCCGGGAAGAAGATAAGTTAATGTTTCATAGGCCAGTCTAGATGCCTTATCATTCATCCAGCATAATTTCTAAAGGATTCAGTTATATAAATATTGAATAATGTTTAAATACCATCCGTTAGAAGCAATTTTGCTGAAATACAAGTAAAAGTGCAAAGAATCAAAATCTAAATTAACTGTTGTAATTTGGTCAACTGTTTTAATACCTGTGGGAAGCAGTATTTTGGTGATGTTGCCACGGGACTGCATATAACTTATAATTATATGACTGAAACACAAGAAAATTTGTTCTTATTTTAGATTGTCCTTGAGTTAAACACATATTTTTATATTGGCATAATACTAACAATTTGTTTTGATTTAGTACATTAAATCTCTCTCTCTCTTTTTTTTTAATCCTCATCCGAGGACATTTTTCCATTTTTTGTACAGACAGAGTGGGAGAGAGAGAGGGAAAGAGAGAGAGAGGGAAACATCGATGTGAAAGGGACACATAGAGTGGCTGCCACCCGCACGACCAACCAGGGGCGGGGACAAACTGCAACCGAGGTACATGCCCTTAGCGGGAACCGAACCCGGGTCTCTCTGAACCGCAGGCTGATGCTCTAACCGCTGAGCCAAACTGGCCAGGGAAAATCTCTCTCTTTTCTATTTTTATTAATTAATTAATTTATTTTTGTTACAGATGTGTCTCCTTCCCCCTCCCGATTGCCCTCCTCCTCTCCCTCCCCTCCCTGTCCCCAGCTTTGTTGTCCGTGTCCATTGTTCATGCACACATGCATATAAGTTCTGTGTTTTGATTTTATTTAAGTATATTTTAGCTTGATAGGTAATTTAAAAAATTAACTACAGTGTCTTGAAATCATGAACATTAAGAGAAATCAATGCTGAAAATAACACTCCTAAACCATACCTAAAATAATGTGCTTAGGTAGACTATTTGCTGTTTGAGGTAAAGTTTTAAGAATATATTTATAATACGGTGTATGATTTTGTGGTGTATGTTATGTTACCAAAAATCACTGTTTGATAACAAAATAATACTTTTTATATCATGGTTAAAATTACACTCAAATATTACATTTATTTTATTTTATTTTTTAAGACTTTTTTTTTATCCTCACCCGAGGACATTTTTCCATTTTTTGTTTAAATAGAGTGGGAAGGAGAGAGAGAGAGAAAAACATCGACATGAAAGGGACACATCGAATGGTTGCCACCTGCATGACCAACCAGGGCCGGGACAAACTGCAACCGAGGTACGTGCCCTTAGCGGGAACCGAACCCAGGTCTCTCCGGACCGCAGGCCGATGCTCTAACCTCTGAGCCAAACCGGCCAGGGCTTTATTTTATTTTTCATCATGCATTTTCTGTAACCATATTTAAATGATATATATGTTCCAACTCCTGCACAGAATTGTTATTCAAAATCTAGAGGAAAAGATGTATTTCCTTTTGTTTTTTAATTTATCTTTATTGTTCCAAGTATTACAAATGTCTAACCTTTTTTTCCACCATTCACACCTTCCTCCCCACCCGTCACACCTGCCTGCACCGCACTGTTTTCTGTGTCCATTAGTTATGCATATCTGCATATACATTCTTTGGTTTATCTTTTCCTGCCCCCTACCCTCCTTCTCTCTGAGGTTTTCCAGTTTTTTCCCTACTTTCATGTCTCTAGATTTATTGTATTCATCAGTTTAATTTGTTTATTAGATTTCACAATAAGTGAGATCATGTGATATTTGTCTTTCTCTGACTGGCTTATTTTACTTAACATAATACTCCCCAGGTACCTCCATGTTGTCTCAAAGGGTAAGAGGTATTTATTTCTTACAGCTGCATATTATTCAATTTTGTACATACACCACAGCTTTTTTAATCTACTCATCTACTGATGTGCACTTGGGCTGTTTCCAGATATTAGCTGTTGTAAACAGCACTGCTATGAACACAGCGGTGTATATATTCTTTCTAATTGGTGTTTCAGGCTTCTTAGGATATATTCGTAGAAGTGGGATCACTGGCTCCAAAGGCAATTCCATTTTTAATTTTTTGAGGAAACTCCATATTGTTTCCCATAGTGGCTGCACCAGTCTGCACTCCTACCAGCAGTGTGCTAGAGTCCCCTTTTCTCCACACCCTTGCCAGCAATTGTTGTTTGTTGACTTGTTGATGGCGGCCATTCTGGCTGGTGTAAGGTGATTAGTTGTTCATAGTTATTTTAATTTTAACTTCTCTAATGATTAGTGTGACCTTGAGCATTTTATTATATGTCTCTTGGCCATTTGTGTGTCCTCTTTACAGTAGTGTGTATTTAGTCCCTCTCCCCAATTTTAATTGGATTATCTTCCTTTTGTTGAGTTGTATGAGTACTTTATGTATTTTGGATATTAACCCCTTATCCAATGTATCATTGGCAACTATGTTCTCCCAGAGAGTGGGTTCCCTTTTCCTTTTGATGCTGGTTTCTTTTGTTTTGCAGAGTTTTTTTTTTTTTTTTTAGATTGATGTAGTCTCATTTATTTTTTTTCTCTATTTCTCTTACCATAGATGATGTATCTGAAAATTCTGCTACATGAGATGTCTGAGATTATACTGCCTATATTTTCTTTTTTTTAATTTATTAATTAATTAATTTTTGTTACAGATGTTTCTCCTTTTCCCCCCACTGATCCCATCACCCTCCTCGCCCTGTCCCCAGCTTTGTTGTCCATGTCCATTGTTCATGCATACATGCATATAAGTTCTGTGGTTTATTTCTCCCCCATACTCCCTCTTCTGGGGATTGTCAGTCTGTCCCCCACTTCCATGTCTCTGGCATACCCCATTCCTCAGAATGTTATGTTCATTATATTCCACAAATAAGTGAGATCATATGATACCTTTTTTTCTCTGTTTGGCTTGTTTTGCTTAGGATAATACTTTCTAGGTCCCTCCATGTTGTCTCAAAGGATAAGAGATCTTTCTTTCTCACAGCTGCATAGTACTCCATTGTGTATATGTACCACAGCTTTTTTATCCATTCATCTACTGATGGACATTTGGGCTGTTTCCAGATCTTAGCTATTGTAAACAGTGCTGCTATGAACATGGGGGATACTGCCTATATTTTATTCTAGGATTTTTATTTTCAAGAGTTTCATTTAAGCCTTTTATCCATTTTGAGTTTATTCTTGTATATGGTGCAAATTGGTGATCTAGTTTCTTTTTTTTTTTTGCATGTACTACCCAATATTTCCAACACCATTTATTGAAGAGATTGTCTTTATTTTATTGTATATTCTTGCCTCCTTTGTCAAATATTAGTTCAGCATAATAGCTTGGATCAATTTCTGGGTTCTCTGTTCTGTTCCATTGATCTATATACCTGTTCTTGTGCCAGTATCAGGCTGCTTTGATTACAATGGCTTTGTAGTATAACCTGATATCTGGTATTGTGATACCTCAAATTTTGTTCTTTTTCAAGATTGCTGTGGCTTTTCAGGGCCTTTTTTGATTCCATATAAACTTTTGTAGATCTGTGAAATATGCTGTTGGTATGTTAATAGGGATTGAATTGAATCTATAGTTTGCTTTGGATTGAATTGACATTTTAATGATGTTGATTCTTCCAGTACATGAACATGGTATATACTTTCATTTTTTTTTATATCTTCCTCTATTTATTTTGTCATTGTCCTGTACTTTTCTGAGTACTGGTCTTTTACTTCCTTGTTTAAGTTTATTCCCAGGTATTCAAAATTTTTTTGTTGTTGTAATGGTAAATGAGATTGCACTTTTAGTTTCCCTTTCTGAGTGTTCATTATTAGTGTATAAGAATGCCATCAATTTCTGGGTGTACTGCTACTTTGCCAAATTCATTTATTAAATCTAGGAGTTTTTCGGTGGAGTCTTTAGGGTTTTCTATGTACAATATCATGTCATCTGCGAATAAGGACAGTTTTACTTCCTCATTTTCAATATTGATGCCTTTTATTTTTCTTCTTTTCTGATTGCTGTGGCTAAGACTTCCCATACTATGTTGAATAAGAGTGGTAAAAACAGACATCTCTGTCTTGTTTCTGTTCTTAAGAGAAACACTTTTAGTTTGTGCCTATTCAATATACTGTTGGCTCTATGTTTGTCATATATTGCCTTTATTATGTTGAAATATGAGCCCTCTATTCTCACTTTGCTAAGATTTTTTATCAAAAAAGGTGCTGGATTTTGTCAAATATGTTTATGCATCTATTGATATGATCATATGATTTTTGTTTTTCATTTAGTTTATGTGACGTATCATATTTATTGATGTGTGAATATTGTACCAGTCTTGCATCCCTGAGATAAATACCACTTGGTCATAGTGAATACTTTCTTCAATATATTGCTACATCTGATTTGCTAATATTCTATTGAGAATTTTGGTGTATATGTTCATCAGAAATATGGGCCTGTAGTGTTCTTTCTTTGTAGTGTCTTAATCTGTTTTGAAATTAAGATTATGCTGGCATCATAAAAAAACTTGAAATTTTTTCTTCTTCTTGAATTTTTTGCAAAAGTTTGAGGAGAATTGGTGTTAGTTTTTCTTTAAATGTTTGGTAAAAGTCCCCTGTGATGTCATCCAGACCAGGACTTTTGTTTGCTGGGAGTATATTGATTACTGTTTCAATTTTCTTAGTTGTTATTGGTCTGTTCAGGTTTTGTGCCTCTTCCCTGTTGAGTTCTGGAAGCTTTTATGATTCTAGAAATTTGTCCATTTCACCTGAGTTGTCCCATTTGTTGGCATATAATTGGTATAGTATTTTCTTACAATCTTTCGTATTTCTGTGGTGTCACTTGTTACTTCACCTCTTTCATTTCTGATTTTATATATTTGGGTCCTCATTCTGTTTCTTGGTGAGTCTGGCTAACATTTCATCGATCTTGTTTATCTTTTCAAAGAACCAGTTCTTGGTTTTATTAATCTTTGATTTTGTTATTTTAGTCTCTGTGTCATTTATTTCTGCTCTGATTTTTATTATTTCTTTTTTTCTACTTATTCTGGGTTTTTCTTTTTGTTCTATTTCCAATTCTTTGAATTATAGGGTTAGATAGAGTATTAGAAATTTTCTTGTTTCTTGAGGTAGGTCTGTAATGCTATGAACGTCCCTCTCAGGACTGCTTTCACTGTGTTCCATAGATTTTGTGTTGGTTTGTGTACATTTTCATTAGTTTTCAGAAAATTTTTTATTTTTTATTTTATCCCATTGGACTCATCTATTATTTAACATTATTCTATTTAGCCTCCATGTGTTTGAATGTTTTTGAGTGTTTTTATTGTAATTGATTTCTAGTTTCATGTCATTGTGGTCCAAGAAGATGCTTGATATTATTTCAATCTTTCTATACTTGTAGAGACAGTTTGTGTCCTAACATGTGGTCTATCTTTGAGAATTACCCATGTGCACTTGAGAAGAATGTATATTCTGTAGCTTTGAGGTGAAATGTTCTGTAAATATCAATTAAATCCATCTGATCTAGTGAGTCATTTAGAGTTTCTGTTTCCTTGTTACTTGTTTGTTTAGAAGATCTGCCCTGTGAAGTCAGTGGGATGTTAAAGTCCCATACTATGATTGTATTGCTGTCGATCTCTCCCTTAAAGTCCTCCAGAAGTTTTTAATATATTTTGGTGCTCCTATATTGGGTGCATGTATGTTTACCAGGGTTATATCCTCTTGTTGGATTGATCCTTTTAATATTATGTAGTGACTTTCTTTGTCTCTTGATATGGCTTTCATTTGAAGTCTATTTTATGAGATATGAGTATTGCTATCCCTGCTTTTTTGTGTTTCTTTGTTTCCATTTGCATGGATTATTTTTTTTTCATTCCTTCACTTTCAGCCTATGTGAATCTCTTGTTCTAAAGTGGGTCTCTTGTAGACAGCAAACATATGGGTCATGTTTTCTTATTCATCAGCTACCCTATGTCTTTTAACTGGAACACTTAATTCATTTACATTTAAGGTTATTATTAATATGTACTTATTTCATGTCATGTTTTATGCCTATATTTCTTTCTCTGTGTATTTCTTCTTCTTAAAGCAGTCCCTTTAACCCTGGCCAGTTTGGCTCAGCATCAGCCCATGGACCAAAGAGTTGCAGGTTTGATTCCAGTCAAGGGCACGTTCTTTGGTTGCAGTATGGTGTCTGGCCCTGGTCGAGGCCATGTGGGAGGCAACCAAGCAACGTGTCTCTCTCACATTGATGTTTCTTTCTTTCTCTCTCTCTTTCCCCCTTCCTCTCTCCCTCCCTCCCACACTGTCTAAAAATAAATGGAAAAATATCCTTTGTTGAGGATTTAAAAAAAATTAATTAATTAAAGCAGTACCTTTATCATTCCTTGCAATGATGATTTGATGGTACTGAACTCTTTTAGCCTTCTTTTCTCTGCAAAGCTTTTTATTTTGCCTTATATTTTAAATGATAGCCTTGCTGGATCAAGCAGTCTTGGTTGCATGTTCTTGGTTTTCATTACTTTGAATACTTTATGCTAATCCCTTTTTGCCTGAAGTGTTTCTGTTGAGAAATTTACTGACAAATTGTCTTCTAAATCGCTGATTCTATCCAACACTTTGTTCGGCCTACTTTTAATTCCCTCCAGTGTTTTCTTGATTTCAGATATGCTATTCTTCATTTCTAACTGGCTCTTGTTCAGAATTTCTATCTCTTTCATCATGTTGATGTAGTTTTTATTAAGTTTTGTATAATTCTGTGTTGTATGCATCCTTATAACCGTTATTTTGAACTCTGTGTCATAAACTGTTTGCTTCCATTTCATTTAGTTATTTTTCTGGAAATTTTTCCTCCTTTTTTTTTTTTTCATTTGGGGGTTGTTTCCTTGTTGCTCCATTTAGTTGTCTCTTTGAAGTTGTGTCTATGTGTTAGACAGAACTACTCTGACTCCCAGTCTTTGTGGGGTGGCCTTATGTAGAAAGTGTTCTGTGGAACACAGTGATGAAATCTCCTTGATCTCCTGAGCTAAATGCTCTAGATGTGTCCCTTGTGTGGGTTATGTGGACCCTCTTGTCGTAATTGAGAGCTCAATGTTGTTGGCCCGTTCATGGGTGGGATCGACTCTCACCCCTTGGAGATAAGTTTAGCAGGATGGAGCCAGTACAATTTGGAAATGCAAATCCAATCTGCCCCTTGATTTGGGTGACATTGGCCTTCATCCCTGGAGAGGGAGCTAGCTGCTTGCCTTCTAGCTCAGCAGTGCACCACCAAACAAAGACCCTGAGAGGATGCTTTGAGGGGCTCACATCAGATACCCCAGTTCTCAGTTGTATGCCCTTTTCCCTGTGAGGCTGAACTAGCAAGGATGTGCCGACAGTGTTTGTAGGAAGAAAAGAATGCTGCTCCCTCCATTTGGGGGTGGCGCTGGTCCTTGGTGGAGGAGAGAGAGCTGTTCACCTCCTTCTGTCTCTGCAGTACACTGCCAGAGGCCCTCATGGGGTGCTCCAAGGAAGTCACGTTTAGTGTCCAAGCTCTCATTTGCCCATCTCCACAAGTGAGTATGAATTTAGCAGGGTAGCTCAGCAGAGTCTGGGAATGCAAATTCAATCCACCCTTTGATTAGAGTAGTATGGGTCTCAGCCCTCCAGAGGGGTGTTGCTACTTTCCTTCTAGCTTCACCCCAGAGATCCTGAAGGGAGGCTCTAAGAGGGTCACACAAGATTTCACAGTTCTGAGTTGTGTCCCCTTTCCCCTGTGAGGCTGCACCTGCCGGGAGTTGCCAATGGGGCTTGAAGAAATAGATCAAGGCTGCTCCCTCTGCTTTTGCTGGTGCCAGCTCTTGAGTGGTATGGGAGTTTGTTGACCCCTTCTGTCTCACCCCACTACTAGAGGCCATGACGGAGGCCTCTAAGGGGGTTGTTCCAAGTGTCCTGGGTCTGGTTTGACTTCTTTCCCTCCACAGGACTGCACTTGGCAGGCAGTGCCAGCCAATTTTTGGTGCTAATCCAGACAGCCCTTTGTTGGGGGTGGCACAGCCCTCCAGAAGAGAGCTAGGCATTAGCCTCCTTGCTCAGCTGTGCCCTTCCTGAGATACTGACGGGTCCCTCCAAGGGTGTCGCACTTATTTCCCAGTTCTGAATTGTGATCCCTTTACCTTGTGAGGCTGCACCGGCTGTAAGGTGTGTGTGGGGCTTGGAGAAATAGATCACGGCTTCCCCATCACTTGAGGTTGTGCTGGCTCTTGGGAGGAGAGAGAGCTTGTCGCCCCTTCTGTCTCTGGAAGTCACTGCCAGAGGCCCTGATGGAAGTCTCCAAAGGGGGTGGCTCCAACTGTCTCTCTTCTGCACTGCACCTCCTTCCCCTGTGGGACTGTGATTTGAAGGCAGTGCGGGCAGATTTGGGGGATGCAAATCCAGGCCGCCTTTTGCTGGGGGAGGCATGGGTCCTTATCTGGCTAGTTAGCCACTTGCTTTCTAGTTTTAGGCAGGCCCCACTAGTGATCCTGAAGGGAGGCTTGGGAGTGCATGCCTCCCTCTAGCTCCTCAGCTGCCTGCTGCCTGTGGCACTAACCAAGGGGCTTCCATTGAGGATGGCGCCTGCCTGCCCTGTGGGGAGGATGGAAGACTGGCTCCTGTTCCCAAGCCACTCAGTTCAGTGTTTGTCTGAGACCGTCTACAGTTTCTCCAGAAAAAAATGTGCACCGAAGGTCCCTTTCGGGTACAGCAAAAAGTCATTTGTGCCCAATTCAAGCTTGGCAGGGTGGAGTCGCCAGGATTTGGTGGACAAGGTTAAGGCACTTTCTCCAGCTGGTGCTGTAGGAATAGTGCTGGACCCTGTGAGGTGGTGTCGAGGGTGGTGTGAGATGTTGGCTCAGGACTGTGACCTCAGAAACCTACCTTCCTGATCTCCAGAGCTATTCCACCCAGATCTTCTCCTTATGGCTTCCACACTCCCTGAGTCTCTCTCCCTCTCCCAGAGCCCGGGTGAGTGCCCAAGAGGAGTCCCTGTGTGTGAGCCTTTAAGGAGATCACCCAGGATTCAAGCAGACCCCCCCTTTTTTCCCAGTAGACAAAGTCCTGGGTTATTTTTGCTGTCAAGTGTTATGCAGGGAGGGTTTTTCCCAGGCCCAGGTATTCTGGGTTGCGGATCCCTGCATAGGACTGAGACCCTACTTTTGTCCAGGATGGGTGGGGTAGGGGTGGGGGAGGTTGCAGACGCAGTGTTTTTCTGGCTCGACAGCTGCTGCCCCTGTGTGCCAGGACCAGCCCTTTGCGTATCTCCGTCCTTCTTACTAATCTCTGTGTAGCTCCCCCCCCCCCTTTATATATAATACTCCAGTTCAGGTGACCTTCTGTTGTTAATTCAGGTTAACTGCTCTAAAGTTTAGCTGTAACTCAAGTTCGGCATCAAGAGGAGGTGTGTGTTGTTTTTACCTGTTCTGCCGCCAAAAGAACACATTTAACTAAGTAAAGATAAATTAGATTTAATTCCTATATTAAGACAAAGACTTGAAAATACTAACCTACTGTGTCACAAATGAATCATTTTTGCAACATCAGTATGATCTTCTGATATAGTGATTTATGCGGATACATCAATTACTTAAGTCAAAGATCTTTATGGCCTGGAAGTTGCAGAGGTAGCCTTGACTAGGCACAGTTTGTCTGCACTAGGCATGTATTTCCCGAGCACCTGCTCTTGAGAATAGAGCGCTTACTCAGACATGGAGCCAGCACGTACATGAATAGAAATGCAGTGCCCAGTAATAAGCGTTACTTGATGAAAGAGACATCCACCGCGGAGGGTCAGATAACAATTTATCAGTTCCACGTGTCTAGCTTGACTGTGGATTTGTCTTAAATAATATCTGAAGGGATTCTGTCTTTGAATTTTTTTTTTTTGGATAATACAAATAAACTAAAATAACACAATGGGTAAAGACCATATACTGATTCCCTTAAGAATTTCTTAACTTTCTTATTTCTACAATAATCCTTTTCTTTGACCACAAAAGAAGAAATGTATTTTTACCAGAGAAAAATGTTTAAGTCTAGATAAGATAAACAATATCAGCGATAATCCTCCCACCATAATAAAAGCATTGTGAAGTTATTACTTATTTACTTATTTATTTTTAATCCTCACCCAAGGATATTCTTTTCCATCGATTTTTAGAAAAATATAAGGGAGGGAGAGAGAGAAAAACATCGATGTGACAGAGACACATTGATCGGTTGCCTCTAGTACACATGCCAACTGGGGCAAGTTTACCGAGCCTCCAACCCAAGTATGTGCCCTTGACTAGAATGCTCTAGCCATCGAGCAACACCGGTCGGTGCACTGTGCATTTATATATACATATATTTAATACAAATACGTTCATAATGTTGTTGGTGGAAATCAGGCTTATTCACAGGATCATGAGAAAAATAATTTCATGGACCCATGCATGGGAGATTGTGGTGTGGCAACATTTATTCACGATGTGAAATCTACAGAGTTCTCCTCCTGGGTTCCCAAAGTCCTATCCCCCTTTATCCCTCCATGGAATACGTCCAGCTGTGTCTTCAGCAAGGCCAAAACAAAGGCCGGTGTCCAGAGTTTCTGCTTCATATTAAAGCTTAGTTGTTTGGAGTCCACATGGTCTGCTGTGTGCCCCAGGTGGCCACTGGACCACATGGTCACATTCCCATTTGGAGAGCACGATCCAGCCTGGCAAGTGTGGGTCATGGAGGGAAAGAGAGAGAGAGTTTCTTTGTTCACCTGGGATCATAATCAGGAGCTTTTTCAAAGTAACCAATCAACTTCCCAACCCTTTGTGGGCTTGTGATGGGTCCACCCCCTGACCAATGATCCCTTTCCCAGGTTAGACTGACAAGTACGTCTCCCTACACCATTTTGGTACAACTATGTCTGACTTCCCTTACTTCTTTCCTTTCTAGCTAACTATAATAACAATATCAACCACATTGTTTCTTTCTTCTTTTCTTTTAATAATTTTTCTTTATTGATTTTAGAGAGAGAAGAAGGGAGAGGGAGAAAAATAGAGACATCCCACTAGGAATCAGGCCCATAACCTGGGCATGTGCCCTGACTGGGAATTGAACTGGCAACTTTTGGTGTATGGGTTGATGCTCAACCACTGAGCCACACCAGCTGGGCTCAACCACATTGGATAAGCAACTATTTACCAATACTTTTTAGTGGACCAATAGTATTCCATCAAATAAATGCACCATAATTCATTAATTCAGTCCCTCACTATTTCACGTATGAGTTCTTTTGATTATACAGAAATGTAATCGGTTTTCACTGAATAACATACAACTTTGTATATGTAGTAGACTATATCCTATGAGTAGAAAAACCATAGAGTTGAATTTTTATATTAATTAATTATATTTTAAAACATTTGATTTATAATTTTAAGTTACTCTTCAAAAATTTATCATTTTGTAAACAGTACATATGATGATGTCTATATTTTGTATGATTGCCAAACACTAAATATTTAATTATATTTTCATATTTTTCAATTGAAAAGTTAAAGTAGCAGCTAACTGTATATTTTTCATGTCTATAATACTAAGGAGGGTAACTTGCTTTTTTATGTGTGCTTTGGTCAAGTGTTTTTCTGTGTGTGTGTGTGTGTGTGTGTGTGTGTGTGGCAGGGTATATGTGCATTTTCTATTTGTGCTATTTTGCTTGGTTTAAAGTTTCTAGTGCTTTTTTTTCTTATTGATATTTTAAAGCATTGAGGGGTTTGTAAAATCTATTTTGAATATTGCAAAGATTTTCTCCACTTTTTAATTAGCTTTTTGTTATTTTTTGTCATATTTTCACAACTAAAAATTCTTAGGCTGTACATAGTTATACCCACCAACTATATCCTTTATAGTTTTTTGTTATCATTTTTTCCCAGAGTGATATTTTCCCCAGGTTAATTGAGATATAAATAAATATAACATTTTGTAAGTGTAAGGTTTACAATGTGATGATTTGGTATATGTATATATTGTAAAATGATTACTACAATAAGGTAAGTTAACACATCCATCACCTCACATAGTTACCTTGTGTGTAGTATATGTGTGTTTGTGTGTGTGTGTGTGTGTGTGTGTGTAGTGAAAACATTTGGATCAACTCTCTTAGTACCTTTCTAGTATACAATTCTGTTAACTATAGTCACTAGGCTATACATTATTATAGAAATTATTCATCTGATAACTGTTTCCTTCATTTTCTCACCCCCTGGATCCTGACAACACCACTCTACCAGCTCTTTCTATAGTTCGGCTTTTATAGATTCCATAAAGAGAGATCATACAGTATGTCTTTCTCTGACTTATTTCCCTTAGAATAATGCCCTCAAGTTTTATCCATTTTGTTGCAAATAGCAGGGGTTTCTATTTTATGGTCGAATGAATAACATTCACGTGTGTGTTGTGTGTGTGTGTGTGTGTGATCATATATTTTCTTCATCCATTCATTGATGGAAATGTTGGTTCCTTATATGTCTTGGCCCTTGTAAGTAATGCTGCAATGAACATAGATGGAGGTAGAGATATCTTTTTTAGATACTGATTTCATTTCCTTCAGGTATATACCCAGACATGGGGTTGCTGGGTCATATGGTGGTTTTCTGAAGAGCCTTCACATTGTTTTTGTAATGACTGTACCAAGTTATATTTCCACCAATGGTGTGCAAGGGTTTTCTTTTCTACACTTCCTCCCAAACTTTTATCTCTTACCATCTAGATAATAGCCATTCTTAGAGGTGTGAGGTGATGTCTTGCCATGTTTTTGATGTTCATTTTCCTGATGATTAGTGATAATAAGCACAATTGCATGTATCTGTTGGCCATTTGAATATCTTCTCTGAGAAAATGTCTATTCAGGTTATCTGTCCATTTTTTACTTATATTTTCAAAAATAATAGTTATAAGAATTTCTTATCTAGTTTGGATATTAACCCCTTATCAGAAATATTTTCTCCCTTTCTGTATGTTGCCCATTAATTTTATTGATATGTTCTTTTGTTATAAAGAAATTATTTTAGTTTGATGTGGACTCACTTTTTTATTTTTTATTTTGTTGCTTGTGCTTTTGGTGTCACATCCAAATAATCATTACCAAGATCAATATCAAGGAGATTTTTCCCAGTTTTCTTCTAGGAATTTTATAGAATCAGTTCTTATGTTTATATCTTAAATTCATTTTGAGTTAATTTTTGTTAATGGTGTAAGATAAGGATCTGACTTTATTCTTTTGCATGTGAATATTCTTTTCTCAACACCATGTATTAAAGAGACTGTTCTTTCTCCAATGAGTATACTTGGCTTTCTTATCATATACTAGTTGACCATAGAACATGGGTTTATTTCTGAGCTCTGTATTCTGTTCCATTGATCTGTCTTTCTGTTTTTATGTTAGTAGCACACTGTTTTGATTGATATAGCTTTATAATATGGTTAGAAATCAGGAATTATGATACCTCCAGCTTTGTTCTTCTTCTCAAGATTGCTTTGCTATTTGGGGTCTTTTGCTTTATATAGAATTTTAGTTTTTTTCCCCCCTATTTCTATTAATGCCATTGGAATTTGACAGGGGTTGCATCAAATCTTTAGGTTGCTTTGGGTAGTATGGACTTTTTAATAATACTAATGCTTCCAGTGTGAATCCATATGACTACTTCCAGCTGACCTGTCTTACTAGCTTGCTGTTACATAGGCATTTCTCCCTCAGGCACAATAAATTATATTCATCTTGTGGGATTGACAAGTTTGGCCTAAGACTTCACCGATGCTTCTCCAACTCTGATTTTGTGCCTTGTTTTTGAAGAGTATTCCCAGCCTCTGAGCACCTCATTTTCTTTAGGTTTTGGTTGTCTGATTTTTCTATTCACTATATACTTGAAAGTTATGTCCTTGAACCCAGTCCTTTGGCCATCACTCTCTAATTCTTTCTAAAGTTGGTTCTGATTTGGGAATCAAGGGGTTTGCCTAAAGGCTACAGTGTAGAGCAAGTTCAGTGCCTGTATTAATTTGTTATGTCTACTGTAAAAAACTATGACGATTTTCGTGGCTTTAAATAGCAGAAATTAATTTTCTCCCAGTTCTGGAAGCCAAAAGTTTGAAGTCAGTGTCCCTGTGCCCAAATCAAGATATTGGAAAGGTTATTCCCCCTCTGAAGCCTTTAGGAGAGAATCTGTTTTCTTGCCTCTTTAAGTTTCTAGTGATTATAGCATATGTTTGTGGTCACATCAGTCTCTGCCTCCATGGTCACATTGCCTCTTCTGTCTGTGTGAAATCTCTCTCTGCCTTACTTTTTTTTTTTAAAGATATCTGAAAATATTTTTATTTATTTATTTTATTAACTTATTTTTGTTACAAATGTATCTCCTTTTTCCCCTATTGACACCCTCCTCCTGCTCCTGCTCCCCCCGCCCCTGGCACTGTTGTCTATGTCCATTGGTTATGCATATATGCCTATAAGTTCTTTGGTTTAAACATTTGTGATTCTGTTTAGTGCCTTCCAGATCATTCAAGTTAATCACTCAATATCAGATTGTCAATTTAATCACATCTGCATAGGCTTTGCCATATAAGATAACAGGTTTTACAGGTTTTAGGGATTAGAACCTGGTATCTAGGGGGCACTTATTCAGCCTACTATAATGAACAACCCTGAAATCAAATGACACTACATCTAACCCAGATCCAGCATTCATTAGCTGTGTGGAGCAAGGTGATAATGAAAACTGTTTGCATTTTAGTTTCATCATCTGAAAAAATGGGCTTAAGAATATATATCTGATATGGTTACTGTCAGCCACAAGTAAGAAAATGATGCAAAACAGTCATCAAAGCACATGCCTCATAATGCAACCATAAATGTGTAGTTCTTACAGTGTGGTTAAGATTGAAAGGAAATGTTGGATCAAATTGTAGACAGGCTGAAATACTATGCTAAGGAATTTAATACCACCATGTAGGGGGAGGGTGGCCATTGGGGCCCACAGGAATCATTTCAGTTTTTTTTTATACAAATGAATCAGAAGATAATAGAAGTGATTAAAATTAAATCTGGTGTATGAGTGTAGACAGGATTGAGAAAGAAAGAAAGCTGCAAGAACGTTTGTTGAAATAACTGAGGGGAGTTTATTGACATAAGCCAGAGAAAAATAGTGTCTCTGAAAAGTAAAGTCCTTGTATGTCTTACCTGGGCCCTAAACGTCAGGTCAACAGAGGCAATGCCATTCTTTTTGACCATGTATCATGAATGATTGCTTCTCTGGGGCACTAAAGAAGAATTTTCTGCTCTGTTTGTAACAATACACTGTGAATTATTAGCAGGCATAAAGGGAAAAGGGTGGGTCTCTAAAAGGGAATAGAGAAATTCACGAAAATAAAGGATGCCATTTAGAAAAAAATGAAAACAAGTTATCGCTTTAGGAAAAAAGTAAAAGTAACTTTTGTTTCTGAGGTTGACATCATATCTTTGATGGCAGTGAAAGAGAGTATAACACAATGTTATGGGAAGGATGTGCCTAGAAAATAACATTACAGATCCCCAAAAAGCAAGGTCATTATATTGATGTTTAAGGGCACGAAGTATTTATATCAGAGTTAAATCAGATAAGAACCATGACTAGAAGTCACTAGGAATGGTGGAGAAAGTATTTGGCTGTGATCAAGATGCCAGGGAGAAAATGGTATCATTTATGCTTTAGAATGTTTGTCGAGTAAGCTGTATCAAGTGGAGGGGAGGGGAAGGAAGGTTGAGATGTAAAGAACTATTTAAAAAGTAATTTTTTTTTTTTTACTTTAGAATTATAATTTGTCTCAATAATATCCTTTATGGCTGTCCTCACTTTTCCTATATTTAGCATTAATTTCATCAACTGTTTTCTGTGTTTATCCATCTGAGGTTATTTTCTTTCTCCTACGAGGTTATAAATCTCATAGAATCCACTGGCCTGAATTTTTTTATTTTAATGTCTTTCCTAAATTTCCGCACTAAGAAAAGTGCTTTAAAAATGCTCTTTTTCTTTTTTTTCCTGAGTTTCTTTATTAAGTATCTTCCTAGTTAGCTAAATGCATCTCTAAACTATAATCTGCGTTCAAACCTCTTAATTTTATTTTAATGGAAACATTTCTTCACCTGTATCTGCTTGATTTAGTTTTATTTTCAGCTTGACATTTTAATTTTTATTATAAACCATATTAATTTAGTTTAATATTTTCAATCACCAAGAAATACCATAAAGTAGGTTTTTAAACTTCTATTTAAAAGAAATTCACTAACTTGCACTACAACTTTTCTGTGAATTTTGAGATACTAAAATAAATTGTATAAAATTATAAGGTCTACATGAGGTTCAGTATAATACTACAGAATGAGTTTTCATAGAGCAGAAAGGAAGGCTCTATTATCTCCTACATTTGTTATCTATTCATTCAGTGGGCATAAAAATATCCATAAGTGAAGACTTCTGTTTCTTTATGGTGTGAAGTTTTTTTGTTTAAATGTGATGCTTGTATTTTGCATTTTAAGAAGATATTAATTTACAGAATGATATGGCTTTAATGCAGCTATCCAAATGTCTCTGACTCTGAAACAGAAATTATTCCTGAGAGTTTATGATATTCAAATTAAACCATGAAGTAGGAGCAGAGGTACTTTTCATTAATATGCTGTCTAGCACAGACCTTTTCTCCTACGTACTATTTACATCGATCTTACAAAGTCTAGCCTTTAGAACTGCAGCCATAATGAAATTCAAAATATAGCTCCTTGTTCTCATGTTTTTTGTTGTTTTTTTTTCCCAGTAAGGCTGCTATTTAGAACTAATATTCCTCAAGTTCTTCATGACATTATTATCCAAGAAGAATAGTTTTGCCTTAGTTATCAAGGGTGATAGGCAGATCGAATAAATACTGTGGCTTTTTAAAAAAGAGTTGTTTATGTTTTGTTCTGTTTTACGACCAAATTATGAAAGGATGGAAGATTATGGTCAGGGTTTAACATGATGAAGATCACAGAACAACTATTTTCATGCACAAATGGATAATATCTCTCAACATAGTATTTATTTTAGAAGTATTTATAAAAGAACATGAAATGAAAACCATTTTTCATTTTTAGGAAACCATGCATAGTCTTGCATCTATAATAGGAACTAAATTATGTGTTTACCAATTCATAATCTAAATGTATGAGTTAAAGAAAGGTATTATGTTAATTCAATTATTTATTCTTTAAGTAATTTTTCTCTGGAGACTCTAGGTGATATATTTATTAATATATAATATAAATTATATCTATTTTTCTACTTAAAACCTACCTTTAACTTGCCTATTTCAAAGAACAATACTGCAATATTTAAGTGAATGCTGTTAATGAAAATTGGGGGAAATGCCAAGATTATAAGTAAAGTCTGACTTTGATCTTATTGTTATCATATGTGTGTGTGTGAGTGTATCTTTTAGTTTATGATATTATACTATATCATATATATTTTTATAAATAGCATTACATTTTGAGAACAAGTTGAGATTTAAGTAATAATAAAAATTATTTTAAGGAAGTCCAAGCAATATTAATGATCTCATTGGAAATGTACTAATTTGGTAAACTTTGTTTTATTAGACTAATTTTTTATTTACTCATAATTCTCATTTGTATGAAGTAATTCCATTTTGTTATTATTCAGAATAAAATAATTAAAAGTAGTTCTTAAATTTCTACAATCATAAGATTAAAAGTTAAAGTATATATAGATTTTTTTTTAGGCAACTAAATACATTTAGATATTTTATTTGTTGTATAATGCCACAAGTAATGCAGTTTCTGGGATAATAAAGTTTGGGTTTATATTGTAGGTTTTAAAAACTATCATCATTGATATTTTTTTTTGCAATTGTCTCCATATATCTAGTCAAATTGTTATAAGATGTAGCAACTACATGTAGAGCTTTATAAATGTGCTAACTATATTCATAAAATCATTTATAGTCTCTAAGAAATGTTATTTTTGAAGGCATGTTGAAATGCAATTTAAGATATATTTCTTCAAAAAGACAAATGCCGTATAATTTTACTTATATGAGGGATATAAAAAAACAAAACAAATGCATATGCAAAACAGAAACAAACTCATAGATATAAAGAACTAATTGATGGTTGACAGGTGGGAAGAGTGGTTGGGGTAAACACAGAAAAGGGATTAAGATATATAAATTTCCAGTTATAAAAACAGTCACAGGGATATAAAATACAGAATATGGAATATAGTTAATAATATTATAATAACTATGGTGTCAGATGGGTATTAGACTTATGGGGTTAATTACTTCATAAGTTATATAAATGTTTAATCACTACATTGTACACCTGGAACTAATATAATATTGTATGTAACTGTAATTGAAAAACATTTTAAGATAAACACATTTGGTTGATTTCTGATCAGCAGCCCCTATTTTAATTAAATATTTTAAGTGAAAAAGAGACTTGTTATAAAAAGTATTTTAAGCAAGTAAAGGAAGGGGATGAAAGAATTTTAAAACTTAGAAATACAGATGACATAATTTTAAACTTAGGAATCATTTAAAACAGAATATAAGGACTGTAACAAAGGTGCAGTGTTATCTGAGCACAATGGTGGGAGGCTTGATAGTGCACCAAATAAAAACAAACGAAAAACACATTATGATAAAAGTAATTTTGAGCTGGCTTTAAATAGCTATACAGAATTTCCCCAAGCAATGATAAAGTGGTGGTTATACCCATCACAGAGGAATAATGAGCATTAATTTTATAATATAAAATCTTAATAAATCAGAGCAAGTGGTTAGCAGGGAGATATTTGATTCCCAGATTCAGTCCTTGGTGCCTGGAGGGGTGGTAGGACCTCAAACAGAAATGAAGATCTCTTGAGAAGGAGATATTTCACAAGACAAAAGATAAGAAATACAAGAAAGAAAAATTATATCTGAGGGAAACATTAAATTGTATGGAGTAATGTTTATTATCAAGAGTGTATTCCCCGTGACCACTGGAGATCACTGATGCCAAAGAGATAATGTAGTCACTCAGCCTTAAGAGAACATAACTATAGAATCTGGAAGGGTAACTTTTTTTAATGTAGTGGGACTAGAAAAGGGAAAGAAGAACCCCATTTGCAATAGCATAAAAAAAAATAGCTAGGAAAAACTTTAACCAAGGATATTAAAGACCTGTAATTGAAAACTTATAAGACACCAAAGAAAGAAATCACAGAAGGCACAAATAAGTGGCAGAATATACCATGATCATGGATAGAAAGAATTAACATCATTAAAATGTCCATGCTACCCAAAAGAGATCTATAAACTCAATGCAATTTCTATCAAGATACCAATGGTATATTTTACAGAATTAGAACAAATATTCCAAAAATTTATATGGAACCACAAAAGACCCCAAATAGGCATAGCAAACTTGAGAAACAAGAACAAAGTTGAAGGAAATCTACCTGATATCAAACTATATAATAAGGCCATAGTAACCAAAAAAGCTTAGTACTGGCATACAAACAGACATAGGGATGAATGGAACAGAATAGAGAACCTAGAAATAAACACATGCATTTATGGTCAATTAGTATTTGACAAAGAAGGCAAGAACATACAATGGGGTAAAGACAGTCTGTTCAATAAATGGTGTTGGGAAAATAGGACAGATACATACAAAAAATAAAATTCTTACAACAGACATAAGAATAAACTCAAGATTTCCAGTCAAGATGGTGGTGCAGATAAATGCAATACTCAAATCCTTCCACAACCACATCAAAAATACAACTAAACTACAGAACAACCATCATTCAGAACCCCCTGAAATCTAGCTGGATGGAAGTCCTACAATGAAGGATTTAAAGAAAAAACCTCATCAAGTCTGGTAAGAGGAGCAGAGACATTGAATGGGCTGATCCCAACTCACATGTGGTGGTTTAAAATTATGAGGCATATCTTGGCTATGGGGGTCTCCACTGAAGAAAGAGGGGTCCAGCCCAGGGTTCCAGTGCCAGAAAGAGAAGTCCCCATAATTTCTGGTTAAACAGCAGGGATTGAAGCTGAAGGAGACAGAGTGCCCCTGAAGTCCCAGGCAATTCCTCTTAAAGGGCCCACACATGGACTTATTCTGTCTTACTTCCTCTGAGCTCTAGTGCTGGGACAGCAACTTGAAAGGTACCAGGGACATACAGAGAGGAACTGAATTATCTGGTACCAGGGTGAGAGCTGAGGTGGCAGCTTTCTGCTAGACAGAAGTGCTCCTTTCTTAAACATGCCCCAGCTCCCAGAGAGCTGAAAGGAGGCACCATTTCTGAATCTCCATCAACCTGGCTATCACCATTCACCCCACCCTGGTGATTCTCTGAGACCCCACCTCACCTAACTTGTGGGCCCACCTAAATATTTTTAGTGGTTTTTCCGTACAATTGGCCTCTCTTGTTTCATGCTTTGGACTTTCCTAAAATCTCTCCAACAGAATCTGGTCTCTGCATACCCCTTACCTCTTGCTATGTGGTCACAGGCCTGGCACTAGTGGCAGCCTACCTTGGTTCACAGTTTGGCCTCTTCTGGGTACCTCCAAGCTCAACACAGTAGCAGCCATTTACAGATCTCTCTCTAGCTTATATGAGGTGGCCCTGGAAGGAACACAGGTAGTGGCTGACTTTGAACATCTCAGGAGGCCCCAGAGCCTCCTGAGTGGACAGCTTCAGACTTCACCAGATTACAACCCTACCACTTCCATGAGCAAAACACTCCAGGAACAGACTCCATGAGCACCAACGCCCCACTGAAGCAAGTCCTGTTCTGTAGAGTTCACTCCTGGATGGCAACTCCTCTGCTATAGTAAAAAACCAGTCCTTACAGGTGATTGGCCTGAGAGTCACTTCCTCTTGGTGATGCCAACAGCAATGAAGGCTCAACTACAAAATGACAGGTGCATACAACCTACACAGGGGTGCAAATGAGGCACCCAGATCAGGTGACTGTGGAGGCTGCACCACTTGGCCTTACAGGACACCTACTATGCAAGGCAACTCTACCAGGTCTGGAAGATGTAGCAGCTCTACCTAATGCAGAGAAACAAACATAGGGAAGTAGCCAAAATGCAAATACAAAGAAACAGGTCCCAAATGAAAAGACAGGAGAAATCTCTAGGAAAACAACTAAATGTAACGAAGGCAAGCAAACTGCCAGATACAGAGTTCAAACAATGATTTTAACGATGCTCAACTTGATGAGAACTTCAATGGCATGAAAAAAAACACAGAAACCATAGGAAAGAACCAGTCAAATTTGAAGGCTACCCTACTGAAATGAATACTGATTTACAGGGAATCAGCAGTAGAGTAGATGATGCCAAGAATCAAATGAACAATTTGAATATAAGGTAGCAAAAAACCCCCAATCAGAACAGCATAAAGGAAAAGGAATAAAAAATATGAAGATAGCGTAAGAAGCCTCTGGGACAATTTCAAGTGTACCAACATCACATTACCGGGGTACTAGAAGGAGGAGAGAGAGAGAGCAAGATATTAAAAGCCTATTTGAAAAAAATAATAACAGAAAACTCCCCTAACTTGGTGAAGGAAATAGACATACAAGTCCAGGAAGCATGAAGAATCCCAAACAACATGAACCCAATGAGGCCCATACCAAGACACATCATAAATATAATGCAAAAGTTCAAAGACAGAGAGAATAATTTTAAACACAGCAAAAGAAAAGCAGTAGTTTCCTTCAAGGGAGCTCCCATAAAATTGTCAGATGATTTTTCAACAGAAACAATGGAGGCCAGAAGGAAATGGCAAAAATCTTCAAAGTGATGAAAAGCAAGGACCTACAACCAAGATTACTCAGCAAAGCTATCATTTAGAATAGAAGGATAAAGAGCTTTTCAGACAAGAAAAGGCTAAAAGAGTTCATCATGACCAAACCAGTATTACATGAAATGTTAAGGGGTCTTCTTTAATAATAATAACAAAAAGAAGAAGAAGAAGAAGAAGAAGGATAAAAAATATAAATAATGTAATGGCAATAAATATAATTGAATATAAAAATCAAAACAAACAGAACAGAAACAGACATAAATACAGATGACACTTTGAGAGTTGCTAGATAGGAGGAGAGTTGGGGAAATGGATGAAAAAGATGAATGGATTTAGAAGGTCAAATTGGTAATTACATAATAGTCATGGAGATGTAAAGTACAGCATAGGGAATATAGGGAATGGAGTCAATAGTTCAAAATGGATTAAAGACTTAAATATAAGACTCAAAACCATAAAAATCCTAGAAGAAAACATAGGCAGTAAAATCTCAAACATTTCTCATAGTAATATTTTTCTGATATATTCCCTTGGGCAAGGGAAACAAAAGAAAAAATAAACAAATGTGACTACATCAAACTGAAATGTTTTTGCACAGCAAAGGAAACAATCAACAAAATGAAAAGACAACCCACTGAATGGAAGAACATATTCGCCAATGATACATGTGATAAAGGGTAAATATCTAGAATATATAAAGAACTTATACAACTCAATATTAAGAAAACAAACAGTTCACTTTAATTTATAAATGGGTAAAGGACCAGAATAGATACTTCTCCAAAAAGGACATGCAGATGAGCAATAGACATATAGATGCTCAACGTTAGTAATCATAAGAAAAATGCAAATAAAAGCCATAATGAGATATCACCTCACAGCTGTCAAATGGCTACCATCAATAAACAACAAAGTGTTAGCAAGGATGTGGAGAAAAGGGGACCCTCGTACATTGTTGGTGGGAATGCAGATTGGTGCAGCCACTGGGAAAACAGTATGGAGTTTCCACACAAAACTAAAAATGGAACTGCCTTATGACCCAACGACTGCACTCCTGGGAATGTATCTGAAGAAACCTGAAACACTAATTTGAAAGAACATTGACCCTCTATGTTCATTACAGCACTATTTACAATAGCCAAGATTTGGAAGCAGCCCAAATGCCCATCGGTAGCTGAGCGGATATAAAAGCTGTGATACATTTGCCCACTGGAATACTGCTTGGCCTACCAGATGAAAACATTCATGCCCTGTAGAGGAATATATCGTCGAGAACCTCAAATGCCCTGACTATTTCTAGGCACAGTGTATAAAAACAACACAAGATAAATCTAGAATTTTATACTCAGCAACATATTTTTTTAAAAATGAAGACGCAATAGAGAAATTTACAGACAAATTGAGTTAACAGAATTTGTCACCTGCGGACTCACACTAAAGGAAATAATAAAGAAAATTTTGGAGCCGAAGGAAAATAATCCTAGATAGAAATAAGGAAATAAATTAAAAACTGAAAAGCTGAAAGAAAAATATATGAATTAGTGTAAATGATTATTCACTATGTAAAATAATAACGTTTATGACCTTAATACATATAAATAGTATATTAATTAAAAGACACAAAATAAATAGCATCCAGTACCTCAGGATATCTGCTTCTCTATGAAAACAGGCAAATATCATCAATATTTTCAGAACTCTTGAAATTAAATAAAGGCTAGCAGCAACCTAGGGATGTTTTTTTTAAATGATGTTTCTTTTGTACTTCTAATCCATTCTAATCTATTCATAACATCTACAGTCAACTTGAAAACCACCAAACAGCCTTGTAATTTCTGTTGCTATGAAAACCAGCAGTTTAGTAGACACTGGAGGGGCAGAAAGGTTTTAGATCTCCCCAAAAGATCAATCCCCAGATAATTATCACTGTTTGACTGGCAGATTACTGAAAAACCTTTATTCTCAGGGTTCGTTTTTATTTGACCTGACTCACAGCTATGTGGACACCCTTATTCTCAAGCAAGTTGTTGAAAATAATCAGGTGCAATTATTTTAAGTTACCTGAGACCAATGCAAATTGTGGCACACAAGAATCTCATTAAAATACTCAAAAAAGAAACCTGGGGAATAAGGTCTGCTAGGGGCTTTGATATCATTCACAATATTCCTGGGAATCTAGAAGGCCATGAATATGCACAGGCTGTGTGGATGCCCAGAAAATACCTGAGCAGGGCTTGTACAATCAGGAAGTGAAGACAAAGGTAAGCAAACTCCTTACTGGAGTACGGTAAGCATGCTTCAAAACAGACACAGAGCCCCTCAGTGAAGACTGGACACTGTATTGGTTCAATAAATTAAAGAAATGTCTATCCAGGTATTAGGTGATGACAAAGCTAACCAAGCAGTCTTCAGTGGCTGCACACACCAATGAATGAAGTTTATAGAAAATTAGTTCAGCCCTGGCTGGTTTGTTCAATGGTTAGAGCGTCAGCCTGCAGTCCAGAGAGATCCAGGTTTAGTTCCTGTTAAAGGCACTTATCTCGGTTGCAGTTTGTCCCCGGCCCTGGTTGGGTTGTGCGGGTGGCAGCCACTCGATGTGTCCCTTTCACGTCAATGTTTCTCTCTCTCTTTCTCTCTCTCTCTCTCTCTCTCTCTCTCTCTCTCCCTCTCTCTCCCTCCCACTCTACCTGAACGAAAAATGAAAAAATGTCCTTGGGTGAGGATAAAATAAATAAATAAATAAAGGAAAAAAAAAATTTCATAATGCTACTTAAGCTACCAACAAAAAATAACAGCAAACAGAAACAATAACAAACCCTGGGGGAAGAGAGATGGGAAGAGAGATGATTTCCTGAGTTTAAAAAATTTACTTTGTGGCTCACACATGGGAAAAGAAGCAGTCAAAAGAAACTTTCCCTTACGAAGTCTAGATATTAAATTTACTACACAAAGACTTTGTATCAGCTTTAGCAAATATGTTCAAAGAACTAAAGGAAACCTTGCCTAAAGAATGAAAAGAAAGTAATATACAGATGCCTTACTAAATATGAATTATCAATAATATAAAAATTATCTAAAGGGACCAAATAGAAATTCTGGAGTTGAAAAGCTCAATAGCTAAAATGAGAAATTCATTAGAAGGAAACAACAAGCCCTGGCCAATTTGGCTCAGCGGTTAGAGCGTTGGCCTGCGGTCCAGAGAGACCCGGGTTCAGTTCCCGCTAAGGGCACGTACCTCGGTTGCAGTTTGTCCCTGGCCCTGGTTGGTCACGTGGGTGGCAGCCACTCAATGTGTCCCTTTCATGTCGATGTTTCTCTCTCTCTCTCTCTCTCTCTCTCCCTCCCTCCCTCCCTCCCACTCTATCTGAACAGAAAATGGAAAAATGTTGTCAGGTGAGGATAAAAAGAAAAAAAGAAGAAGGATACAAGATACATGCATGATGTAAATGCAGTACAGTTGAAAGATTAATGGAAAATGCAAGGGGAAAAACAAAGCGCATCTACATATACTATTCGTTTTTAACTTAGATATCCTGGATGGCACAATTCCAATTAGGAACTTTCTGTAGAAACAAAAGGTAACCCAGTTTATTTTTGTATTTTTTAGTTTAAGATACTTTGCAGACCTCTCAAGTAGATGTCCTTCATCTCCTTAACTTAGTCTTAAGGTATTTTTCCCCAGCTCTATTGAGATGTAATTGACATAACACTGAGTAAATTTAAGGTGTACAAAGTAGTGATTCTATATATGCATATATGGCAAAATGATTACTACAGTAAAGTTAACATATTTATCATTAACATCTTTTATTGTCTGGTTAAGGATTTTTATTTTGGCCTCCTCATCAACCCACTCTTCTACCCATCCAACAAATCCTTTTATTCTCCAAATGGGACTATTTTAAGCCACAGTACCTTCATTCAAAAACCTCCTAACCTTCCTCCCAAACTTAGTTGAAAGTCAGCTCTCTGGGAAACATTCTCTGATAGCTCTCTCCAGTCTGATCCTAATAGTTTTTCTTGGGTATTCTCTGCACTGTAGCACATGTCACAGAATACCATCAATATTAATATACTTGTCTAACTTTTTTATGATACTATAAGCATCTCGAGGGAAAGCAGGCTGACTACTTTGACTGTTTTAGTCAGCGTCTAGCACAGTGCTGCTCTCGTGCGAGGTGACTCTAAGAGAAAAGGGATACCATAAACTGTAAAAAGATAAGACAACAAAGTTGTTAACATTTGGACCAAAGGAGGAGAATCCTTAAAAGATAGAGATAAGTTGAAGTCAAAGCCAAAGGAAATTGGTGATAATAATAAAATTTGAGAATAAAATTAGTTTTTTTTTTCTAAACTTCTATAGATAGAATTTTAATGCTTTGGTAGATTATTCACTTTCTTAATGCATATGCACAGATATAATATTTTTTTAACTTTGGATATATTTTACATGAGATGTATAAAGTTTCTTGTAAAAAAAAAATAAAGACATGCCCTTGTCATTGTGCTCAGTGGTTAGAGCGTTGGCCTGAGCACCAAAGGGTTGCAGGTTCAATTCCCTGTCAAGGGCATGTACCTGGGTTGCAGGTTCAATCCTAATGTCTGACATTGATGTTTCTCTCTCTATCTCTCCCTCCCTCCTTCCCTCCCCCCCTCCCTTCCACTGTCTCTAAAATATCAATGAAAAAAATATCCTTGTATGAAAATTAACAACAAAAATATACAAAAATGTCTGATCTAGAATTTCCTTGGGGAAGTCACTAGGTTTAAAATTAAAATTTCTCATGTTCTCCCTAAAGTAGAGATCTAAATTTCTTGCCATGGAATACTTTTCAGTCTCTCTTAAACTAAATATAAAGTTTTCTAACCAAACCCTGTCATACTATTAGCTAGGATGTCATGAACTCATGACATCTGGGAATGCTTTTAGCAAGTTAGTTAGAAAATATAGATTTTAAAAATAATGTATTTGTATTTATTTTATTTATTATTAAATTATTTCAAAATTCTTAATCCCTTCACATTTTTCACCCATTCCCCCAACCCCCCTCCCATCTGGCAACTAACAAAATGATCTGTGTATCTATGAGAATGTTTCTGTTCTGCCTGTTCATTTTGTTTGTAGATTCCATTGTTGATAGATATGTATTCATTGCCATTTTGTTTATTCATATATTTTATCTTTTTCTTCAAGAAGACCCTTCATCATTTTATATAATAACGGTTTGGTGGTGATGAACTCCTTCAACTTTTTCTTGTCTGGGAAACTCTTTATATGGCCATCGATTCTAAATGACAGCTTTGCAAGATAGAGTAATCTTGGTTGTAGGTTCTTGCTTTTCATCACTCTGAATATTTCTTGCCACTCCCTTCTGGCCTGCTAAGTTTCTTTTGAGAAATCAGCTGACAGCCTAATGGGAACTCCCTTGTAGGTAACTAGCTGCCTTTCTCTTGCTGCTTTTAAGATTCTCTCTTTGTCTTGAACCTTTTGCATTTTGATGATGATGTGTCTTGGTGTGGGCCTCTTGGGGTTCATCTTGTTTGGGACTCTCTGTGCTTCCTGGGCTTGTATGTCTGTTTCCTTCACCAAGTTAGGGAAGTTTTCTGCCATTATTGTTTCAAACAGGTATTCGATTTCTTGTTCTCTCTCTTCTCCTTCTGGCACCCCAAGATGCGAATGTTGTCACGCTTGAAGTTGTCCCAGAGGCTCCTTACACTGTCCTCATTTTTTTGGATTCTTTTTTCTTTTTGCTGTTCTGATTGGGCATTTTTTGCTTCCTTATATTCCAAATCAATGGTTTGCTCCTTGGATTTACGTACTCTATTATTGAAGCTGTGTAAATTATTTTTATTTCAGTTAATGCCTCCTTCAATTCTAACTGTGCATCCATGATTTCTGACTGGTCCTTTTTTATGCTCTTGAGGCCCTCACTAAGTTCACTGAGGTTCTCATTAAGTTCATTGAGCATCCTTATAAGCAGTATTTTGAACTCAGCCTCTGTTAGGTTGCTTATCTCCATTTCACTTAGTTCTTTTCTTGGGGTTTTGTTCCGTTTTTTCATTTGGGACCTGTTTCTTTGTCTCCTCATTTTGGTTGCCTCCCTGTGTTTGTTTCAGTGTATTACTTAACGAGTGGTATGGGGCTAGCTGAGACCAGATGCTGCTCGTTTGAAAGAATTTAGGAAAAACCTGAAGCAGGATCCAAGACAGGCCAATCCTATGGTTAAGCAAGTGCCAGCAGCTTGAGTGGGCCTGAAAGTTGGGTGGGGTGGGGCGGGGCCTCAGGGAGTCACCAGGGCGGGGCTACCAGTGTGAGCCAGGTTGCTGGAGTCCCAGATATGGTGACTGTCTGCCGCCCAGGGAAGGGCTCACCAAAGGAACAAAGGTCTCTGACAGCACATTTCTCCTGGAGAAAGCCCCCTCTCCAGCCCTCGCTCCAGTGCCAAACAGCTTAGTTCTTCCCTGTGTGTCTCTGGTGCCCCTCGAGCTGCCTCCCCTCCAAGCTTAGAGGGAGAAAGTTCGATAAGTCTGTGCGCGGGCCCTTTAAGGAGCTGCCTGGGGCTCCAGCTGCCTCAGCCTCCCTGAGCCTCAGTTCCCGCTGGTTTTTCCAGCCAGAAGTTATGGGGACTTCTGTTCCTGGCACTGGAACCCTGAGCGGGGCACCTGGTGTGGGACGGGGACCCCTCAGTCCTCAGGAAGGGCCTTCCCAGCTGAGGTGTCCTCCTGATTTTTATCCGCCACACGTGGGTGTGGGACCAGCCCCTCCGCCTCCACCCCTCCTTCCAGTCTGGAAGTGGCTGCTGCTTTAATTCAGTAGTTGTAGGACTTCCATTCAGCTTGATTTTAGGCAGTTTTGAATGATGGTTGTTCTGTAGTTTAGTTGTAACTTTGATGTGGTTGTGGGAGGACGCGATACCGTATTTACCTACCCGCCATCTTGACCGGAAGTCAGATTTTAAGCTTTGTATGAAATGGAAAAATCTGCTGTTAAATTATCCTGGGCCAGACCCTTTTACTGTTCGTGTGTGTGTATGTATGTATGTGTATATAAAGTTTCCTTTGAATAGTACTTAACTGTTGTAGCTTGTACCATTTCCATTTCATTACTAGGTCTGCCTTAATATAAATTCCAGTTCTGATATTCTATACTCATAGTATTAGAAAACAGACCAGCCACAAAACACTGTGGTGCTACTTGTTTATATTTTAAAATACTTTTAACATGAACTACCTGTTTTTACATTCAGAATTTACATCGACCTTTTTGTCACAGATCAGTGATGCTATAAATAACCAATCATGGCTGATGAGCAAAGCTGTAGAATAGTGTAAAGTTCAAAGAATGATAATTCAGGATCATCCTTAACAAAGTGTACAGCCATTAAAGAACTGAGGTTGAACTCATTTACATGTGATTGTGAGGAGGTTAAGAACTAGAACCAACTCCTCTGCCCTCTCAATAAGTCCATAAATCCAAGGGTCAGGTTTATAGATAGTTTTAAACATTGTAGCTGGTACTTACTCATGCTCTATTACTAATTTAATTTATAGTTCAGTGCAGAGGTTTTTCTTTTTAAAAAAGTGGTGCATAGGTACAAGTATTTAAAATCTCAAGGCAGCATAGCTTGTGACATCAGGAATTTATTATTACATTATTTCAAAATTAAATTATTAAATTCAGTAGTCTAATTTTTTATCAACAACATTTCTAGCCCTGGCCAGTTTGGCTCAGCAGTTAGAGTGTCGGCCCGCGGACTGGAGAGTCCTGGGTTCAGTTCCTGCTAAGGGCACGTACCTTGGTTGTAGTTTGTCCCCGGCCCCAGTTGGGGTTGTGTGGGTGGCAGCCACTCAATCTGTCTCTCTCACATCGATGTTTCTCTCTCTCTCTTCCTCCTGCTCTCCCTCCTGCTGTATCTGAAAATAAATGCAAAGGTATCCTCGGGTGAGGATAAAAAACAACATTTCTAAGACATATAAATATGAACAGCCAATAATTCCAGGCAGTAGAATCAGCATTTGTCAAAGCCTGGTGTAAAATAAAAGGACAGGATGTGACTATTCAAATACAGGAATCATTTAAATTTTGAGCATAAGACACCTCTATTTTTTTTAGACCCCAATAATATTGATGGAGTAAGAATCTAGTTGGAAACCTTGGCTCATTTGCATATTTGTAATTGTCATTTACATCTGGCAAGCCTATTTTCCGTTTACATTGACTGCTTCCCGGGATATTTATAGGTGGTAGCTTACAGTAGCTGATTTTAGATTATAGAATAAGCAAAACTGCTTTTCAAATGAAAGTATCTCAGAAAATGCCTGTCCATTACAGATACTACGTTTTGAGACAGTGATATACTTCCACTCATTCTCATTTCTCCCTTCAGCTCCTACATTCCTACAACTAAGCTTACAAGCCAATAAATAGGGAAGGAGGCTTGAATATATCTGCGCTTCTCAAACTTTTTCATCTTAGGAAGCCTACCCAAAGTGGTAATACTGGTAAAATACACTGGTCAAATTAGAGGGGATTTCAGTATGTCTTTATATATATGATGTTTAAGATAAAAAGGCTTAATAAATAGGTGTATTTACTGCAAATATGGTTTGCTAATAGTGTTTCAGGATCTATTAAGAATTCTCTTTTAATTTATTTTTGTCTGACATTAAAATCAATAAAATAATGACATAATCACATGTGTAACAGATTGAAATTTATTAAGCATTTTTGTGTATTTCACCTTTTTTTATTTATAATGCGCATCCTCTTCTGTGTCTGTAGATCCTTCCCTTATGTGCGGATGAGCCCTGCTTCACTTTCTAGAATAAATCCTGATACATTTGGTATAATCAATGAACCTAAAATGACATCAAAATACCCCAAATCCATATTTTACAGTGTGGCTCACTCTTGGTGTGATATATTAAATGTTTGGACACATATATAATGACATCTGTCCAGCACTGTGGCATACAGATATTTTCATTGCCAAAAAATCCCGTGTGCTGTACCTTCCCCAACCCACAACTGCTGACAACCACAGATGTTTTGACTGTCTCCACAGTTTTGTCTATTCCAGAATGTCATAATTGGAATTTTACAGTATGTAGCCTTTTTAGATTGCCTTATTTGACTTAGTAATATACATTTAAGTTACCCACATGTTTTTTTCATGGCTTGATAGCTCGTTTATTTTTAGCTCTGAATAATGTCTCATTGTTGAATGTATCAACATTTATTTATCCATTCACCTACCGAAGCAAACCTTGGTTTCTTTCAAGTTTTGGTAATTGTGAATAAAGTTGCTATAAACATTCATATACAGGTTTTTATGTGGACATGTTTTCAGTTCTTTTAGGTAAAGATCAAGAAGTATAATTTTGGGGTTATATGGTAAGAATATGTTTAGTTTTATAAGAAACCACCAAACTGTCTTCCAAAGTGGTTATATTTTGCATTCCCACCAACAGTGAATGAGACTTTTCCTCCACATTCTCTCCAGTGTTTGATGGTGTTAGTGTTCTAGATTTTGACCTTTCTAATAGGTGTGTAGTGGTATCTCATTGTTGTTTTAATTTACATTTCCCTGATGACATATTCTTATTTGCCATCTTTATATATTCTTTGGTGAGGTGTCCAGGTGGCCCATTTCTTAATTGAGTTGAGTTATTTGATTTTTTTTTATTGTTGAGCTTTAAGAATTATTTGTGTATTTTGGTTAATGGTCCTCATTAGATGTGACTTTTTTATGTAAGTTCTAGACAAATATGTTACCTGTTGTTGAATGAAGTAGTCTATAGATGTCAATTAAATGCAGTTGATAATGTTGCTTTGTTCAACTATGTCCTTACTGATCTGTTGCCTGCCATATGTATCCATTTCTGATAGAGGGGTGTTGAAGTTTCTAAGATAGTGACTTCATCTATTTCTTTATTAGTTTTTGCCTCACATAGTTTGATTCTCTGTTGTTAGGCTCGTGTACAGTAAGGATTGTTATGTCTTAGACTGTTGACTTCTATAACATTGTACAACACCTTTTATCTCTTATAAATTTTTCTGATATGTTTTGAAAGCTAGGTCAAAATATTTCTATTAAAAGATAGTACTTATCACCTGATTCTCAAGAACAAGTCATTAGTTTTGTTTTATTCACTCACTTGACAAATATTTTTTGAGTGCTTTCAATGTGGTAGACTATTGTTTTTTTGGTCAAATGCATTAGGCATGTGTGATTGAATACAAACAAACAAAACAGCAATAACGAAAAACAAGAACAGCACAATAGACAATTGGTTCTATAACTTCCAACTCTAGAAAAGCTATTAACATTAAAAAATATTTTTTTGTGTGTATATGTTATGCATTGTGTTTCTCAAATACATTTGACTAAGAATTCCAACCCATACTCTTTCCAGCTAGCTCCCCCCCCCTTTTTTTCCTTTTTTAAACTAGAACATCAGACCTATTATCTAGATCTGAAAATATGTAATAGAAAATGAATTGTTTTAAAATCAAGTGTCACGATTTTGTTTTAATCATAGTTATTTATTTCCTCCGGAGTGTTCGTTTTGAGGAGAAAAACAAAGCTTGAATATCTGTTTTTCTGTGTATTTCTTTTAGATTGACGTTTTGACTTAGCAACTTGGACTTGTAAATACCATTTTAATTTTTACTTTAAGTCGCTTTAGGCAGAGTCTCAAAATTTGGCATGTACCAGAATTTGAGGGAGAATTTGCTAAACAGATTGCTGAGCCCTTCCCCAGAGTTTTTTTAAGTAGGTCTGACAGAGATGGGGCCCAAAAATTTGCGTTTTAAATGAGCTCCCAGGTAATGCCACTGTTTCAGAACCATTTTTAGAGGAGACTAGTTTATTATATAAAACATGGGGAGATGGATAGAAAGCCAATCCAGACTTCAATATTCAGCTAGGGAATTTCCACTGGCAAACTATTTAATTTTAGTCATCTCATCTATGAACTAGTAATGATTAAAATTCTACTTTCTCAGGTTTGTTGTGTCCAATGACAAACTATTAATTAACACTCCCTAATTTAAAGGCTTAATAATTTAAAGGCAGATATAAAAACCTTCAGTATTTTACTTTATACATAGCAAAAACTCCTTTGGCTTAAAATCTATTTCATAAAAAAACATATTGTCATTAGTGAGCCTTTAAAAATCCTGTTTTGGAGTTAGAAGATAAATAAATACCACTGCACTGTGAAATTTCTTAGACTTTACATTTTTCTGTTATTTTTTTAAATGTTTTTCTACATGCCTCACAAAGAATTATTCTCCAGTGAATGTCATATAATATTGAAATAGAAACTGTGGGTGCTCCTAATTAAAATAGTTGGCTTTGGAACCTTTATTATTGAATTTTGAGCTGCTAAAACCCCTAGGAGGTTATATACAATTTCAACAAATGTTCATTATTTCATTTTTATTTCATGAAGCTGGCAAAGAGAAATCCAAAAGCACTCTGCTAAAATTGTAAGTCCTTTTGTAAAATTGAGACACCTTGCATTTGTAAAGGGGAATTTTGGCATAGAGAAGCAGACATTTTTTACTGCTTTTATTTAGTGACAGTTACAGGAAATATTTATTGGATATCAGTTGAGTTTAAATCACTTTACAAGGTGTTCTAGATATTGTAATAAATTTGTTAAAATATGTACCTTAAGGTGTTTATAATCATATAGTTTCATGTTCAATGAATTTTTAAAGTTATGTATAAAATGCTATGAAATTTTTAGGTCAGGAAGTAAGTTTGAATTAGGAATTTTGAGTCTAGGAATCTAAGAAGGCTTGGAAGTGAGACTAAATTTGAGATATGCTGTGAAGGATAAATCAAAATCGTATGGAGGAAAGACTAAGAACAGGGTATTAGTATGCCCAGAAGAAAGATTGGTATAAGGGAGAAAGAAAAAGAAAATACATGATGTACTTGAGTAATTGCATGAACATGTACAATGAGTCTAAATCTGGGTGTTGAAGTTAAGTAATATATTAAAGTTGAAGCTAGATATTTGTAGAGAGTTATTCCTCAGATCTCAATGAGGTGAGACTTTATCCATAGAACAGTGGTGAGCAGACTGTGACCTGTGGGCCAATTCTGGCTTGATGCTTTTTTGTATAAATATAGTTTTATTGGAACTTGGCTATAACCATTTATTTCAGCAGTCCATGGATACTTTCATGGACTCAATGAAAGACAGAATTGAATCGCAGTAACAGAGATTGTACGGTCCTCAAAGGCTAAACTATTTAGTGTAGAGCCTATGTAGGAAACATCCCCTGACCCTATTAAACACCAGTGTAGTACATAGTGTGCGTCTGTGGGTTGTTAGTTACAAAAACATGACTAAATAGAGAGTTTACACCTGAATGCAACTTAATACACTGTTCCCTTTATCAAGAAGGTCTTTCTGTGAAAAACCAAACAAAACAAAACAATGTCAGTTTTCTGAACAGTGTGGGTAGTGAACTGATGTATATTTTACTGAAGTTTCTTATTTACCAACATTAGTTTAGCTTAAGAACCTCACTTGGAGTCAGTAAAGGTATACTGGAGCTTTCTCAGCAGGGTGGTAGAACCAGATGGGTATTTTAGAAAGGATGGATAAGATCAAACATAACTTTACTTTTTATGGTCTCTTCTGCAATACTACAGCACAGTGTAGAGGGCATGTGTAGAGTTTTGGAGTCAAACAGAACTGGTTTCAAACCTTGAGGAGTTAGCTAGTAAGGAGATTTGAAACTCAAGAAAGAATATATACTTCCCCTTGATTTATATTCTAAAAACACTATGCAAGAACTTTAATTGGTCTGGTTTAAGAAGCCTACTCCAGCAGTTGGTGGATCGGAAACGCTGTTCAGCATACACCGTGGAGCTCTGGGGGAGAGCTGGAAACATTCCACACAGCAGGAATGGTCCACTACACATACTAGATTAAGGCTACGGAAACCATGGTAAGAACTGTACTACTGAACAGTGTATTTCTGCTACTCATGAAGCTAATAAAGTTCATGACAACTCTTAGTAGATAAATCGATCGGTTCTGTTAAAACAGCCTACGATATTATTATGAATCAACAGGTATATGTCAACCTAAAGAATAAGCCTGAAGACTATGCCCTTCGTCTGGTATATTTACAAGATCAAAGATCAATTGATCTGACTTAAAAATATTTTAATTTGTCCATGCAAGAGTATTTTTTACTAATTTAATTCAAGTAAATACCCAAGAGGTTTTCAAATAAGGGGTGGGAGATAATATTTTAATTGCTTAATCTGTGTAATGGTATGACTTTAGAAACTGGTTGCCTGTGAACCCCAGGAGACTTTCTTTAAAATATCATAAACTATAAATCCGATTTCTCTTTATAAAGACTTTTTAAAGAACTTATACATCATCACCTAGGATCTTTCCATTTGCAACACCTGGCTGTATAACACTACTTTCTTTACACCTTTACTGCTTTGTGGTTTATGACATGTTTTATTAAAAAGGCTATCTTTCCATAAAACATCCTACTATATGCTTTGTATGAGAAAAGACTGTTTGAAGGCTGGTCGAGAGAAGCTGGTATTTTCTGGGTGATAGCACAGTTAGATGTGATCATTACCGTTGTACTCATTTTAGGAGGGGAGTTGATTTCCTTTGCAGGTACATGGTTGAATAATCTCATCCCAGACACAGGCAAATGTTTGTGTAATTCTTCATTTTTCCATTAGGAATCGTATATACATCATGTGCCCCGAGTTAATGCATATAAAATACACTGCTACACTGGTAACTGTGTTCATAGTGCGATATAAACACTCAAGTGCAGTTTTGTTGTTTGAAATTTTCAAATTGATCTCCTGTCATGTCTCTCTTCTTTTCCTGGCAGATGAGGAGATCTTTCAGGGATATCTAATTATAAAGAATTGCTTCAATAGTCTATTTATATTTATTCTTGTGACTGAATTTTCTTGAATTATGATGGATTGGCAAAATTAAAAATTACCATGCTTTTCATTGTATACTTTCTGGGATACGAACACAGGGACCTCCAGTTGAGCCATAGAATAGATGCTTTTATCATTGCCAGACCTGTGACTTGTAGTCATTTCGTTCCTCCATGGCCTCCAGATCCATTATGAGCTTTCTTCTGTCTTTTCTGATGGTTGGTTGTTTGTTTTTGACCCAGTCTAGAATCTGGAACATGTGATACTTTTTAGTTTGGTTTCATCGGAGTCCGTAATTCTCCCACTCCCTTCATCTTTTATGTCCACGTGTTCTACTCATTTTAAACTCATTTATTTTCTTTATCAAGTAATTTTGAGGGCCTACTATGAACCATGCACTGTATAGGAAACAAAATATACATGCTCACCAAACAGAGCTATAATCATTTTAACGTTTTGGAATAGTTTATCCAGTTCCTGTTTGTATGTATGCAGCTACATAACCCAGTATGTGACATACCACACTGTCTCAATTGTTCTACCTTTATAAAGGATCTTGACATTTGATAGAGTAAATTCTCCAACTTTTTTTCTCCTTTAAAATAATATGGGCTATGCTTAGTCCTAGGTATTTCTTTCTTTTCAAAAAATAAATAAAATTTACATCGCAGTTGACATTCAATATTATATTAATTTCAGGTGTGTGGTATAGTGGTTAGACATTTATATAATTTATGAGGTGATCCCCTTAATAAGTCTAGAATTGACCTGATACCGTAAATAGTTATTCTATTTGAAGCTTAGAATCAGTTTGTCAATTTCTGGAAAAAATATCTATGAAAATGGTGCTCAATCTCAGTGGATCTAAAAATCAGTGTGTCATTCATGTATTTTCTTTGTTCTTGGTATCTCTGGGAATCTGGGGTAGCAAGCACCCAAGGAACAATGCTGGAACTGCTTTCTCATTGAGACACAATTCAGAAAATCTAATATAAAATTCTACCTCTTAAAAATAATCTTAATTTATATCCTCTGTGGTTTGCAGGATGCTAAACTCATTACATTAGCAACAACTAATTGATACTGTTGTAATTAACCTGGTTATTAATAACAGGAAAGGAACAAAGGGAAGGTCAAATATTATAGGCATGTCATCTGGGCAGCTTAGCTAGAAAAGCACAACTTTACACTCCACAGGGGTCCAACAGAGGGAAGTAAAGTTGGGGTGACACGGGTAAGATATTTGCTTGTCAATTATACCTGGGAAGAGGTCATCAGCTAGAATAGTCATGGCCACTGCAAGGGCACAAAATCTGGGATAGTGAATCCTCTGAACAAAGAAACACATTCTCTTGTGTCTCTTGGGGCTCTTGTTGCAGGGGGCATGCTCTCTTGGCTCCCCTGCATTTGCCCACATGGCTAATGGCCGTGCGGACCGCACACACAATGGGTAATGGACTGGAACTGGCCTGAGCTGAACTGGACCCGGCCGCAACATGGACAGGAAACTTGGACACTGGCTTTGCTTCTAGCTTCACTGAATCCCCAGCTGCACATCTTCCAGGACTGGATTAAGGGAAATGGGACTCTGGAAACCCAAAGATATAACACCATGCAAATAAAAATTACTCATCCTCCTATGCAAGTCTCAGAAAATTCACTTTCTTGAGATGTATCATCAGGACTCCACCTCCAGCACTCAGTGGGGAAAGGGATAACTCAGCTTCCCTGATGACATAATGACATAAACATAACCACAAATCACAGCTACCATTTATTAAATATATACGATATGCCAGGTACTGTGTCAGATACTCCACTTACTCTATTTCTAGTTCCTATTAAGATCGTACATGGAACTATCCATTTTACAAATGAAGAAACAAATATGTTCTGAAAGGTTTAATAAACTACCTACACTTGGCCCAGCTAATAAATGATGAGGCCAGAGGCCAAACCCTGTGTGTCTTTTGCTCACAGTCGTGTTCCCAATGCCTTTGACGGGCAAGACTGGGAGGACGAAGTCAATACACTTGTGGTGATTGAATGAACACTTTTGTCTTTCGATCTATCTGCTATTAATGACTCACATTTAATGCTCAAATGATAAAACTTTCAAAACATAAAAAGGTGTTAATAATTAGCAGGTTTAAACTCTATACTATGTGGCATCATATTTAGGTGAGAAAGTGGTAAGAAATCTAATAAATCAAAGAGAGAGTTCCAGAATGCCCAAATTGTGGGGAATGCATCACAGATATGTACATGTGAAACCTATATAATCTTATTAACCAATGTCACCCCAATACATTTAATTTTTTTAAAAAGCTGTGTGTTACCTAAGACATCTTTAAATTTTTCTTTTCCTTTTTTTCTTTTATTTATTTTATTTTATTTTTCTATTTATCTTCAGATAGAGTAGGAGGGAAGGAGCAAGAGGGAGAGAGAGAGAAGCATAGATGTGAGAGGGACACATCAACTGGTTGCCTCCCACACAACCCCTACCAGGGCGGGGGACCAAACTACAGTTGAGGTATGTGCCCTTGACTGGAATCAAACCCACGACTCATTGATCGATGCTCTAACCACCGAACCAAACCTGCCAGGGCTTCTTTTCTTTCTCGAATTGATCCTGAAAGTGGGGGCATAAAGTGCCCTGTCCTGTATGGCAAGATTGCATTGATATTTACTTGTTTTCATCATTATTTTTATCTTTTATTTAGAGTTAGGAAAGAAAAGACATACTACGATTATCTACCAGCTTTAAAAATTACGTTTAAGTAAAACTGACCTAAATTAATAGAGAGTAAATTTGAACCTGGTAGCCTTTTAGATCTATGAAAAAACTCCAGGCTAGTTTCCATTCTGTTGTTTTCTTTATGCTTTATTTATATGTATTTTTGTCTTTTTTTAATGTCCCTTCTTAAGGTATTCAGTGCTTCAGCGTCTCATTTTACTTACATGAAAATAAGCTCTACAAAGTAGTGAGAATATTGACAGTATCACTGTAATACAAAATAAATCCACCAAGTTATTACACATTAGACCTGGTAATTTCATCCTTTACTGTAATTTACACACATTGTACCGATTGATATGTGGATTCAAAATCAAAATAGAAGAATTATTTCTGCTGAAAGTTGTGAGTCATCATTATGCTATAAAACATTGTTAACACTTTTAGGAAGAACTGTAGAAGGATAAAATATGACCAATGGCAAACTATATTTTATGATTTTCTTTTTTATTCTTATCTTATAAACACATCATATTTTCCTTAGAAATACCACACATGGCTGGTACTTGTATGCTGACAGCTCAAATGGAAAATTTGGCGACGTGGCCGACATCCTCACTCCTGTTATTTCACGCACCGGGCCCACGTGTAGGCTGGTGTTCTGGACGTACATGAACGGCGCCACGGTCGGCTCTCTCCAGGTACCGCTTAGAATATTGCATTTTCTGAATCTGTGATATCACAATTCATCATGTATAATTTACTGTTATCAAAATGTAGTCTACTAATAAATGAAAATGAACAATGGTCAACACTTTACTAGTTTCAACATGGTATGATTGGAAAAAATGCTTTCGCACAATCGGACCTGAATGGCTAGGAGGATGTGTTTCTTTTACTATTGAATTTATGGTGATTGTCTTTGTTCGGAGGTTATAGCTTCTGTGTAATACAGTTTTATACCTGAAATGGTTCATGTAGATTTCAGTGTCAATGTTCTGAGAATAGCACAGATGATTATACACACTTTAGTAAAAACTGAACGGGCATTCTTCGTGTCGTTTTTGATGGCAGTGATGCGCCAGGAATCTTTTTCAAATTGTTTCTTTGTAAAAGAAAGTTGCATTTCAAACTCATAGAAGGTTTCAAGAATCTCGTAGACAACATTATACCCTCGCTCATTGTTTCTGAAGCATCTTTTATAGGAACAAAGTCAGTTTTTACAATACATACCTACTTATTTCTACTCAGTTTCTTTCAAATTGGAATGATTCCCCAATCTTCTCTAGAATTGTGTGACATTGATATCTTAAAAATTATCATTCAGCGATGTTGTAATGTTCCTCAATTTGGATTTGTTGAATGTTATATATTTTTTTCTGCAACATCACCAATACTGCGTTAATTTTACTGTATCCCATCGGTTAGTACATGCCATCAGTCTCTGTCTCAGGCCTCTTGGCCCCTTTGTTATCAATAAATATCTGTGGCCCTGGCCGGTTTGGCTCAGCGGTTAGAGCGTCCGCCTGCGGTCCGGAGAGACCCGGTTCGGTTCCCGCTAAGGGCATGTACCTCGGTTGCAGTTTGTCCCCGGCCCTGGTTGGTCGTGCGGGTGGCAGCCACTCGATGTGTCCCTTTCACATCGATGTTTCCCTCTCTCTCTGTCTTCCTCTCTCTCCCTCCCACACTGTCTGTACAAAAAATGGAAAAATGTCCTCGAATGAGGATTAAAAAAAACAAACAAACAAAATAAATAAATAAATAAATATCTGTGAAGATATATTTGGAGAGTATGTAAAATTCTGATCTCAATTTAATTTTACCTACTATTTTTTGCACCCTTTAGTATATTTTGATGGAGTTAATTTTACTATGATGATTATCTCATTGTGATTTTCCAACTCAATTATTTTGTCTATATTTGTAGGTTGATTTTATTTTGTAAAGAAAAAAAAAAAAAACAACCCAAAACTTTCTCTCCATTTATTGATCCATTTTGATTCATTTATTTATGTCAGTGTGGATTCAATTTCTTATCCATTGCGTTAATTATCTAATGGTTTTTAAATTGTTGCGGATTCGGTCATAAGAGTCCCTTTAAGCTGACGATTATGCTTCCTTGACAAGCCCCGTAGTCTTTGATTATTTCCTTTTACTGTGGCCAAAAAGCTGTGCTAGATTCATCTTATTTTTATCCAGTTCCATCCTTGGAGTTAGCTGTTTCTCCCTGGGGCCCTGGTTTCTTTCAGAAGACTACATTGTACAGGCAAACCAGTGAGAAGTCCTGGAATCTGAGTGCACACCCTAGGTCCTGTCTTACCGAACTGGAAATTATACAATAGACAGCGTAGCTTGCATGTAAAATGTAGACATACATGATTTACATAGAAGAAGCCAGCTCAGTTTTTTAAAGCATCTCCATTTATACTCAGTTTCATAGCTAATATAACATTTTCCAGGAAGCCATGTCTGAAAAAATAAATTCCAACAATGCAGAACTGTTTATCATGAGCAGTTTTAGACCAGAGCTATATCTTTAAAGGCCGCCATAGATAAGAACTATCCCCATGTCAAATACCATTAATTTGATTTTTAGAAAGTCTTTATTTAGCGTTTTTGCAAGGGGATTACACTTGGGTTACCTGCTTTCTCTTTCCCCAGTAAAGAAAGAGAAACGGAATGCAGACCAGCTGTTCACTTCTTTCCTGGTAGCTTGATTGTAGTTTTAATATTAGGTGTTTCCCCCTCCCCCAATTTCATTATTGTCTTATTCCAGAACTTTCCTGGCCATGTTAAATACTTATTTTTCCAAGTAAAATTTTAGATACACATATATTATCTTAAAACTGCTGTTTTTTATTAAAAACATGTTAAATTTATGGATGAATTTTGAAAAAATTGTTTTCTCTAATATAGATGAGACTTCTTAACAAAAAACAATTTAAAAGTAAACTTTTTTGTATATATATGTATGTGTGCATGTTTAGTAATCTAAAAGCATTCAAATAGTCTTGTGGATTGAGGTTGTAATGTATCATCTGTTTTCCATTGATTTGTAAGAAATATCTTTAAGCAAAGCAATCAATACAATTTACTGCAAGGTTTTCATTAGAAGAATGAGAATTATTTACCTAGTATAGTTTGTAGTTGAGATTAATTATCTAAAATATGCTTTTATTTTTTTTAGATAAGATTTTGTATTAGTAGATGAAAGATTATAAAACAATATTAACATTTTATACATAATTATACAAGTTAAAATAGTAATAAATAATGATCCTTATTTTAACATTAAATGTTGCATTACTATGTTGCATGAACACAATTTTCCTTAGTAAATTTTATATAGAGTTACGATTCATACAAAGATCTACTCATTCTTTCTAGTGTCCATCAGAAATTATTTTTATTTTTTTAAGACATTATGTTTTCTTGACTTTGATAACATGCTGAATTTCACAGACCAAGAATTTGGTGATATTTTTGCTGGCCACATATTATAAAGTCAAGACTCCAGAAAAGCAGCCATTTGAACTTAATTTTAAAAATAAATAATTAAACCAGTAAAAAGTACCTTCACTTTAAAAAGTCAAAACCATCACAAACCCTTCACCTGAAAATTCTTTGACTTGTGCACATTGTATTTTAAAAAATATTTTAATGAAATGATTAAATAAACTATCCTAGTCCATTATTGTAGAATATGGAATTGTTCTGCATTTCCTAGGTTTCTTCAGTTGCTCTCTTGGTGGCTCACTTTGTATCATTTGAAAAGACGAGCTGTTATCATTTGTCTGCTGAGACCGATCTGAAGTTTCCCTTGGAATGAGAACACAGTGTTGATGAGAAAGTGTAGCAGGTTTAACTAGCACAGCATGAGTTGATGCCTGCTCATATCACCCACCTGTGCTGTTAAATGGAGTGAGCTCCCACTGTAGTCCATTCACTGTCCCCACTGAACCCAAGAAGATGAGGAACATCATTCTCAAAAGAGTGTTTACTAAGTAATTTGTGCTTTTTTCGACTCTATGAACCTTATTTAATATATAAAATTCCAATTGTTACTGCTGTCAGATTTTTAAAAAGCTAACATAGGCCCTGGCTGGGTAGCTCAGTTGGTCAGCACATTGTCCCTATATGCCGAGGTTGAGGGTTTGACCCCTGGTCAGGGCACATACAAGAAGTAACCCATGAATACATAAATAAATGGAACAACAAATTGATGTTTCTCTCTCTCTGTCTCTTGCCCCCTCCCTCTCTCTTTTTCTCTACCTTTCTCTCTATATATAATCAACAAATAATTTTTTAAAAAATGTTAAAAAAAAAAGTAACATAGTTAGAGTTTTAATTAAATGGTGCCCAGATCCCTTGGGACTTGACTGGCAGATATCCATGCTTACTTTTATTACACGAAGCTCGTGAGGTGCCCTGGAGACACAGTGCTGCATAGAAAACAAAGACATCGAATAAAAAATGTCTCCGCTTTTCTCGCAGGGACTTCATGTTGATATTAAAATTAAAAAAAAAAAACAACTGGAAAAATTCTACATGTTTAAAATATATCAAGACAAAGTATTTCAGCACTTCTTACTTGATTTATCTCTGCAGGTACTCAGCAAGAAAGACAACGTTACTTCCAAACTGTGGGCTCAAAGTGGACAACAAGGTGCGCAGTGGAAAAAAGTAGAAGTGTTTCTAGGCATTCATTCAAAAACACAGGTTTGTAATCCAAGTACTTGGGTAATAAGGGGTTTTGTTGATTTTCTCCTTTAATCCTAATTTATTGTCTTCATTAACCATCTCCTTGTCCTCCCATTCCATTTTTGATTTGTTATGAAGACATATAGCATTTTTCACAGGATTTTCCAATTTCAGAAGGTTCTTACTTCTCCCAATTAGACAAACATGCTTCTAGAAACATTTAATTTTAATGGCGATTATCCTCCATTCCACAATCAGCCTCTCATATACAAAGAACACCTCCCTCTGTTTTATAAATACATATATTTAAAGAGACTGTAGAGTTACTACATTAATTTGTTTAAAATTTGATAAAAAAGATTTGTTTAAAGTAGATTGTTGAACTTTATTAGAGATAATAGATTTACTTAATTCTAAAATATTTGGGGGAGAAACAAAGCTATATGATGTATTTGTGTTCACATAGACTATAATACTATTAGGAGGATAGGAGATATATATATGTGTGTGTGTGTATATATATATCAATTAAAGAAAAAATATACATTAAAATGTTTAAAGAAACAATTAAAGAAAAGAACATTCATTAAAATGTTTAAAGTGAAAATAAGTATGTGCCAAGATATTTGGTATAGATTTTATTTTTTATGGATTATCAAAAAAATAGGAGCTCCATGAATGTGTGTGTATGGTTTAAAATTTATATTTTGGCAGAATGGAGGTTTTCTTAGAAGGTGAGACAAATATCTGTTATTCTTAACTGTGCAAGGCTTAATTCTATGAATTTAGAACGACTTATCTCTAGATAGAAGCTATATTTGCTAATTATTACATTTCTAGTCCTCTGTATATAAAGCAGAAGTAGCCAATTCTGCTGTGAATATTCAGTACCTGTATCTACAGTCATGTGCTATGTCTGATAGATTAGCCCCTCTCAACTCCAAGGAGAACCCAGGATGAATACAGCTGTGTGAAGGCGCAGATACAGCATTATCCCCAATTTCTTGGACTGATGGGTGTGATACATTCAATGTATGTTTGGCCTCTTGCTGGAATCTAGTTTTGTTTTTTTTGTTTTGTTTTTTCTTAATGGGCCATTTGTAGATAATTTAGGACATGAACAAGAAATCATTTCAACCTGAAGAATAAATATTAGAAAGCAATTTAATGGCCTTGCACATTATGAAATTTATTATTAAAATAATTCTGCCTGTTTAATCTCCAAGATCTTTTAACTGAGGCAAGAAGAATCCTCAACAGTAACATGTAGAAGATTTTATTGCTTCCAGATATAGGTTTCCACCCGAGGGAATGAAATGTTAACTAGTTTTGTGTAAGTAGAATATTTGTATGATAATATCATGTAAGAAATAACCATCAAAGGGGATTTAAGCAAGAGGAATTATATATTAATTTAGCCTTTCTAAAATTTAATTTTTCACATATTGAAATTTATTGTTTAAATCTTTTTTTTTACGTGATCCATTCATTTTTTTCAGTGAAAACTTTTTAAGCACCTACTATGTGCAAAGTACTATGCAATTGCGTTAGAGTATGAGCCATCATATTGTCTGTGATTCTCCCATGTTTCCTTTAGTCTCAGAAAGATGAGTGGCTCTAACCCTTGAGTAAAAGTGTAAGATATTTTTATAAATTACATGCTGAGTCAACACTGGGTAGTTTTCAGAGTTTTGTTTGGCAACCTGCCAATTTAAACAGAATCTCCAAGTATAATACTTTTTATAACTAGAGCGATCACATATATAACACTAAATGCCAAGTACTATTCTGTGAATTCAAAAATACTTCTTTGGTTTTCACCAAAAACTGTATGAGGTACATACTATTATTATCACCATTTTACAGATTAGAATCCGGAAATACCTAGAAGTTAGGCTACCTGCTCTAGTTATGTAACCACAAAAGAGCAGAGATGAGCTGTAAACACCAGTATTATCTCTGGCAGGTTTGGCTCAGCGGATAGAGTGTCGGCCCGCAGACCATAGAGACCCGAGTTCGGTTCCCGCTAAGGGCACGTACCTCGGTTGCAGTTTGTCCCTGGCCCCAGGTTGTGGTTGTGTGGGTGGCAACCAGCTGATGTATGTTTCTCTCTCTCTCTCTTCCTCTCTCTCTCCCTCCTGCTCTATCTGAAGATAAATGCAAAAAAAGTCCTCGGGTGAGGATATAAAATAAATAAATGAACACCAGCAGGTCATCTTGAAGTCCATAATCCAACTGCTATACTACATTGTTCCCCACATTTTATAAAATAATTGATCCTGCTTTTATTCTACCAGAAAAAGTATATATTATAATTGCTCTTTTTAAAAAGTCTAATCACATTTAATATTATAAAGTCTATGGAATCTTAACCAACACTGTATAGAGCATTGAGATACAATTGATGATTTCATCATTTGGACATGACAGGCAGCTGAGATTGTATCCAAAAAATAGTAGATAAACAAGTTATGTAATATTCATTGAGGTATCTGATTTCTTATTCACAGAGCCTTACATCACATATTTAAATGTTTTTATGTATCCAGATAATAGAGTGCCTTTTTTCCAATTTGTGTATCATTGTTTTTTAGGGTTCAAATTACCGTATAAAAAAGTTATAGTCCTTAGTATTTTTCCAGTTTCACCTCTTTTTAATCATGTCCAAGCTCTTAATGAATCTTATAAAGGTAATTTTTCCTAACACATTTACTATGAAGAACAATAATTTATCCCTTTTATGTAAATTTGATATAGGAATGTACATATACATTGTATTTTTATTTTATTATTTTTTATAATGGGAAACACCTGAGTTTCATTTCTTTTTTTGTTAATTCTCACCTGAGGATATTTTTTGGGCTGATGCTGTAATCGCTGAAACAAACCAGCCAGGCCAAAGCGACACCTGATTTTCAACTATTTTATCCACTCAGCTTAAGAGGAAAGCAACTAGTTTTTCACATGTTAGAATGGAAGCATAAAATCTTTAAAAAATACTAATTATTTCTTTCAAGAAAAATAATTTTATAGATTTGGTCCAAAGGTATTTGGGAGTTTGATCACAATAAATATTTTATGTAAAATCACTGAGGTAACTTTGTATTTCTTTTTTTTAAATATGTTTTTATTATTATTATTATTATTATTATTTTAGAGAGGGAGGAAGGGAGAGAGATAGAAACATCGATGTGAGAGATAAACATCGATGGGCTGCCTTCTGCACACATCCCAGGGATGTGCCCTGACCAGAAATCAAACTTGGACCTCTCAGTCCATGGGACAGTGCTCAATCCACTGAGCCACACTGGCCGGGCTTTCATAACTTTTAATTCTATCAGAGTTCACATGAGTGGAAACTCACTGCCAAACAATGACACACACGAGAACAGTGTTCATCACATACGTTAATCAAAGGCAAATCAAAAGAAAGTCAATTCCAAAGATGTGGCCAATTTGAAAAAACTGATGGTATTGAGGTTTGATATATTTTTGCTTTCAAATACTTATAGTGGGCAGATCTGAGGAATGAAAATAATTGGGCACAACAGAGCAAAGGATATGCTTACATCTTTCTCCTGGTACATTCCATCACTGGGCTAGCCTACTGCTTTCGTGTGTGTTGAGACTCTGAGAAACACACAGGTCTTATTTGGGATCCGAGAGCTGCAGAGACAGCAGTGGGGGGTTGGTGCCGCCTATCCCCCAAATCAACACTAGAGGCAGTGGTATTACCACTCCGACATTCTTAGGTGTTGATGATGGTGCAGATCTAATGACCCTGAAGCTTCCTGGGTCCATTTCATCATGGGGCATTTTTATCAGAGTCAAGTCTAATGTCCTGTATTTAGTGGTTGCTCCAATTTTGAATTCTTGATGGACGGACAGATCAACTGAAACTGGTTTTCTCTCTTTCTCCTTTTTTTCTTTCTTTAGATTGTCTTTAGGGCAAAACGCAGTGTCAGTTACATGGGAGACATAGCAGTGGACGACATTTCCTTTCAAGATTGTTCTCCCCTGCTCAGCCCAGACAGGAGGTGCACTGCTCAGGAATTCACCTGTGCTAACAGGCACTGCATTGCACGGGACAAGCTGTGTGATTTTGTGAATGATTGCGCTGATAATTCCGATGAGACTACCTTCATTTGCGGTAAGCCAAAGTGTTATGTTTTCTTATTTTTTCCTTTATTATTTTAAATTTATCTTTATTGTTGAAAGTATTACAGATAATCCTCCCTTTTATCCCCAGCAGACCCCCTCCACCTCGCTCCTCCGACCCCAGCCCCAGGCCTTCACCACACTGTTGCTGTGTCCTGGGTTATGCGTATAAGTTCTTTGGTTATTCTTTTCCTGCCCCCACACCCCCCTTCCCTCTGAGATTCCTCAGTCTATTCCATGTTTCCATGTCTCTGGATCTATTTTGTTCGTCAGTTTATTTTTTTCATCTCCCACAACCTTACTCAATGTCGTGTGTTAATTTCTGAAACATACGGAGTATGTATATAGCTCAGCAGCCAAGGCATTTAGGTTTATTTGACTATTTAAATACATTACTTTTCCCCCCTCTCAATACTTAATTTAGAACCAGAATGCACTTAAAACTAAATGGTGGATTGTTGTTGTTGTTGTTGTTGTGTGTGTGTGTGTGTGTGTGTGTGAAGCAATTGCAGATACATTGGAAAACAAGTGTCTTCAAAGACAAACAGAATGGAAGCAAGTCTTTTCCATGTAAAAGAAAGTTTTAGAAAAAAGACCAGTAAAACATCCATCAAGACCAATTCCTGCAAGGTTAACAAGCCTGTATGCTTTGATGCATTTCAGAGAGTTGTCACTCCTTCATATAAATTATCAGATGTGGTCATTTGTTTAAAAACCAAAAATGAATACCCAGATATTACATAAAATGCAAAGTGATCTCCTAAAGGAGCTACATAGCAGCTATGTAATATTGTTGTAGGAGATTGACTCATAATAAACAGTACCTATTCAAATATCCTTAGCTAAATGGGCCATATGTGCTCATTTGGGTAATTCTGTAAAATTGCGCAATACAGTCCAGTCGTTGCCTCATTTCATTGCAAATGAGGTGACTACAGATTGTCAAAATGAAGGTGACAAAATATTCCGCTCTACTAGTAATACTTTCTGTGCTAGAATATTATAGTGTGCTTCTTTGCTTTGTCTCTTGACACCAAATCTGAAATATCAAGAATAACATCAGTATAAGAAGAGCTCACATTTATATGGAGCTTTTAAACTTCAAAGCCCTTTTATCTGCTGATTTCCACTGGATCCTCACAGAAACCCTGAGGGGTAAGTGGGGCAGATATTATCAGTGCATTTCCACAGATGAAGTCATGAACAGCAGCGCTTAAGATTTTGTCGAAGTTCGTCAAACTGTTATCGACAGAGTTGATTCTAGAACCCATGTACTTTATGAAGCACTACTTTGCCCAAGCCACCATACCACTGTGTGATACTGAATCTTAAAAAAAGTTATAGACGTACAAATCCTGCTTATATCATATGACAGTTTGTTCTTTCAGCTGTGGATTCTTATTATCATATATGAACCAAACAAAAATGTTTCACTAATCTCAAATTCTGTATTAATTAATGTTTATCTCTACCTTATGAATATTTTCTGATACATTTGTAGTTATTTTCAGCATCAAATGTTTTTACATTTTCATGTGAATATCACACAACTCTATTAGGTTATTAGTCAAATAGCACAGATTTAAACTTTTTTTTTTTTTTGGTAATGTTGCCAATGTATCTCTTTTCCAAAATATAATTTAATGCCATCTTTTTAGGACTTAAATTAACAATTAATTTCTGACTGAATTTTTCTTGAACAATTTGTATGTAGGTTCTAACATTGTAAACATTTCTAGGAATCCTCTGTGTTTGGAAAAAATGCTGATTTACTAAGAGGATCAGCAACATATTGAAATTTGCTGCCTTGGTAGTTCTTTTGTATGGAAAATAAGGGCAAAAGTGATCAGAGCCTTTGGAGGGAGGGTTGCAGTAGAGGGGCTTTGGCGAACTGATTGCCAGATCACTTTAAGTTTTGAGCGAGCCTACATATATCAGTAATATTGGAAAAGAACACTGACTTAGTTCCAGATACAGTTGGCCCTTGCCACTTGGTGCTTGGACTTTGGTGGCTTCACTCTAGTATAGTGTTTGAAAAACCACATAGAGTGAGGCTGGGAAAGTTGAAGTGAAGTGGCGAGGACCAACTGTGGGCATAGGAGCTGAATAGACACCTCTCCAAACAGGACATACAAATGGCTAAGAGACATATGAGGAAATGCTCAACATCACTAATTATCAGAGAGATGCAAATTAAAACAACAATGAGGTATCACCTCACACCTGTCAGAATGGCTGCCATCAACAAATCATCAAACAACAAGTGTTGGCAAGGGTGTGGAGAAAAGGAGACTCTAGTACACTGCTGGTGGGAATGCAGACTGGTGCAGCCACTATGGAATACAACGTGGTGGTACTTCAAAAAATTAAAAATTGAACTGAAATTTGACCCAGTGATCCCACTTCTAGGAATATACCCTAAGAAGCCTGAAACACCAACCAGAAAGAATACATGTACCCCCATGTTCGTAGCAGCACTATTTACAATAGCTAAGATCTGGAAACAGCCCAAATGTCCATCAGTAGACGAATGGATAAAAAAGCAGTGGTACATATACACAATGGATTACTATGCAGCTGTAAGAAAGATCTCTTTTCCTTTGAGACGACATGGAGGGACCTGAAAAGTATTATCCTAAGCGAAACAAGCCAAACAGAGAAAGACAAGTATCATATGATCTCACTTATTTGTGGAATATAATGAACATAACAGTCTGAGGAATGGGGTAGTCCCAGAGATGTGGAAGTGGGGTACAGAATGACAATCCCCAGAGGACGGGTAGTGGGGAAGAGATAAACCACAGAACTTATATGCATGTGTGCATGAACAATGGACATGGACAACAAAGCTGGGACAGGGCGGGTTGGAAGAGGGAGGGGAGAATCAGTGGGGGAAAAAGGAGAAACATCTGTAACAAAAATTAATTAATTAATTGAAAAAAAGAGTCCTACTTCACGGAAATTAATTTAGCATGGTAGAGTCTGGAACTGATTAATCGCGATAAACAAGGGTCGACTTACTACATAGAAAGAAGAAAACTTTTCAGCCTCTTAGAACAAATACGCAAATGAATAAAAACTTGCAAGAAACTCTAAAAGTAACCATATTTTTATATCAGTTCTCATTACATGATTATGAGTTTTTTTATATAGCATTGCTTATTTTTACTATGTATTTAAAATTTTTAACTCTATCTCATTCTACTGGTCTTAAATGCTGTGTTTTAATTATAAGTGGCTAAAACCTGGTGTCTGATAGTGCTGTTATTTATCCTGTGTGTACCATACACTCTGGTGCTCTAATTAGACCCAGAAGAATAAGAAGAAAAAAAAATTTAATCACCATAGCAACTGATTTCAGAAGTTTGATTGACAGCCAACCAAAAATGTTGGCTTAAGTTCCACAGTTCTAGGGTTTTTTGTTTGTGTTTGAGAATTCTAAGTGAAAACTTCTGAAGTGTCATTAAGTAGAAATATGCCATGTAGGAGTAGCAGAAAGAACGAAAAAACTCAACTATTTTTAAAGGTGAAGACTAGCTCTGATGAAGGAGAAGAAAATAATCTTTTATAAACAAAAGTAACTGTTCTTTAATTTTCTATATACCAATGTAGACTCTGAAAGAAAAATCTAGCAGAAAAATTAGAATGTTATTTATTATTTTACAATATAAATACCATGTCTAAAATATAGGACATAGTCAAAGAAGAAAGAGAATTCTGTATGAGAACTCTAAAATCGAATTTGAACATATCTTTGCTGTTGATATAGAAGTTAATTTGGAAAACAACCATATTTTTGTTTTTCTATATATTCTAATGAGCATATTTATTTTTAACACACAATTAAGAGTATCTCAGGCATACTCAAAACAGTTTAAATCACTGTGATTAGGAAGGATACTGAATATTGGAGCAACATAATTGGTAAGTATTCTGAAACTAATGGGCAAAAGTAATGCTGTATTACCAATTGCAGATAGCTATTCTTTTCAAGCACAGAGAACATTTACCAAAAAAAGTATATCATTAAACAATGGGCAAATTTAAATAATTTTAATTAGTTAAAGTAACATAGATTATCTCTTTTGAATTATGCTGGAAATCAATTATGAGACAAAAACTAGGAAAATTGCTATTGGTGAGGGAAAAGACAGACATAGTTAATAACTCACGCTTCTCCCCACCCCAAAATCACAATGCAATGAGAATATGTTTTAAACAAATAATAATGCATAAAATCCTGTGGGATTTAGGTAAGTGAATGCTTAGAGAAAAATCTATAGACTACATTTTTGTATTAGAAACTAATTAGCTAAAAGTGCAAATTGATGGAATAAAGCACAAATGTAAGATAGGGAGGATTTGAAAAGACTGGTAAAATTTTCAAAACCCTGTCAAGAATGATCAAGGGAAATATCAAATTAACTGAACATGTATTAATTGGGAGGTCACATGTCAAGCCGTGTTTGGGCAGCACATCAGTAAATGAGCAGACAGAACTCCTATTCTTCATGCTCTCCAGTTAAACAGAAATTGTGGTCTCTCCATACACACACAAAAACATATATATACATATATGTCAATTATAGCATTTATTGAAAGGTGACAATTGAGATGAGAAAATATAGTGTAAACTAAAGAAAATAAAAAATGGAGGGAGGACAAATTGCAATATTAAGAAGCATGATAAGGGTAAGCCTGGATAAAATATGTCTAAGCAAATTCTGTTTCTTTTATTTATTTCATTAATTTATGATCCCATTTGATTAAGATATAATTAATATATATAACTGTATAAGTTTAAGGTGTACTGCATAGTGATTTGACTTACATATACTGTGAAATAATTACTACATATGTTTAGTTATGTGGTTTTCATAAATGCTCAGCTCTAATTTTCCTACACACAATTATTCTTCGGGACTTTCTTAGTTATTTATTTTTTAAGATGACTTGTTTACATTCTGACTGCCATCTCTCACTTGTCAGAGCAGAATTCTCTCCTTTTCAAGTAAACATGATTTTGGAGAGACAGGAGGCTATGGTTTGATGCTGTGATATATACGTTACTTTTAATCACAGGAAGATTATGATATGTGTGTGTGTGTGTGTCTATATATCTATATTTATAGATAGATAGATAGATAGATAGATAGATAGATAGATAGATAGATAGATATTACTTCTCCACTGTCTCCAGTTCAGAGCCCCGTCTGAAACATTCTACCATATCAGATTTCTGCTCGCTGTGGCAGAAATGAACTTAGAAGTGCAGAGGGCCCCTGTGGGAGGCCCAGAGAACTAGCCAGCGTACATCATCCTAGGCAATGAACACCACTGACCTAGGCAATTACTTTGTTCTTGGTCAATAATCGTAAAAATCTAAGCAAGCATTCTGTAATTAACATGCATATATCTGACATTGCTCTTCAGTTATGCATGTGGTAAACATTGGGCAACTCTAATATAAGACGCCTTGGAGCAAAAACAAGGAAAACCAGATCTTACCTGAATAATTGTAGCTCCTTTTCTAGTAAAGATGATAGGTGCATAAACATTTACATTACAAACGAGAGTTAGATCAATGCAAAGCATTTCTGGAGGGGTGAAGAGGGGACAATTTAGTTATATGTGAGCACTAATCCCAACACAGGCTTCTGTGAGAGCAGCACCTCACCTTGAAAACAATTAGAGTTTTCTTCAGATACATACTTCATTAACCCTAGCTTTTGTTTTCTTGGAGCTTATATTAGAAAGAAGGTCAGGTATCATCGTGTTCATAAACCAGTCTTCCTGGGAAGGACCAGCTGTGCTAAGCTTCCAGAATTCATTATTGCAGCCTCTAGCTGAGTTTCATTGTCTTACTAAAATTACCACACTGGTCAGGACTCAGTGTTCTAGGTGACATGTGTTAGCATAATATTTTCCAAATTATGAAGTCAGGCAGTCATCAAATAAGACAAAATTATGCATGAGGAGCTTCTCTTGATTAATTCCTGTATTGTGAATTTTCAAAAACTTGGTATTATTAATAGGATTCTTCCAAATTACTTACCTCCAAATCCTTTTTATAAAAACAAATAAACTTTTTACAGAACAATTACTCTTTGAAATAATTTGAAAAGAATTGCTTACAGAATTTATTATTACTTTATAAAATAAGGAAATATAACAGAAATCACTATGTCACAAATTCCTAATGATGTCACCCAATAGCAATTGACACGTGACATTAATTTTTAAAAATTTTTATGTTGACATTATTACAGGTATGCTCCTTTCCCCCCACAACCTCCTCTGCCCACCTTCACCCCCTCTCTCCCTCCTTTGGTCTTCACCAAACTATTGTCCAATGTCCATGGGGTACACATATATATTCTTTTTTTTTAACTTGTTTTTCTTTATTGATTTTAGAAAGAGAGGAAGGGAGAAGAAAAGAGAGAGAGAAACATCAATGAGAAAGAACATTGATTGGCTGCTTCCTGCATACCCCCCACTGGGGACTGAGCCCACAACCTGGGCATGTGCCCTGACGGGGAATAGCACCAGCAACCTCTTCGTGCAGGGGTCAGTGCTCAACCCCTGAGCCACATGGGCTGGGCTATATTCTTTAACTGATCCCTTCACTTCCTTCCAGTCAACCCCACTCCCACCCTCAGACCCGAACCAGTGTGTTTTGTGTATCCATGCTTTTGGTTCCATTTTATTGGTCAGTTTATTTTCTTCATTAGAGTCCATATATCAGTGAGATCATAAAGTATTTGTCTTTCTCTGACTGCCTTATTTAGCTTAGCATAGTAAGGTCTATCCATGTGGGCCCCAAAGGTAAGAGTTCCTTCTTTTTTACAGCCAAGTAGTATTCCATTGTGAAATGTACCACAGCTTTTTTATCCACTCATCTGCTGATGGGCACTTGGGCTATTTTTCAATGCTCTGGAGACAACATACCAGAGTACTGCATTCCAGTGTGGCCAGGCCATTTTACATTACCACGAACAGTGTATGAGAGATCCAGTTTTTAAACACCTTTGTGAGCATTTAATATTGTAACTATTTTATTTTTATTTTGCTCTTCTTACAAGTATAAAGTAATATTTTATCATGGTCTTAATTTGCTTTTCCCTAATACCTAATGAACAACTTGTGTTTCTTTGCCATGTATAATCTCTTTGGTCAAATGTTTATGACTTTTGCCTGTTTTTTAATCAGAATAGTTTTATTCCTCACCTGAGAATATTTTTCTACTTACCATCAGATAGAGTGGGAGGGAAGGAGAGAGAGACAGAGAGAAACATCAACATGATAGAGCCACATAGACTGGTTGCCTCCCGCACAACCCTACCAGGGCTGGGGATGAATGCAATCGAGGTACATGCCCTTGACCAGAATAGAACCTATGACTCATTGGTCCATGGGTTGATACTCTAACCCCTGAGCAAAACTGACTAGGGCTCTAATCAGAATTTTTTCCACTGTTGAGTTTTGAGTATTTTATATATTATAGATATAAATCATTTACAGATGTGAGTGGCAAATATTTACTCTCAGGCTTTAGGATGTGTTTTCATTCTTTTAGCAGGGAAAGAGAAAACATTTTTTTAAATTTTTTATTTTGGTGATCATGCTTTCGATTGCATATCTAAAAACATTTCATCAAGATCTAGGTCCCAGGTTTTCTTCTAATTTATCATCTAAAAGTTATTTAGTATATTTAAATTTAAGTCTATGAACCATTTTGTTAATTTTTGCATCAGCTATGAGGTTTAAATCAAGATTTTGTTTTGTTTTGCCTATACAGTTGCACCAATACCATCAACAAGATTCTCCGCCCTTCATTTAACTGTTTTGTCAAAAATTGGTTGGTTGTACTTGTGTGAAGCAATTTTTGAGCTCTATTTTCTGTTCTATTGATCCAAGTGTCTATTTTTCCACCAATACCACACAGTGTTGGTAATGAAAGCTACATAATATAATACATCTTGAAATCAGATGGATTTCTCCTAACTTACTCTTTGTCAAAGCTGTTTAGTTATTTCAATTCCTTGAATTTCTATATAAATTTTAGAAAAATCATGTCTACATCTACAAAAAATTATGTAATTTTTATAATTTCATTACATGTAATCAATTTGAGAGAGAAAACATTTTTACTATGTTGAATCTTCCAATCCATGAATATAGTATGTCTCTCCAGTATTTAGATATTTATATTTCTTTCAGTAATGTTTTGTATTTTTACACATAAATCTTGTACATATTTCATAAGATTTATGAAAGTATTATAAATTGTATTATATGTTAATTTCTGGTTTCTATGTATTCATTGCTAGTATATATAAATACAATTAATTTTGCATGTCAATCTTGTGTCCTTTGGTCTTGCTGACTCATTGATTAAGTTGTCAGAGTTTTACAACATATTCCCTAGATTTTTCTATAAAGACAATCAAGTCATCTGAAAATTGGGACAGTTTTTCTCTCTGATTTATGTACCTTAAAGATTTGATAGAATCCTCCAGTTTGACTATCTGAACCTGGAGATTTTTCAGGATTTTTAAAACTTTGAGTTTGGTTTTCTTAATAGTTATAAAGCTACTCAAATTATTTTATATTGTGTAAGCTTTTGCTTTGCAAGGAATAGTTCCATTTCACCTAAGTAGTCAAACTTATGCATGTAGAGTTGAGCACAGTATTCTCGTATCATCCTTTTGATATCTACAGGATCTACGATATTTTTCTGTTTCATTCCTGTTATAGATAACTTGCCTCTTCTCAATATTGTCTTTGATATTCATACTTATAAAAAATACAAATTAATTAAATTAAAAGATATAATATAGCTCTAAACCTTATAAATATAATGTAAGTAATTTGTCCAAATGTGATGTAAAGTTCAAGTAATTGAATCATGAAATCTAAGGATTATATAGTCTCTGTGATTAATAGAAGTTAGTCCAAGCTTTTAGAAACAGGGATTTAACACTAAGACGTCTGTGAAGGATTCACTTTTACTCAATTATAATTCATCATACATTTTAAAATCTTCATTTCAACACTTATGATGGTTTACTAAAATGAGAGAGAAATCCACTAGGACATGTTTATTGATGAATCAGTACGCAGCTACTAAATTGCTAATGAATGAACTGAGAAACGAATTACCGACCAATAAAAGAATCATTTCTATGAACATAGGGGTACATATATTCTTTCTGATTGGTGTTTCAGGCTTCTTAGGGTATATTCCTAGAAGTGGGATCACTGGGTCAAATGGCAGTTCAATTTTTAACTTCCTGAAGTAACACCATAGTGTTAAACATAGAGGTAGGGTACGGACTGACAAACCTTACAAAAGGGGGTATTGGGGGGGAAGAGATAAACCACAGAACTTATATGCATGTACGCATAACCAATGGATATAGACAACAAAGCTGGGGATGAGGCAGGAGAGATGGGGAGGAGGTTGTTAATGGGGGACAAAAGAGCAACATCTTTAACAAAAACAAATTAATAAAAATAATTTTTTTAAAAAAAGAATCATTTCTATAATTTCCTTGACCTGGCAGACAATGGAGGTGGCAACGGAGAATCATCTAATTCTTCTTGAAAACTTTCGCAAGAGATAATACTCTGCCTCACATAAAAATGCCTTTTCAACTGTCAGTCACTTCTTGATATAATAATGTTTTATTCTAATAGTGAATCAGTCTTCCCATATGTGCCCAGTATAGGTTTTTGATGATAACATTTCTTATTACTTGTACTTCTTCATGATACTAAAATGTAACATATTGGAAATAGGTGCCATCAATTCTGCACATCTTTTCACAATCCCCACTCTCTCTTCTGTAATTGTGATGTCAGAATAAATATTCTTGTATCTTTTTAAAGCATCTTATATGCATGGTTTTAGACCTCTATTATCTAGTCTTCCTCTCATTGAGTGGTTTTAATTCTCAAAAATTCCCTTACACATGGGTTAAGTGTTTAGAAAATACTACAATGATTAGACCATCACAATATTCAGGGTCATTTTATTTTTGCTGCCTACCAAAACAGAGTCATGTAGCCTAAGAATTTTAGTAGCTTAGTTTTTATTCTTTTAGTTAGTCTTTTGTTGATCATGACTAAAAAGAATGAATAGGGAGTTTGTTGAATAAATAATAGGTAAAAAAAGTTCCAGATGGCAGAAGAGGGACTGTATCATCTCTATCTCTATCTCCATCTCCATCTCCATCTCCATCTCCATCTCCATCTCCATCTCCATCTCCATCTCCATCTCCATCTCTATCTCTTTATCTATATCTATAGCTATATCATCTATATCTATATCTATATATCTTTATCATCTATATCTATATCTATATAGTTTAACAATTAGCTCTGCTACTTACTATATAATACTAGGCAAAGTACTTTAACTCTGAACTTCAGCTTTGCCATCAACCAAAAATAAAAGCAACTATTATTTAGAGATGCGAGACTTAAATAAAACAACATGTATAAAGAAAATGCCCAGGATCTGACACACATCTATGAATACACAGTAGCCCTGTTTCCAGTCAGTTTCCCATTTTCCTAAATGTGCTTTATTTATAACATATGCTCAATAAAGTTATATTGAGTGACTAAATGAACAGAGTGGTGAGATCTTAAATTTAGTAATTTGATGGTAGGATTTTAAAAGAACTTATGTTCTTTAAAAATGATATTTTCTAATGAAATGGTCATTTCATGCTTATAAAGATAATGATGGATGGAAAAATGATAGCATTCAGAAAAGTAGAAACTGGTTTGATTGATGATGCAACTGTAGACAGAGGTGACCATTTTCTTACTGGCGACGCACCTGTATGGCACTGGCATTAACTGTTCCATGAGATGCCAGGAATTGGCATCTGCACGGAAGACTATTGGCTGTTTTCTCACCTGGCACCTGTGGGAAATAATAAAATATGAAATAGTAAGTTGTTCGCTCTCACCACAGTGATGTGAAATTCAGAGAACTTATACCTGCTTGTTGTTTTTTTCTCCAGCGATGCCAGAATTAAACTTTCCGAGGAAACATACCTTCCGAACTTTAGTAGGTGTCAAAAGAAGAATATGATTTACCTTATAGAGATTTATGTAGCAGCATTTGTAAGATTTTTGAAAACAAATGAAATCTGTTTTTTTTTTTTTTTAGCAGCACACATCATTCTTTATACTAATATCTTTTCTAGATGCTGGTCTGGATGCTAATCTCGCCCTCATGGGCTACTGACCTTTCCAACACAAGGGCCGCTGAATTAGTCACTTCACTTTATAATTCTTAACCAAGTCAGCGGTTCAGATCTAAACAAGGTGCCAAATTGAGGTTTGGTATTATGTTAATGAGATTATCCTCCCTGTCCTCTAAAATTATACTTAGGAGAACTTTAGAATTCTGAACTAAAGGAAGCTATAAGAATTACAGTGTATTCTAGAAAAGAGTAAATTACCAATATAAGTTTCAAATGTAATTTTAAAACTGAATTAGCAATTGGATAGAAAACGCCAGCCTGTTTCTTTGGTGACAGAAATTATGAAAGAAAAATTTTCTCTATCCTTGAAAATATATCAGTGTTAGCCTGACTATTAAATTAAACCATTTTTAAAAGCATATTAGTCCTGATGCTAGCTTAAATTTATCGTTTAGTGCTCTCAAAAGCTGAAAATTATCGTTTTAAACCATTCTTTATTGTTGGACAAGTTCCTTGCTGGGAGGTATAATTAATTTTCATCTCAGTAGTCTTATATGCTTTAAAATGGTAGAGGAAAAATGGTAAAACCCATATGTTCTCATATTCTTCACTTTATTAACAACTAAAAGAATAGAAATTACTTTATGTATTTAAACATATTTATCTGATTTTATATCCATACAGGAAAACATACATTTGATGCCCGGCACAGTTTGAAAATTTCTTTTTTATTAATTTATTTTTGTTACAGATGTTTCTTCTTTTTTCCCCATTGACATCTTCCTCCCCATCCCCTCCACCTTGTCCCCTGCTTTGTTGTCCGTGTCCACTGGTTATGTGTACATGCATATAACTTCTGTGTTTTATCTCTTTCCTGCCTCCACCATTCCCTCTTCTGAGGGTTGTCAGTCTGTACCCTACTTCCACGTCTCTGGGTCTACCCTATTCCTCAGACTGTTATGTTCGTTATATTTCACAAATAAGTGAGATAATGTGATATTTGTCTTTCTCTGCTTGGCTTATTTTGCTTAGGATAATACTTTCCAGGTCCCTCCATGTCATCTCAAAGGATAAAAGATCTTTCTTACAGCTGCATAGTACTCCATTGTGTATGTGTACCACAGCTTTTTTATCCATTTGTCTACTGATGGACACTTGGGCTGTTTCCAGATCTTAGCTATTGTAAATAGCGCTGCTATGAACATGGGGGTACATATATTCTTTCTGGTTGGTGTTTCAGGCTTCTTAGGGTATATTCCTAGAAGTGGGATCACTGGGTCAAATGGAAGTCAATTTTAAATGGTTTGAGGTAACAACATAGTGTTTTCCATAGTGGCTACACCAGTCTGCATTCCCACCAGCAGTGTACTAGAGTCCCCTTTTCTCCATACCCTCGCCAATACTTGTTTGTTGATTTGTTGATAGTGGCCATTCTGACAGGTGTGAGGTGATACCTCATTGTTGTTTTAATTTGAATCTCTTTGATGATAAGTGGTGTTGAGTATATTTTCATATGTCTCTTAGCCATTTATATGTCCTGTTTGAAGAGGTGTCTATTTAGCTCCTCTGCCCATTTTTTAATTGGGTTCTTTGTCTTCCTTTTGTTGAGTTGTATGAGTACTCTATATATTTTGGAAATTAACCCCTTATCTGATATATCATTGGCAATGATGCTCTCCCATACAGTGGGTTGCCTTTCCATTTTGATGGTTGTTTCTTTTGCTGTGCAGAAGCTTTTTAGTTTGATATAGTCCCATGTGTTCATTTTTTCCTTTGTTTCTGTTGCCTTAGATGATGTGTCAGTGAAAATTCTGCTGTGTATGAATGTCCAAAATTTTGTTGCCTACATTTTCTTCTAAGACTCTTATGGATTCACGGGTCATATTTAACTCTTTTATCCATTTTGAGTTTATTCTTGTGTATGGTGTAAGTTGGTTATCTAGTTTCATTTTTTTTGCATGTAGCTGTCCAATTTTCTCAACACCATTTATTAGAGAGACTGTCTTTACTCCAGTGTATGGTCTTACCTCCTTTGTGAAATATTAATTGAGCATATTGTCTTGGGTCCATTTCTGGGTTCTCTGTTCTGTTCCACTGGTCTATATGCCTGTTCTTGTGCCTGTACCAGGCTGTTTTAATTAAAGTAGCTTTGTAGTGTAACCTGATACCTGGTATTGTGATCCCATCTACTTTGTCCTTCTTTTTTAAGATTGCTGTGGCTATTCGCGGTCTTTTTTGGTTCCATATGAATTTTTGATGTATTTGTTCTAGTTCCGTGAAATATGTCAAAATTCTTAAAGTGTTCTATGTAATAGCATAGTATAGATTGTTTATCCAGGAATTCCCATTGCTTCAGCTCGGAAATATTTCTGCCTTCCTTTGTCCTGTGCATTGGAAAGTGAGTCCCTGAGAATTGTGGTGGTAAGATCATTCCCACTCTCATCTAGATAAAATTGTCTAAATATATTTGAGCAATTGTTCAATGAGCTTTCTTTAAAAGAGAAACCTTTATCTAAATATAGATTAACATGTTGCAACTTGGGTTCTTCTCAAGTATTTTTAGTTTTTGGACACCACATCAATGTAATTATGATTTTACAGATTTACATTTTCAGTTGTGGTACTCAAACAAAACTTAATTTAGAATTACTGTTATCAAAGAATTCTAAATAGTACATTGTATTACTTATGGTCAAATTAATCATACATTAGTTTTGTGCTGTGTCTTACACAATTTACTTAAAAATAAAGACTATAAAAAGTCACCTGACCATAAAATTTTATAAGATATGTTCTCTCAATTATACAGTGCTTGATTTTATAACATTTTAGCTTGCATTGTTAGCTTTATAATTAACTGAGTGGAATTATATAAAGGTATTTACAGAATCTCAACTATCCAGTCCTGTATATGAGGAGCTTGGAAGTTGCAACTCTGTCCTAGCAAGTAAAAAGCTGAACAGATTAAAAAATCAACAACTCTCCTGGGATCCATCAGAAAGGCAAAGACACAGGACAGCCTGTTTCCCCAAAGATTGGACAGACAGACAAGTGAACATGGGGAGTAACACCTTACAGAGCAGAGACTCGAGGGCAGAAAACACTTTGGGAACCAACATCAGGGGTGGAAAACCTGAACTATCACTGATGAATTGCTGGAGACTCAGTGTAGACAAGTTCGAGAGGTTAAATCTCCAGGGGACCCACTTACAGGGACATCCCACAATACTGTAAAATTTACATCCACGAGTTCTATTATGTTTTATATTAAATATTGGAGAAAATCTCCTCATGATTCTGACAGCCCACTCTGTTTTTCCTAACAAGGCCTTTCCTCAAGAAGCTAGTAACAAAAGCCTAAACTGATGGGGTGTTATCAGAGCCTAACTGACCTGGTGGAAGGGAAACACCCAGTGCTGCCCCCCTCTAGCCATCCTGTTCTTGACGGGGAGAAAAAAGTAAGAAACACTTATGATGTTCACAGTCCAGAGGCACAGGCCCATTAAAGACTGGGACATAATCATAAAACTGTGGAACATTTCCCCTCACCCCACATTATAAGGGCCTATTGACAGTAGTTCTTTTTACTCAGAACATTATGTCTGGCTATTCAGAAAAAAGTTATAAGGTATACTGAAAGGCAGAAAAAAAACTATTTGAAGAGAAAGAGCAAACATCAGAATTGGACATGGAAGGGATGTTGTTATTATCAGATGAGAAATTTAAAACAATATGATCAGAAGGAAGGAGGAAAGGGGATGGGCAGGTAGAGTTTAATCAAAGAACTTATATGCATGTATGCATAACCCATGGACACAGACAATAGCATGGTAGAGGGCCCAGGATACCCGCGGTGTGTGTGTAGGTGGTCAATGGGGGAGAAAGTGTGTGTGTGGGGCCTCTGTAGTCCTTTCAACAATAAAGACACATTTTTCAAAAAGTATATCTTTAAAATAATAAAAAATGAAACAACTATCATTAGGCCTCTAATGTATAAAATAGATAGCATGCAGGAACAGATGGGCGATGTAGGTGGGGAGACTACCATCCTAAGGAACAACCAAAGAGAAATGCTGTGATCAAAAGCACCATAACAAAAGTGAAAAACACCTTTGATTGTCTTATTTGTAGCCTGGACACATCTAGAAAAGATATCTGAACTAGACGATATAATAATAGAAATCTCCAAAACTGAAAAACAAAAAGACTGAGAAAAACACAACAGAACACAACACAATATTCAAGGATGTTAGGACAAATGGTGTAACAAATGGATAATGGGAATATCAAAAGGAGAAGAGAAAAGGAACAGAAGAAATATTTGAAACAATAATGACTGAGAATTTTTGCAAATTCATGTCAGGCTCAAAACCACAGATTGAGGAAGCTCAGAGTACATGCCTTTTCCTACCCCCTCCCCCCCAAATTCACCTGGGCACATCATTTTCAAAGTAAAGAAAAATCAAAGGTAAAGTAAAATACTGAAAAAAGTCATTGGAAAAAAGCATCTTAGAGGAACAGAAGTAAGAATTACATCAAACCTCTTCTCAGACACCAGGAAAGCAAAAGGAGAGTGAAATGAAGTATTTAAAGGGCTAAAAACACCTATCAACCTAGAATTCATACCCTGAAAAATATCCTTCAAAAGTGAAGGAGAAAAAAAAACTTTGTCAAACAGAAAAAGAGGAAATATTTTGCCGCTAGAACTACCTTGCGAGAAATGTTAAAAGATTTTAGAAGGAAAATGATATAGATCAGAAAATGATATATATCAGACCTACATAAAAGAAGGTTAGGCATGAAGAAGGAATAGTGAAGATAAAATAAAGACTTTAATTTTTCTTATTCTTAATTGATATAACAGATAACAGTATTGAAAGTAAAATAATAATGATGTATTCAATTATGTATTCTTATATATATTATAATATACATATATGTTCATGTATACTCATGTACAAGTAAAATGAATGTTACAAGGAACAGAAGGGAGGAATTAAGATGATATGATTATTATAAAGTACACTACTCATAAAGGGATACAATGTTTTTTTTTTTTAGAACAAATTGGATATTTGTAAAGGCATAATGTAAAACTCTAGGGCAACAAGTAAAAAAGGTTAAAATAAAAATATAACCAATACACTAAGAAAGGAGGGAAAATGCAATCATATAAAATATTCAATTAAAACCACAAAAGGCAGAAAAACTACAGAAGACAAAAATCGGAACAAAGAATGAGGGCAACAAATAGACATCATAACAGACATGGTAGATATTAATCCAGTGCTCTTAGTGATCACTTTGAATATCTGTGGTCTAAATGCACCAGTTGGAAAACAGAAATTTTTAGAGTGGATCAAAAAACAAGACCCAACTATGTGTTGTCTACAAGAAGTCCATTCTGTATATAGAAACATGTATAGATTAAAAGTAACAATATGGAGGAATATATGCCATGCTTACAATAAACAAAAGAAAGCAGGTGCAGCTATAATAATTATAGAAATCGCCGTGGGTAGCAAACATTCTGTTTGAATGTTGCTGTCAGAATAATACCGTCAAGTTCTGTATATTACATGATGTGGCAAGATCACTGTAATTTGGGGTTGCATGTCCTCAAGTCAGCTAATTTCCTCTCTTTCTACCACACATTGGGAATGTTTTCCAGGCACCTCCAGTGGGCGCTGTGATTTCGAGTTTGACCTTTGTTCCTGGGAGCAGGAGCAGGACGATGACGGTGACTGGAATCTGAAGGCTAGCAGCATCCCTGCTGCAGGCACGGAGCCAGCGGCTGACCACACCTTGAGAAATTCTTCTGGTCACTACATCTTCATAAAGAGCTTGTTTCCTCAGCAGCCCATGAAAGTAGCCAGAATCTCAAGCCCTGTCATAAGCAGACGAAGCAAAAACTGCAAGGTATGGAAAAAATAAATATGATGTTCAAGTTCTGATAGAGTCTCTACAGAAAACAGCATGGTCAGGACCGGACCAAAGAGATGTTTGAATTTATTCAACTTGGGATAAGTGAGGGAGAAAGAAGATGAAGTAAGGATGAGAGGGAAAGATTGTTGGACCTGTAGGAAGAATTTATTTTGTGGATATACTCCATAAATATTGAAAATTTGAAAACCATTAGGAAATTTCTTAGTTATTATCCACAGATAATACAAAAGGAGTAAAATACCAGTTGTTTTCACTCATGAGGTTTAGTACATATTGGGATTATGGGAATTTCACCATCAGAAAAAAACAAATTAAACAACAAAAAATATATATTTAAATATGTCTAAGAATTAATATCAGAGAGAGTTGGAACTACAATAAAATGTTTGAAGATGTCTTCATGGGGAAAGAAAGACTGAACTTGGCCTGAAAAAAAGAATAATTTTATAGGTAGGAAGAAAAAATGGTTTGGTCATTATCCTGAGGAAATTTGAAGAAAACATTTTTAGTGTTAAAAGTTTAAATAAGCTTGTATGGCTCTTAGGGCCAAACAGCCTCATATAATGACTATGCATTTTTAGAATCCTTCACTTTATCTTTTGTTTAATGGTTCCTATTCCACAAACATATTGAGTCAGCCACATTAGGGACTAAATTTATCTTTACATATAATATAATTTAATCCCTCAGAGATGACTTCACAAGAATCTTGCTTTTGAGAGACTGTAAATATGTAAATAATTGTGCCTTTATTTGTAATTGTCATGACAAGTTCAATCTTCATATGATCTGAACACATGTATTCTGACTGGTATGTTTCCCAAAATTTGAGCACTAAAAGAAAAGCCAATTACATCCTGAAAGTTGCTAGCTGAGCAGAGAATCCGGCTGGGAGACAATGGCATGATTGTCATTCTTTCTTCACCACAGAGAGAGCCCTAACCCTGGGAAGGAGACATTCAATCATAGCTCAAAGGCTCCCCCACGGGTACCTGCTTCTGTTTCAGATGCTGTTCTGTTTCATACCGACTAACCTTCACATTCTACCACTGTCGCAGTCTTAATGCACGTTAAACCATTAGTTTGTCCGAGGAGATTTTTTTGTCCAAGCTTAAGCTGGTTTCATGGGTAAACTCTCAGATAGCAATCTCATCTCTTTTATGTCTTCGGGCACATTTGGTAGACCGGAGTCAGGCCACCCCAGTTTCCCAGATTTTTCTACAAGAAAATGCAAGTCTCAGATCAGAGTCTGAGAGAGACTGTCAGCAGCCCAGAATAAATATAACATGTCATACAGAATAATATTAAACTAGAATCAGTCTGGCAAAAAAATTTTAAAAAGACTTTTAATCAAATGTATTTTATTTGTTTTTGCTGTCTTCCAAATGACTTGATACTTTCTCAAAAATAAAGTCCAAACGCACCAGATTTTATATATTTTGAGTATCTATAAATCTATATATATATCTGAAAATTACACATAAGTTCTAGTTTTAGGAAGCAAATTAAAAATTAACCATGAAATATATATATAAAGTTCCAGTTTGACTTCTAAGCTTTTCTATTTAGACATTTCCTCTGAAAATGTTCAAAAGATTTTTTTTCTTTTCATTCTGTAGTAACCAAGGATTTCATCCATCTCTGTTTTTCCCCTGGTCCCAGAATTGTAAACTTACTGTTTTAAACATCTGTGTGAGAATAATGAAGTATGCCTAGAAGAAATGTCAAAAATTAATGCTGAGTGGTTTACTTCATGAATATTTATGACATAGATTGAATACAAAGAGGTAAAGAAAGGTCATGCTGTGAATGATCCAGTCTCTCACATTTAAAAAAAAAATGTGCTTTAGCCCTGGCCGATTTGGCTCAGCGGTTAGAGCATCGGCCTGCAGTCGAGAGAGACTTGGGTTCAGTTCCCGCTAAGGGCATGTACCTCCGTTGCAGTTTGTTCCCGGCCCTGGTTGGTCGTGCGGATGGCAGCCACTCGATGTGTCCCTTTCACATTGATGTTTTTCTCTCTCTCTCTCTCTCCCTCCCATTCTACCTGGACAAAAAATGGAAAAATGTCCTCAGGTGAGGATAAAATAAAATAATTAAATAAATAAATAAATGAATAAATGAATAAATAAATAAATAAATAAATAAATAAATAAATAAAGGTGCGTTAGATAAGCAGAATGACCTCACAAGTTTTTACGAAAATCTTCTCTGTCACTTGACTTTGTGGAATACCTTCAGGCAGAAAAAATCAAATTGGAGGTTATTCTTCCCTTTGAGAAATGAGTGGTGGGAGGGATGCAAACAGAGACTGACGAGGGAAAGGATCAAACCTCTGAGTAACTAAAATTTCCAGTGAAAATGCTCCTTTAGAATTGAAAGCCTGGCAGACTTTTATTCACTCATGTTGCCCTGTGATAGGTTCTGTTGTCATCAGGTATTCTCTGTAGAAATGGAGGTGTTGCCCTGTTTGTTGGCATGGTAACCTGATGACATCATTCAGAAAATAGTCTCAAGAAGATAGAGAAGGATTTGCTGAATGTAAAACACATGGCTCATGTTTCTTGTACAAATGAGAAGAAAAAACAGACCGCAAGTATGACCAGAAGGGATGCAGATGGACATGTGCTGAAACCATTGGATCGTTTCCTCTCATACATGTTGATGCTGGTCCCCCCACATTTTTTTGTCACTCTAATGAGTTATGCCACCCCAGTTTCACCAATCCTCCTTGGAAAAGGCACAGTGTTCATAGAGCTCATGTTTTTCAACATTAATTGGTTAACAAATAGAAGACATGTGTTTGGATCATAGAATAATGCCTGAAAGTTTCATCAGCTGGGAAATTTGAACTGAGTCATTGACATGGCTTACCTAGTCTTGATGCTCTTTGAAGTATGCATTGCATGTACTGTTTAATCACATTATTTACCCTTTAAACACATCCGTTCCTCTTTCTCTAGAGTATGCTATCCATGAATCCTAGTGGGGTTTTTTTTATTAATTAATTTTTGTTACAGATGTTTCTCCTTTTTCCCCCACTGATTCCCCCTTCCCCCTCCCTCCCTGCCCTTTCCCCAGTTTGTGGTCCATGTCCACTGTTCATGCATACATGCATATAAGTTCTGTGTTTTATCTCTTCCCCACCACCCCCCTATTTAGGGGATTGTCAGTCTGTACACCACTTCCACGTCTCTGGGACTACCCCCTTCCTCAGACTGTTATGTTCATTATATTCCACAAATAAGTGAGATCATATGAAACTTGTCTTTCTCTGTTTGGCTTGTTTCACTTAGGCTGATACTTTCAAGGTCCCTCCATGTAGTCTCAAAGGATAAGAGGTCTTTCTTTCTTACAGCTGCGTAGTACTCCATTGTGAATATGTATCACAGCTTGCTTATCCATTCGTCTACTGATGGACACTTGGGCTGTTTCCAGATCTTAGCTATTGTAAATAGTGCTGCTACAAACATGGGGGTACATATATTCTTTCTGATTGGTATTTTAGGCTTCTTAGGGTATATTCCTAGAAGTGGGATCACTGGGTCAAATGGAAGTTCAATTTTTAATTTTTTGAGGTAACACCATATTGTTTTCCATAGTGGCTGCACCAGTCTGCATTCCCACCAGCAGTGCACTAGAGTCCTCTTTTCTCCACACACTCGCCAACACTTGTTGTTTGATGATTTGTTGATGGCAGCCATTCTGGCAGGTGTGAGGTGATACCTCATTGTTGTTTTAATTTGCATCTCTCTGATGATTAGTGATGATGAGCATTTCTTCATATGTTTCTTAGCCATTTGTATGTCCTGGTTGAAGAGGTGTCTATTTAGTTCCTCTGCCCATTTTTTAATTGGATTCTTTGTCTTTCTTTTGTGGAGTTGTATGAGCACTCTGTATGTATTGGAAATTAACCCCTTATCTGATATATCATTGGCAATTATGCTCTCCCATACAGTGGGTAGCCTTTCCATTTTGATGATTGTTTCTTTTGCTGTGCAGAAGCTTTTGAGTTTGATGTAGTCCCATGTGTTCATTTTCTCCTTTGTTTCTATTGCCTTAGGTGATGTGTCAGTAAAAATTCTGCTGCGTATGATGCCTGAAATTTTGTTGCCTACAGTCTCTTCTAGAATTTTTATGGATTCATGAGTTACATTTAAGTCTTTTATCCATTTTGAGTTTATTCTCATGTAGGGTGTAAGTTGATGGTCTAGTTTCATTTTTCTGCAAGTAGCTGTCCAATTTTCCCAGCACCATTTATTAAAGAGGCTGTCCTTACTCCACTGTATGCTCTTGCCACCTTTGTCAAATATTAATTGAGCATATTGCCTTTGGTCCATTTCTGGGTTCTCTGTTCTGTTCCACTGGTCTATATGCCTGTTCTTGTGCCAGTACCAGGCTGTTTTGATTACAGTAGCTTTGTAGTATAACCTGAAATTTGGTATTGTGATCCCTCCAACTTTGTTCGTCCTTTTCAAGATTGCTGTGGCTATTCGAGGCCTTTTTTGGTTCCATTGAACTTTTGAAATATTTGTTCTAATACTGTGAAGTATGCCATTGGTATTTTGATGGGGATTGCGTTGAATCTATAGATTGCTTTGGGTAATATGGACATTTTAATGATGTTAATTCTTCCAATCCATGAACAGGGTATGTGCTTCCACTTTTTTATATCTTCCTCTATTTCTTTTTTCAATGACCTGTAGTTTTCTGGGAATAGGTCCTTTATTTCTTTGGTTAAGGTTATTCCTAGGTATCTTAATTTTTTTGCCGCAATGGTAAATGGGATTTTTTGCTTAGTTTCTCTGTCTATAAATTCATCATTGGTGTATAAGAATGCCATTGATTTCTTGACATTAATTTTGTATCCTGATACTTTGCCAAATTCATTTATTAAGTCTAGTAAACTTTTGATGGAGTCTTTGGGGTTTTCTAGGTATAGTATCATGTCATCTGCAAATAATGACAATTTCACTTCCTCCTTTCCAATTTGGATCCCTTTTATTTTTTCTTCCTGTCTGATTGCTGTGGCTAAGACTTCCAGTACTATGTTAAATAGGAGTGGCGAAAGTGGGCATCCTTGCCTTGTTTCTGTTCTTAAGAGAAATGCTTTTAGTTTTTGCCCATTGAGTATGATGTTGGCTGTAGGTCTTTCATATATGGCCTTTATTATGTCTAGATATGATCCCTCTATTCCCACACTGCTGAGCGTTTTTATCAGAAAAGGATGCTGGATTTTGTCGAAGGCTTTTTCAGCCTCTATTGATATTATCATGTGGTTTTTATTCTTCATTTTATTTATGTGGTGTATCACATTTATGGATTTGTGAATATTGTACCAGCCTTGCATCCCTGGGATGAATCCCACTTGATCATGGTGGATAATTTTTTTGGTGTGTTGCTGGATCCGATTTGCTAGTATTATGTTCAGGATTTTGGCATCTATGTTCATCAGGGATATTGGCCTGTAGTTTTCTTTCTTTGTATTGTCTTTTTCTGGTTTTGGAATTAGAATTATGCTGGCTTCATAAAACGAGTTTGGAAGTCTTCCTTCTTCTTGAATTTTTTGAAATAGTTTGAGGAGAATGGGTATTAGTTCTTCTTTGAATGTTCGGTAAAACTCCCCCATGAAGCCATCTGGGCCTGGGCTTTTGTTTGCTGGGAGAGTCTTGATTACATGTTCAATTTCTTCTGTTGTTATTGTTCTGTTCAAGTTTTCTATCTCTTCCTGATCTAGTTTTGGGAGACTATGTGTTTCTAGAAATTTGTTGATTTCGCTTAGATTGTCGAGTTTGTTGCCATATAATTGTTCATAGTAGTTGTTAATGATCTTTTGTATCTGTGGTGTCAGCTGTTGTCCCTCCTCTTTCATTTCTGATTCTGTGTATTTGGGTTTTCTCTCTTTGTTTCTTGGTGAGTCTAGCTAAGGGTCCATCGATCTTGTTTATCTTTTCGAAAAACCAGCTCTTTGTTTTATTGATCCTTTGAATTGCTTTTTTGGTCTCAATGTCATTCATTTCTGCTCTGATCTTTACTATTTCCTTCCTTCTACTTGCTCTGGGGTTTTCTTTTTGTTTGCTCTCTATTTCTTTAAGTTGTGAGGTTAGATAGTCTATTAGAGATTTTTCTTCTTTTTTGAGGTAGGCCTGTAGTGCTCTGAACTTCCCTCTCAGAACTGCTTTCGCTGCATCCCATAGATTTTGTGTTGTTGTGTCTTCATTTTCATTGGTTTCCAGGAATTTTTTTATTTCTTCCTTGATCTCCCCGGTGACCCATTCATTGTTTAATAACATGCTATTTAGCTTCCATGTGTTCCAATGTCTTTCTATGTTCTTCTTGTAATTGATTTCTAGTTTCATGCCATTGTGATCTAAGAAGATGCTTGATATGATTTCAATCTTCTTGAACTTGTAGGGACTTAGTTTGTGCACTAACATGTGGTCTATTTTTGAGAATGTCCCAGGTGCACTTGAGAAGAATGTGAATTCTGTACTTTTGGGGTATAGTTCTCTGTAGATATCTATTAAATCCATTTGGTCTAGTGCTTCATATAGAGTCTCTGTTTCCTTGCTAATTTTTTGTCTAGAGGATCTAGCCAGCGGTGTCAGCGGGGTGTTGCAGTCCCCTGCTATGATTGTATTGCTATCGATTTCTCCTTTGAAGTCCTCCAGACGTTTTTTAACATATTTTGGTGCTCCTCTATTGGGTGCATATATGTTTATCAAGGTTATATCTTTCTGTTGGATAGTTCCTCTCAATATTATGTAGTGGCCTTCTTTGTCTCTAATTATGGCCTTCATTATGAAATCTATTTTATCAGATATGAGTATTGCTACCCCAGCTTTTTTTTCTTTTCCGTTTGCTTGGAAGATTTTTTTCCATCCCTTCACTTTCAATCTATGTGTGTCTTTTGTTGTGAGGTGGGTCTCTTGTAAACAACATATAGATGAGTTATGCTTTCTTATCCAATCAGCTACTCTGTGTCTTTTTATGGGAGCATTCAGTCCATTTACATTTAAGGTGATTATTGATATGTACTTATTTATTGCCATTTTTGTTTAGTGTGGTCCTATTTTTCTTCCTATTTCTCCTAGTAATTACAGCAGTTCTTTTAACATTTCTTGCAGTGCTGGTTTGGTGCTAATGTATTCCCTTAGCCTTTTTTTGTCTGGGAAGCTCTTTATTTGACCTTCTATTTTGAATGATAACCTTGCTGGGTAGAGTAGTCTTGGATTCAGATCCTTGTTTTTCTTGACCTTGATTACTTCCTGCCATTCCCTTCTAGCCTGTAGTGTTTCTTGTGAAAAGTCAGCTGAGAGCCTTATGGGGTTTCCTTTGTAGGTAACCTGTTGCTTATCTCTTGCTGCTTTTAGGATTCTCTCTTTGTCTTTAATTTTTGGCAGTTTGATTACTATGTGTCTTGGTGTGGGCCTGTTTGGGTTCTTCTTACTTGGGGCTCTCTATGCCTCTTGAACTTGAATGCCTCCTTCCTTCACCAAATTAGGGAAGTTTTCTGTCACTATTTCTCTGAATATATTCTCTAACCCTTGCTTATTTTTTTCTTCTTCAGGGACTCCTATGATGCGAATATTATTCCGTTTCCAGTTGTCCCACTGTTCTCTTAAGCTGTCTTCCTGTTTTTTAATCGTTTTTTCCTTTTGGTTTTCTGATTGCCTGATTTTTTCTAGCCTGTCTTTTAATTCACTGATCCGGTCCTCAACTTCCCCTACTCTGCTTTTTAGACCTTCCAATGTGTTTTTTATTTCTAATATGTCATTCTTCATTTCTTCCTGTTGGTTTTTAATTTCCAACTGGTTGATTTTCAACATTTCTATGTCTTTACTCATGGTGCTCATATCCTTACAAATGCTGTTGAGCTTCCTCAACATCATGGCTCTAAATTCTAGTTCTGTTAACTTGCTTAACTGCACCTCATTTAGCTCATCTTCCGTAGAGGTCTCATGTTCTTTCATTTGGCTTTTGTTTCCGTTTTTCACCATTTTGGCTATCACAGTGGGCTTTGGAGTCTGCCAAATTTTCCCTGTGGGTGTTGGTGTTCTGCTGTTTGTGATTCCCTCTCCTGGGTTTGGATGAGCCAGGGAGGACCCACCTTAAACCCCACTTTCAAGTCTTAGCTTTTCTGGTTAGTGTTGCTAGCCCATGGAATGGTAGTTATCCTGTAGCTTTTTTTTTTTTTTCCTGGAGGCTGTTAGAAGAGGTTACCTGAAGACCTTTGTTTTCTGAGTTGCCTGAAAAACTCCCTCAGGTGCTCAGTGTAATAGGATTTCCTGAGGTTGGGGCAGCTGCTGGTTGTTAATGGGCCTCAATTAGCATTTCAATGGCCACCAGGTGGGATTGAATCTCTGAGGGAGGGGCCTCCACCTCGCCTCTCCCCAGGGCCCTGGGAAGGAGTAAAATGACCACAGTCCTGCTTGGCTGCACTCAGGGAAATCTCTTAGCACCCTCCAAAACCCGAGTGTCCCCACACAGTTCCAGTCCAGTCTGCCTTCCCTCTGCTGAAGCCCAAGGTGAGTGGCTGCTGCCAATTTAGCCTCTGTCTAGACTCTGCATTGTGGAGCCGCCTAGGACTTTTAACCCGAGGCCTCTGCTTCCAGCCAAGGGCGGCCACGGCTGTGTCAGCAGCAGAGGGTTTTGCACTCAGCAGAAGCCCCAGGACTGAGCCGCAGTAGCGGGACACTGCCGGGGTGGCAGCAGCTTCCAGCAGAGTCCGCTCATCCCTGTGAGTCTGTGTGGCACCAGCCGAGGGCTTATCACGCAGAGTTCGCAGGACTCAGCCTCGGTAGCAGTGTCCCGCCGAGTCCCCTGGTCGCAGCCAGTCCGTGCCAGTCCGTGCCAGTCCGTGCAGCACCAGCCAAGGGCTTAGCAGGCAGCAGAGTTCGCAGGACTCAGGCGGGGTCGCAGCCGAGGCGGCAGCAGCAACTTCCCACCGCTGAGTCCCCTGGTCCCCATCCAGGCCGCTGAGGACCGTGGGCTCCTGAGGACCATGGGCTCCTGGCCCCCTCTAGCATCCTCGCATGCCTACCAGGATTGAGTCGGTGTCCCTGGTTATGTGGTCCTCCCAGGTGTCTTTCGGTTGCCCCTTCCTGAAGATTTGCCTGTATTTTCATTGTGAATCCAGTTTGGTCCTGGGAGATGGTCTGTGTAGCTCCATTCACTCTGCCGCCATTTTTCCTTCCTCCTAATCCTAGTGTTTTAATCATTTCTTTTCCTGTGTGAAGATCAACCCCAGCTAGTTTTCCCTCATTCGTACAAATGACAAGAAAAAGCATAAAAACCCTCTGAGTTCTTGTTTTTCCAAATCTATACTGTTCTTTCTCTCAGAATGTTTTTTACTCTCCCCTTCTACGTAACAATCACTAAAAATCTAGTCAAGTCCATCTTTGAAATAGTAAAGTGTTTATTAATTTTTACTCAGGGAAAAACTCCCAAAGCTGCTCTTCTAGAGTACGTTTCTAGCATTTTGAGTAAAATTTGAATAATTGCTGTTCTGGTGGTTTTGCTATATATAGTGGAGCCTGGAGGATCTTGTAGAACTGAAAATGTGTTTCAAGTGCAAGGATGTGGTGGAATAAGCAATAGAGTCCGCTGCTATTTTGGAGAAAATGATATAAGTTTCAGGAGCTTGAAAAGGATTGTCTCTTGTCCCTACTATTTCTTAATCATGAAAAGTCTTTTGATATAATACATCACTACTTAATCATATTTTATCCCTTTGATAGTGGATGTTAAGACTTTATCAAGGAATCCTGCTTTTAGAAACCACAAAAAGAAAGTAAACTCTGCTCATTTTTTTAAACAAAATTTCTATTCAATCCATATTGTACTGTCTTCTCCCAGAGCAACATATGATGGTCTAACTTCACTCCGTGTTAGAGTGTTCACAGTGCAGTAAAACATACAGATTTAGTTTCGCTTCTGCAATCTATTACTGAATAAAAGAGCAATCAGATATAATTGAAACTAAATTGGATTTAATTGTCCTACCGATGTATAATATTCTTATCCTTGGTTGCAGATCATTTTTCATTATCACTTGTATGGAAATGGCATCGGGGCACTCACCTTGCTCCAGACATCAGTCTCCAACCAAACAAAGTTCCTAGTCAATCTCACAGCAGAACAAGGCAACTTCTGGCAGCGGAAAGAGGTGGTGCTGTCTGGCGAGGAGGACTTCCGGCTCACATTTGAAGGCAGAGTTGGGAAAGGACACCGTGGCGACATTGCACTGGATGACATCGTGCTTACGAAGAGTTGTCTCCCATCCCGTCGGTCCGTGAACGGACAGCCAGCGGTGCCTCTTCCAACAGGTACGTTTTAGTTTGTGTGTGTTTGGTGGTTTTACAGGGTAGAAAGTGGGAAGGGAGAAAGGGGATGAAAAGGAATAACATACACAGGTAGTAATGTACTGCTTTCATCATGAAAAGAAACTTTGTATTCTAAAAAGTTACTTGTCAGGCCTTTTCTTATAAAAGTATCTTTCAAGTTTTCTCCAAGCTTCGGTATATTTAGCAGTTCCTGAGTTCTGTTTAGTCAGCCTTTTTTTTAGATCAATAAAATAAGAGCAGACACCTTTGTTTGCAGTCTGATACACAATTTAATCTTTAAAAATATTGGTTCACTCAATAAAATGTATGAACACCGAAGGCAGAGATATTCAGTCTTAGTTAGCCATTACTGTGGTTATGCTGTTTTCTTTATTCTTGTTAGACTGACAAATCTAATCTGAGTAGCTGAGTTTATATATTTAAATAGTTTAGATGACTAAATATGTCTATATATTCTTTCAACCTAAAGTATCTTTTGGTAATGTGTCTAAAGAATTATGTTAAAATTTTGATTTGATAGATGTTCAATATAAAACATACAGTGACAATGTAAGAAGTGAAAATAGCAAGCACCATGAATGCACAGAATATACTAGAGGTATGAGATGAAAACAAACCAATATGTATTATTAAAATGACAAAAGAGCAAATTGTGTCAGTTGATAATATGACATATTAATATTTAAACCATGAGTTTAACATCAAAAACAAAAGTGCCGTTTCTTTGGTAGCTAAATTCTTTCTCTTATAATTAATGAAAACAAAAGTGCTTTAAGAAGAATGCATTTGTTTGCTTTGGCTTTTAAGATGTTTGATGCAGTAAGGAATATTGCCATTTCTACCTCTGTACCCATTCATTTCAAAGGGAGCATTTTAAATTAGTTAAGAGAAAGTTTCTAGGTCAATGTTTTACAGTTGACAACCAGTTAAATAGGATCCTTGCCTACCATGTGTTTAGCACTATATGGAAAAACATAGAGGAGAACAAACAAACATTTCAAGACTGTGTTAAAGAATAAGTATATGTACAAGAATGAAATGTGAAAGCATTTCAGAAACCTCAGACTAACCTACTTCCTTGAGAAAAAATTTGCTTTGCAGTCTGTGTGGCTGTTTGAATGACAGGTTTGCTAGCTCTTGTACGGGTCTGGTCTTTTTAATAGTAATTTTTATCATAACAAAAAAGTAATCTCGTAGCATCTGAGCAGAAAGAGAGTAAAATTTTATGTTGAATCACTTCAAACATTAATGAGCAACTACTACATGGGGTGCAAGAGGAATAAACCAATCTTGTTGAAAATATTAAATTTTTAAACCTGTGAAATCTTGAATAAGTTAATTTTTCTGTAAACTTCCAAAGGGAAAATTCAAAAGTATCTACAAAGTGGTAGAAAATATATATTAATTATCAAATTAAGGGTACATATTCATAATGTTAGAGTTCTTTATTCTTTGAGGTATTATATTACATTTTTTGATGAATAGAAAATAAAAGGATTTCTGTTCTTCAGAATCACTCAAGGAAAAGGGGAACAAGAAAAATACCTCAAATAACTCTAATAGTAGTTAGAATATGCTCAAGTGCCAAGAGAAATAAACAAAATGGTATAAAGGTACAGAGATGATGAAGCAAACATCCAGTTGAGAACATCTAATCTGAGACATCTTTACAGGATGCCCAGATGTTGGAACCAACCACACTTGGACTTGGTAGGAAGGAACGAGCCCTTCATTTTGCAAGACGGGGAGGCCGAGTGTGAGCACTGTGGACTGAGTGTGACAGGAAGGGCACTGTGGGCAGGTCCAGGGGCGGGAGAGAGCTGAGATGGTGTCGTGCAGACCATGGAGGTGAACTGTGTGGGGTGATTTGGCTGAAGCAGAAATCTTATGTAGCTGAGCATCTGAGATAAAATATAACACAGGAAACAGGGAGCTAAGCTGAATATTAGTGTGTTTTTATTTTTTCCCAAAACAAACATACACTGAAAGGTTTCATAAAATAAACAAGAAAGGAAGGACAGAAGAAAGAAAGGAGAAAAGGAGGGTGGGAGGGAGGAAGGCAGGCAGGCAGGCAAGAATAAAGGGCCAAAAAGCTGATACAATGTTCATTAATTTCGAGTATGATAATTGGTATGAATGGCTGTAGTAGAAAGAGCCCCCACCTCCCCCAACCAAAAAAATTACCAAATGTCTTTATTTATGCTATTTGAAAAATTCTGAAAATTGAGGTGAAATGATTTAGTGGTTTCCTAGCAATCTCCTCTGTGTCACCTACATTCAACTGCAGCAGATGGAAACACATGTGGAGTAAGCGTTCCTAGAAACCATTTGAGGCGCCTTTACCTTGCCTCAGAGACCAAACGTATATGCCTTTCTCTTGGTGAAAGTGAAAAGCTTAAGTTTTTGAGACTTGAAATGTGAAATATTTCTGAATAACTATGATTTCATCATGAATTCACAGGACTCTGTTGGAGTCTCTGATTTTTTAAAAGAAGGCCATCTGTCTGTCTATCTATCTATATCAATCATCTATCATCTATCTATCATTTATCTATCATCTATCTATTTATTATCTATCTATCTATCTATCTATCTATCTATCTATCTATCTATCTATCTATCATCTATCATCTACCTATCTAATCTATTTATATATGGGGGGGGGTGTGTATCCTGAACAAATGAAACATCGTACTGCTTCCTCTGATCTTCACGAAAGCTGGTGTAGAGTTTACCGGCATCACGGACGTCTCACAGAAGTATGAGTCACAAATGTAAGCCACATATGTGATTTTACATTTTCTAGTAGTTATGTCCAAAAAGTAAAATAAATTTTAATAATATATTTTCATTAACTCAACGTATTAAAATATTATTATTCAACACAAGGGCACTATAAATTATTAATATTTCACATTCTTGTTCTCATATTAAGTCTTTAAGTCCAGTGTATATTTTACCTAACAGCTCACTCAGTTTGGATTAGCCACATTTCAGTTGCTCAGAAGCTACTCTTGGCTAATGGCCACCCTAGTAGGGAGCACAAGAGTTGAAGTGAACACTGGGGCACTTTCAGGTCTGTCCCTGACAAGGGGGTTCCATTTGTCGGGGTAAAATGTGTAGATTCCCAAGAATGACAGTTGTATTCTTACTTAAATAGAAGCACAGACATGCACCCCGAGGCCAGATGTGAACGGCACAAGTAGTGTGCTCTAGTGGGCTGGTCTCAGACTTCTTTCTACGTGCTGCGCTCCTCTGAGACTCAGCTTCCTCTTCTATAACGCGAATAGATTATCACCTATTTCTTATGTTCTTGGGCTCTTACCTTATGTAGCCTATGGAATTTGTCTAGTCACATGGCTGGTATAAGGTAAGCATTTATTCAATAAAATCATCTCATTTCATATTTTGGGGCACCTTTGTCAGTATTCCATAGGCAATGTAGCCATCTGAGACTAAGTCTTCATTATTTGCATTTTTATTAAAACATGTTTCTACCATTTGTTTTTTTGACAAAATTATGTTTCTTGCAGAGATCACTGCATTTAATTATTTTATATTATATTATAATCATTCAATCTTATCACTTATTTATTAATTATTATTTTTTAGGGTTGTTTTGGCTATTCTTTTTTAGGGTTGAAAATCTTATCACTTATTGATAACCTTTTGTTATTTTTTAATAAGTCATGAATAATGTGTATGTAAGTGTGTATCTTTGAAATGTTTAATAATTATTAATTTCTTATTATGGCAAAAACACTTAACTTGGAACTTTCAAGGTTAGAAAAGGGTAAATGAAAGTATGTTCCACAAGCAGTACCTACATTTATTAAAGTTCTGGAATTGACTCCAATTTGTGCAGCCTTTTCATCTACATTCATGAGTGTAGGTGAACAACTCTGTCAAGGAAAGCTTAAAACAGGAGAGACAAGAGGAGACAAAACATATATATTTAGAAACAAACAATTAAACTTAATCTGGAATCAGTGATTCTAATTAGTCAAATAAGACCCAGGGATTGCCCAACCAGTGTGGCTCAGTGTATTGAATGTAGTCCTATGGACTGAGAAGTTCCAGTTTGATTTCCAGTCAGGGCACATACCTGGGTTGCTGGCTCGATCCCCAGTGGGGGGTATGCAGGAGGCAACCGATGGATGTATCTCTCTCACATAGATATTTCTTTCTTTTTTTTTTTTTTTATCCTCACCCGAGGACATTTTTTCATTTTTTGTTCAGGTAGAGTGGGAGGGAGAGAGAGGAACAGAGAGAGAGAGAGAAACATCGATGTGAAAGGAACACATCGAGTGGCTGCCACCCGTACAACTGACCAGGGCCGGGGACAAACCGCAACCGAGGTACATGCCCTTAGCGGGAACCGAACCTGGGTCTCTCAGGACCGCAGGCCGACGCTCTAACCGCTGAGCCAAACTGGCCAGGGCTCACATAGATATTTCTTTCTCTCTCTCCCTTCCTCTCTAAGAAATCAACAAAAGCATATTTAAAAAAATGTGCCCAGGGATTTAGTAGAAAAATTAGTATTAAATTATTATTAAGTTTCCAGAAGTTATATTTAAGAGCTTATTTTTATTTATTTATTTATTTTAGAAAGGAAGACTCAATGTTTTCCCACTATTACATATATTGGGTGACATGAACATAAGTAAGAGTGAAAAAATGTGTTCATAAAAATGCCTCTTTTTAACTTTTTACTGAGTTAATTGGGATGGCATTGATCAATAAAATTGTATAGGTTTCAGGTGTATAATTCTATAATACATCATCTTTATATTGTATTGTGTGTTCAGCACCCCAAGTTATGTTACCTTCCATCACCATTATCACCCCTTTACCTTTTCCTACCACCACCACCCCCTCTTTTCCTCTGGTAATCACCATACTGTTGTCTGTGTCTATGAGGTTTTTTTTTGCTTTATTCCCTTCACGTTTTTTACCCAGCCCCCCAACCCCTCCCCTCTAAGAGCTTATTTTGATTACAATTCTGTTGATTGCTATGTGATGATGGATAAGTTATTATTTAATGGATTTTAATGTGAAAAAAATCAACCAAGATTTCTCTTCTAAATGTCCATCTGCAAATTCAGCCACTATCATATTCTCTGTATTATTGGCATATATTTAATAAAATCTCTAAGTTTAAAGAGGTCAGGAAATCAAGTCTCGTGTGTGTGTGTGTGTGTGTGTGTGTGTGTGTGTGTGTGATATGTATTTTAAGTCCCCACAGTAATTTCCAAATAATGAGTTGTACAAGAAGTATATTTGGGAATATTACATGGTAATCTACTTTTGCCTTAAAAATATATGTAAAGCAATGAGGGCTGAATGCATTAGCTCCTCTTTGAGGTCACTCATTTCCCTGAAATATTTGGCAGTAGTATAAAGGGCTGCTACCTACTGATGAGAAAACTGGCAAAACAAATCAGTCAAAGCCCTGAGTTAGGGGAGTCTGGCTCCAGAGTCCTGAGTTAGGGAAGTCTGGCTGATTGTACTCAGCTCTGTACTTTAGCGAATCCTGTACACAATGTTTGGTGCAACGTACATGCATTTAAAGTTTAAAGTCATGAACTTGAATCTCTGCACTGCTTACTACCTATGTGATTGACCACCTGATCTACTTAACCTCTCTAATTCTTATGTTTCTTGTCTGTAAAAATGGGATTATTGTAATTTATTTCTAAGTGATTTGAAAAATAATTGAGCTAATATATGTTTAAAAAAATACTTGGCATATATTTGATTTTCAGTTATTTCCCCTTTTTCTGCCACTCCTGCTGGGGGGTTTATGAAATTAAACTACAAGTTTAAATTTATTAAAAACATATTGTCTACTTTCTGGTTTTTCTTTATCATGTTTTATTCATTGCTCAAAGCAATGGTTTGGACTCTTCCTTCCTCTTGTCTCTTCAAAGGACTTGCTCTCACAAAACCCCCAAAATATATAATTACTAAATGTTCCGATTTTATTTATTACTTATAATAAGCAATGGAAAAAAAAAAGAAATAGGACTAAAATTCACAGAAGTTGATGAGTTGGTTGGGTACCACATGGGTGTGAAGAGATAATAAGTTAATTTTTAAATATAGAGGCATACTCCTCAGAATGTTTTCCTAGTTAATATTTTCCAAGTAGAACACCTCTTCGTTTTAATATTCCAATTCACAAAATGCATTTATCTCTTCATACTCTGTTTTATTTGAGGGATGGTGTAGGGCTAAGAATTATATTGAAAAAATATATTTACATCACTCCCAGGTCAGTAGAAAACTCTTTAAACAATGTATTATGCAGGGGAAAAAAAGTCAAGTTTATTGCAAATACACCTGGTTGATAAAAAAGGTTTTGAACATTTCATTCAGTGACGAAACAGAGGCTGTTGATCATGATAAAAGAAGCATCACAGCAACAAAAGTCCTGTGAGCCATTATTTCATTGTGCATTTGTCCTGTGTATGTTTCAGCTGTGTCCTATACATAGCCATGATTTTATTTAATGTGAACAATTAAAGCCTCTAGGAACTGGGAACATTTTACGGAAAACTGTGGAGAAGAAGGAGCGAGGCTAGTGAAAAGGAGATTAGAATGTACAAGATAAGAGGATATAACACACTGACCGAAGATAATCTGGCTTTGAAGAAGAGGCAGATTAAGAAAGTAGTTGAAGAGCCCTTAGAATAGTCACCGAGGGATTCACTACTGAGTTTGTTTATGTAAACATGTGATGGTAGTCTAAGGAAGACAACCAGCAAATTAAACTGATGGACATCATTGACTTCTAAGGCTTTGACTTTAATAGGTACTTCTTTCCAGATGACTGCATGTAATATTTAAATTATAACTGAGCGCTGTGGATGACAAGTAACTTCTAATGGTAACAGGTCTTCATTTTTTTCAAATAGAATCAGATCATGTAAATAATATAGATGAACTCGAACAATGAAAAATTAACATGAGGTTTATTAAGCAAAAACCTGGTTTATTGAGACTTGGAAATTAACTACTGAGATATCAAAAAGTATCAAAGCATACTAAGGTGGATGTATCCCTTGGATTCTCTGTGATGTCTGATTAGCTAATTCCTAAGACGCCCTCAATTCTTTGCACAATAAACCGTATTTTGTTCATTTTCCATTGTCTGTGTTTACCTCCATTGGGAACTGTAAAAATCAAAACACTCCATTTTTAATCTCTTAAATAATATGTAATTGTGTTTTTCATAAACTTGATCCTCACTGAAATATTTATATTATAAGCAAAGTTAGAAATTGCAACATTATTGCATTATCTTGGTTATCAAACTAAAATTGAATTATTTTTACTGTTTGAGACCCCAAAATGCATTCTGATTAAATAAAAACCAAGGAAGCTATTTCATATGGTTGAATATAAGTAAAACAACACAGATTACATTTCTGTTGGGAGGAAAATATGATTGTGTGAAACCAAATATATTTCATGTCCCAATAAACTTAATATGTTAGAAAATTTCAGCTTTACTAAAAATGCCATTTGGGCCCTAGCCGGTTTGGCTCAGCGGTTAGAGCGTTGGCCTGCGGTCCAGAGAGACCCGGGTTCGGTTCCCGCTAAGGGCACGTACCTCGGTTGCAGTTTGTCCCTGGCCCTGGTCGGTCGTGCGGGTGGCAGCCACTCGATGTGTCCCTTGCACATCGATGTTTCTCTCTCTCTCTCTCTCCCTCCCACTCTATCTGAACAAAAAATGGAAAAATGTCCTCGGGTGAGGATTAAAAAAACACACACACACACTAAAAATGCCATTTGGCTGTACCCTATTTATATAGTAGTGGAGAGATATGCATTTTAAAATACTCTAATTTTTAACTATATTATTGTTCCAAGAAAATGTTTTTCAATTTAGGATTTTTTCTACATAAGCTATTTCTTTCATTTTATAGTAAGAATATGGAGAATTAGGATATTTGTGTGTGCTATTTTTTAAACTGATATTTGGCCTTTCCAATGCACATTGTCTACTTTAAGAAACATATAGATAGATAATCAAAATAAAATGATCTAATCAGAATATTATCATTTGTTGAAGTGACTTTTGTTTACCTATTGATTGCCTGGAAGCTTTTGTCAAAAATTAATTAATCATATAAGTGTATAGAACTAAAATTGGTATTTTGTCTCTTCCACTGAACTATTTGTCTAATCTTACTACATATTTCTATCCTATGTCATATATATATCTACAGATCTTTATCTCTATCATCTATCTATCATCTATCTATCTATCTATCTATCTATCTATCATCTATCATCTATCTATCTATCAATCATCTATTGTTGTTAATCCACACCCAAGGACATTTTTCCATTGGTTTTTAGACAGAGTGGAAGAGAGGGAGGGGACAGAGATACAGAAAGAGAGAGAAAAATGTTGACGTGAGAGAAACACATTGACTAGTTGCGGGGATCAAACCCACAGTCCAGGTACATGTGCCCTTGACTGGGAATTGAACCCACAACCCTTCAGTCCACAGGCTGATGATCTAACTGCTGAGCCAAACTGGCCATGGCTGTCCTATATATTTCTTTTTTTTTTTTTTTTTTATCCTCACCTGAGGACATTTTTCCATCTTTTTTGTTCAGGTAGAGTGGGAGGGAGAGAGAGGAACAGAGAGAGAGACAGAAACATCGATATGAAAGGGACACATCGAGTGGCTGCCACCCACACGACCGACCAGGGCCGGGGACAAACTGCAACCGAGGTACGTGCCCTTAGCGGGAACCGAACCCAGGTCCCTCCGGACCGCAGGCTGATGCTCTAACCGCTGAGCCAAACCGGCCAGGGCTGTCCTATATATTTCTATATAAATGTTAGCTCTACTGGGACACTGATAGTGATAGCATTATATCTGTCAGTTTTCGGGAGGATTGATATATCAACAATATTGAGTTTTCCTATTCATGGGCATGCCAGATCTCTATAATTATTCAAGTATTATTTAATTTCTCTCAGTACTGCTTTGTAATGTAATTATATAGTTCCATTCCGTTTTTAAAATTTTATTTTTCGATTACAGTTTACATTTAGTATTATTTTGCTTTAGCTTCAGGTGTGCAGCATAGTGGTTAGACAATCATATAACTTTAAAAATTGGTCCCCCAATACTTCATGTCTCCACCTGACACTGAACATAGTTATTACAATATTATTGACTGTATTTCCTATACTGTACTTTATGTCCCCATGACCATTTTGGAACTACTGATTTGTAGTTTTTAATCCCTTCACCTTTTTCACCCAACCCCCAACATCCCTCCCCTATGACAAGCATCAGTCTATTCTCTGTATGTAGGAGTCTGTTTCTATTTTATCTGTTACTTAATTTTGCTCTTTATTCCACATATAAGGAAATCATAAGGTATTTGTCTTTCTCTCTCTGACTTATTTCACTGAGCATAATACCCTCTTGGTCCATCCTTGCCATCAAAAATAGTGATATTTTGGCCGAGTAATATTTTATTGTATGTATACCACTATATTTTTATCCACTAACCTCACCTATTTATGGGCCCTTGTGTTGCTTCCATATCTTGGCTATAATAAATAATGCTGCAATGAAAATGTGGGTGCATTTAACCTTTTGAATTAGTGTTTTGGGTTCCTTTGGGCATATATACCCATAAGTAGAAGTGCTGGGTTGTAAGACAATTTTATTTTTAATTTTTTGAGGAACTTCCAAATTGTTTCCTATGGTGGCTGCACCAAGTTGCATTTCCATCAACAGTGCAAGAGGTTCCCTTTTCTCCATGTACTCACCAACACTCTTTGGTTGTTGATTCATTGACGATAGCCATTCTGACAGAAGTGAAGTGATATCTCATTGTGGTTTTAATTTACATGTATCTGATGATTAGTGACATTGACCATCATTTCATATGTCTATCATCCATCTGTATGTCCTCAGGTCCTCTGCCCAATTTTTAATAGCCTGTGTGTATTTTTAGTATTAAGTTCCTTGTGTTCTTTATAAATTTGGGACATTAACCCCTTATCAGATGTATTATTGGCAAATATGTTCTTTCATTCAGTATGTGGTCCTTTCATTTTCTTGATGGTTTCCTTTGCCGTGAAAAACATTTTAGTTCAATGTAGATCAATTTATTTATTTTTTCTATTTCCCTTTCCAAGGAGATATATAAGAAAAAAATATTGCTAAGAGAAATGTCAGAGATTTTGCTGCCTATTTTTCTTCCAGGAATTTTATGGTTTCAAGTCTTATATTTAAGTCTGTAATCTATTTTGAATTTGTTCTTGTATGGTGTAAGAAGGTGGGTTAGTTTCATTTGTTTTGCATGTATCTTCCCAATACCATTTATTGAATAGACTGCCTTTATCCACTGTGGTTTCTTGCATCCTATGTCATATATCAGTTGCCCATATAGGTGTGGGTTTATTTCTGGGCTCTCTATTCTGTTCCATTGATCTAATAGTCTGCTTTATGCCAGTACCATACTGTTTTGATTACTATGGCCTTATAGTATAGTTTGATATAAGGCAGCATGATACCTCCACCTTTGTTCTTCTTTCTCAAGATTGCCTGGCTATTCAAAGTATTTCATAGTTCCATATAAATTTTTAAAGTATTTGTTCTACTTCTGTCTAAAACACCACTGGTATTTTAATAGAAATTGTACTCAATCTACAGGTTGCTTTGAGTAGTATAGACAATTTAATGAGGTTAATTCTTCTTATCCATGAGTATGATATATGCTTCCATTTATTAGTTTTCTTCAATTTCTCTCTTATAATTTTTCCTGGTACAAGACTGTACCTCCTTGATTAAATTTATTCCTAGGTATTTTTTTGAGATTGTTTAAATGTGATTTTTTCTTAGTTTCCTTTCCTGATAGTTCATTACTGGTATATAAAACTGCTACCAGTTTCTGAATATTTATTTTGCATCCTGCTACTTTACAGAATTCATTTATTAGTTCTAGTGGCTTTTTAGGTGAATTCTTTAAGGTTTTGTATATACAGTATTACGACATTTGCAAATGACAGTTTTAACTCTTCCTTTACAGTTTGGATGCCTTCTTCTTGTTTTATTGTTGTGATAGGGCTTCCCAAAATATGTTAAATAAGAATAATGAGAGTAGACACCCCTGTTTTGTTTCTAATCTTAAGAAAAATGCTTTCAGTTTTTCACCATTGAGTATGATGTTGACTGTGTGTTTGTCATATATGACCTTTATCATGTTGAGATATACTTCCTCTATTTCCACTTTATTGAGAGATTTTTATCATAAATAGGTTCTGGAATTTGTGAAATGATTTGTCTACATCATTATGATGATTTTTATCCTTTATTTAGTTTATGTGGTGTATCACATTAATTGATTTGTGGATATAAAACCAGCCTTGCACTTCAGGAATAAAATCCCACTTGATCATGGTGTATGAGCTTTCTAATATATTGCTGAATTTAGTGTGCTAATATTTTGTTGAGGATTTTTGCATCTATGTTCTTCAGAGATACTGGCCTATACTTTTCATTTTTTTAATGTTTTTTTGTTTGTTGTTTTGAATCAGGATAATGCCAACCTCATAAAGCGAATTTGGTAGTTTTCCCTCTTACTAATTTTTTGGGGAATAGTTTAAGGATAGTTGTCAATTCTTTTAATACAGGGTAAAATTCAACTGTGAAGCCATCCGGTCTAAGACTTTTGTTTATTTGGAGTGTTTTTTTTTAATTGCTTCAATTTTGTTGGTTGTAATTAGTGTGTTCAAATTTTTTGTTTCTTCTTGATTCAGTCTTAGAATATTGGATGTGTCTAGAATCTATCTATTTCTTCCAGGTTGTCCAACTCGTTGGCATATACTTGTTTGTAGTATTTTCTTATAATCCTTTGTATTTCTGTGGTATTAGTTGTAACCTCAGCTTTTATTTCTGATTTTATTTATTTGGGTCCTCTCATTCTTTATCTTGATAAGTCTGGTTAAAGTTTTATCAATCATGTTTATCTTTTCAAGAAAACAACTCTTGGTTTATCAATCTTTTATATATATATATATTTTTTTAGACTTTGTTTTGTTTATTTCTGCTCTGATCTTTATAATTTCCTTCACTCTACTGACCTTGGTCTTTGTTTATTCTTTTTCTCATTTCTTTAGTTATAAAGTTATAGTTTTTATTTGAGGATTTCTCTTTGTTTGTTTGTTTGTTTTTTAGGTAGGTCTATATTGCTATTAATTTTTCTCTTAGGACTGCTTTCACTGTTTTCCATAGATTTTATGGTGTGTTTTTTGTTTGTTTGTTTTTTATTTGATTCAAGGTATCTTTTGAATTTTTTCTTTGATCTCTTGTTAACCCATTCATTGTTTAGTAGCATGCTATTTTGCCTCCATGTGTTTGTGTGTTTTTCAATTTTTTTCTTGTAATTGAGTTTGTTCCCTACCATTATGGTTAGATAGAATGTTTGATATAATTTTAATGTTCTTAAATTTATTTAGAGTTGTTGTATGTCCTAGCATGTGGTCAACCCCGGAAAATGTTCCATGTGCACTTGCAAAGAATGTATGTTCCACTACTTGGAGGTGAAATGCTCTGAAAATATCAATTAAACCAATTTGTCTGGGGTGTTATTATAAGCCGCTGTTTCTTTGTTGATTTTCTCTCTGTAAAATTTATCCATTAATGTCAATGGGGTGTTAAAATCCCCTACTATGGCTGCATTACTGTCAAACTCTCCCTTTATGTCCATCAATTTGTGCTTTGTATATTAAGGTGCTCCTATTTTGGGTACATAAAAGCTTCCAACAGTTAGACCTTTTGTTGAATTGCTTTCTCTATCATTGTTTAGTGTCCTTCTTTGTCTTTTATTATAACCTTTGTTTTAAAATCTATTTTGTCCGATGTAAGTATTGCTACCCCGGCATTTTTTTTTTCATTTCAATTTTCATGAAATATCTTTCTCCATCATTTTACTTTTAGTCCTGTATGTATCTTTTGTTCTGAGTTGGGTGTCTAATAGATAGCATATAGATGGGTCTTGTATTTTTTATCCATTCAGCTTCTCTATGTCTTTTGATTGCAGTATTTAATCATTTATGTTTAAAGTGATTATTGATAGGTGTATATTTATTGCCATTTAATTCTTTACACTTATGTTACTTCTTTTCTTTTGTTTTCTTAAAGAAGTACCTTTAACATTTCTTGTAATACCAGTTCGGTGGTGATGAGTTTCCTGAGCTTTTCCTTATCTGGGAAACTCTTAATAATATATATAATATTGTTGAAAGTATTACAAATGTCCCTCACTTACTCCCCATTTGTTCCCCCTCCTCCCAGCCTCTGCACCATCTCAGGCCTTCACCACACTATTTTCTGTGTTCATGGGCTATGCATATATGTATATAAGTTCTTTGGTTAATCTCTTCCCTTCCCTCCCCCCACCTCCCCTGTGAGATTTGTCAGTCTTTTCTATGCATCCATGCCTCTGAAACTATTTTGTTCATCAGTTTATCTTATTTATTAGATTCTCTATATAAGTGAGATCATGTGATATTTGCCTTTCTCTGACTGGCTTATTTCTCTTAGCATAATCTTCTCCAAGTCCATCCATGCTGTCAAAAATGGTATGAGGTCCTTCCTTTTCACTGCTGTGTAGTATTCCATTTTATAAATGTACCACAGCTTTTTTAATCTATTCATCTACTGTTGGGAGCTTGGGATGTTTCCATATTTTAGCTATTGTAAATAATGCTCTTATGAAGATAGGAGTGCATATATCTTTCTGATTGGTGTTTTGGGATTCTTAGAATATATTCCTAATTCCTAGAAGTGGGATCACTGAATCAAATGGCAGTTCCATTTTTAATTTTTTGAGGAAACACCATATTGTTTTCCACAGTGACCACACCAGTCTGCATTCCCACTAGCAGTGTATGAGAGTTCCTTTTTCTCCACATCCTCACCAACACTTGTTGTTTGTTCATTTATTGATGGTAGCCTTTTTGGCAAGTGTGAAGTGATACCTCATATTCATTTTAATTTGCATTTCTCTGATGATTAATGGCATTGAGCATTTTTTCATATATCTCTTGTCCATTTTAAATAAATTATCTCCAAATTTTTATTGTTTAGTGTTATTGTTAGTAGTACTATATTATTTTACAAAGGTTCATTGCTATGATGTAAAACTACAACTGATTTTTGATAATTTTGTATCTATTTCTTTATAAAATTCACATAAATCATTCTTACAGTTATCTTTTCATATATTCTTTAAGATTTAAAGTTATAAAACATATAAAAATAATATTCTTTATTTCTAAACTTCAAGCCTTTATTTTTCTCACTGTTTTAGATATCCAAACAATATAAAAAATAAGTGGTGGGCAGGTATTTTTTCCTTGCTTCTGATTTTAGAAGATAGCATCCTATCTTTCTCCATTAAGTATAATGTTAGCTATTAAATTTTAAGGTAATGGTTTTTATTAGTTTGAAGATGTTTTCTTCTATTTCTTTTCTTTCTATTTTTTTTTTTTTTTGATCCTCACCTGAGGACATTTTTTTCATTTTTTTTTTGTTCAGATAGAGTGGCAGGGAGAGAGAGAGAGAGAGAGAGAGAGAGACATCCATCAAGTGGCTGCCACCCGCACAACCCAACCGGGGCGGGGGACAAACTGCAACCAAGGCATGCACCCTTAGTGGGAACCGAACCCAGGTCTCTCTGAACCGCAGGCTGATGCTCTAACCATTGAGCTAAACTGGCCAGGGCTTTATTTCTCATCTAGTATTTAATCATGATTATATATTAACTTTCGTCAAATGCTATTTCTGAATGTGTGAAGAAAATTATGTGATATTTCTTCTTTAATATCTAACTATGGGTATTCTATTACCTGATTTTCAAATCTTTTTTTAAAATTTTTTCCTTTATTGATTTTAGAGAAAGAGGAAGTGAGAGGGAGAGAGAGATAGAAACATCCATCAGAGAGAACATCAATTGGCTTCCTCCTGCATCCTCCCCACTGGGGATCGGGTCATGGTCAGGGCACAACCTGGGCATGTGTTTTGACCAAGAATTGAACCAGCAACCTCTTGGTGCATGGATCAATGCTCAACCACTGAGCCGGACTGATTTTCAAATCTTGAACAAGCCTTGCATTCTTAAAATTAACCCAACTTGATTAGAATGTATTATTCTTTCCTTTTGTCACTAGATTTTATATAATAAATTTTTGTTGAGAATTTTTGCATATGTATTACTGAAAGTATTGTTCTGTAACTTTCTTTTCTTGTAAATATTCTTATAATTGCCTTTTTTATATTATTATTATCACATATATTTATATATTTATTTTTTACCTTCTCACAGAAATTTATGTTGCATGGTGGCAAGAATTTTATAAATTGCTTTTCTTACTACCCAGTACATAGTTGGAGCTCAATATGTAATGAATTCCTACATAAGTTAATTAAAAAGGCAAAGTGAATTCTCACAAATATGGATATGTAGGAGGTTCATAAGGCAATCAACCAAGATTGGGTCAGGAGGCACAAACTGCAGAAACAATATATTTAAGAAAACAAACAAGAATACAATTATATCAAAAATTTTACTATATTTAGAGGAGTTCATATCTCAGTTAGTCAAGTGAATAAAAACAGGATATAATTAAATAAAGAAAAATAATATAAGAACAAGTATAATAAACTTATATATGTTGTTAAGTCAAAGATAATATTTATGTAATAATAATAATAATGTCAATACTGAGTGGAATTTAACCAGAAATTATAACAACTCTTGGATATAAGAGGGGAGATAAATATATGTGGTGGAGAAGGGAGTCGTATAAGATGTAAGTCCTTATTCCCCATAGGACAAAGGCAATAGCTTAGACCTAACCTTGAAAAAACATGAACTAGCTTTATAAATATCTTATTTAGATACATGCAGAAAATGCCAGACACAATAGAAACAGTTAAAAACAAAATTATGCACAGTATGGCAATAGAAAGTGTCAGATGCGACATCAGCTACTTAAAGTAGTATTTACCTTTTAAATTCCATACATGTATTGTTTTAGTAAGTAGGAAAATTTATTTTGATATGAGAGGTTATGTATAACAAATAGATAAGACTATTCTAATTGTTGTTGTTGTTTTTTAATCATCAGATTTATCATGACTGGGAGTACCAGTCAGTCCATATATTGTCTTTATAGTACTCATAAATAATCTTCAGTAAGATCATAAATAATGAAAAATTGATATTCTTGTGAATTAAAGATCTGGCTAAATGGTTTTTCTCAAGTAGACTTTTAAAGATTAAAATTCTAAGAAAATGTGAATTTAGAATTTTTTGGAAAAAAATTAAGCCATTGCTAAAATTTATGATATTTCAATACATAGAACAGAAAGATAAAAGTTGATCTTATTTTTTTTCAGAAGACTTTCTATTTGCATTTTAGCAAATATTAAAAGAATGACAAGATAAAGCCTGAGGAAAACATTTCTGTAAATTTTTATTTATTTTTATTTTTTAATCCTCACCCGAGGACATTCTTGCATTTATCTTTCAGATTGAGCGGGAGAGAGAAAGGGAGGAAAAGAGAGAGAGAAACATCGACTCAAGAGAGACACATCGAGTGGCTGCCACCCACACGACCCAAACCACAGCTGAGGTACGCGCCCTTACCGGAAACCGAACCCGGGGCTCTCTGGTCCGCGGGCCGATGCTCTAACCGCTGAGTAAACCCGCCAGGGTCATTTTTGTAAATTTTTAAGGATATACCTCCTTGTAAGCTTCCCACAAATTTATAGGTACTATTTCCCACCTTGAATTGCCCTTGCATTTGTAGGCTAGACGTGATTCACAGTGTTTTCTCCTAAAAATTATAAAGGTCGGTTAGCCAAGAAGCTTTGACAGTTTTCACATTGTTTGTGGCTATGACCCTAACATCAAAGTAAAAATATAGGTCAGCATGGAAATTGAAAAATGAAATTTTCTATCACTGAATATATAAAAACACACATTTATTAATTCAAAACAATTTGTGACTAGCTTGTTTATTCCTCATGTTGGATAGTGCAGAAGTAATTACTGCTCACTTAGCATAAATTATTCTTTGTAGTGAGAAATTGTTTGAAGAGCTATTTGGGTAGGGTCTTTAATTTTGGCATCCTTATTTCTTTTCCAAAGAATGTTTGCTTAAATATGTGCATGCATTAGCTACTTTTAAAATGTTTTCATGACTTAGACAGCATATATAACAACAACTATTTTTGTTCCTCTGTTGATTTTAGAGAGAGAGGAAGGGAGATAGAGAGAGAGATAGAAACATCAATGAGAGAGAACATCGATTGGCGGCCTCCTGCATGTCCTCCACTGGAGATTTGACCCACAACCTGGGCATGTGCCCTGACTGGGAATTGAACCGTGACCTCTTGGTGCATGGGTTGACGCTCAACCACTAAACCACACCGGTTTGGCAACAACAACTATTTTTAAATGCTTTAGTTATTTACACTCCATGTATAGTACAATAAAGTAATGGTGTAGAAATTTATTTTCTTACAAAGACAACATTTTCATATTCTAGAAATTATATCACACAATTTTACCAGTGTTTACAGCTTAGATCTCAATTTATATTAATACTATAGCCTATACAGATAAATCTAAAATTTCAATGTAATACTCTTCATGATAAAAGTTTACATTAAAGATTTAATGATTGGCATAAAGCCTAGTAGCACAAATGCTACAGGGTTTTCCGCAAACTATCATGAAGTTAGTGTATTTCCTGAAGCTCTATGCAAATTTTTTGAGACAGTTACATGCTTTTATTAGTATCACAACTTATTTTATAAGTGATATGAGAAAGCAGTTCAATAAGATATATTTAAGTGTGTATGCACATACATGCATACACATATATGCATATATGATCGTCAACTAAGAGTTTATGGACTCAAGGTTCTTCCAGTTCACTGCCCTACATTTAAATCAATCCTCCAGAGTCTTCAGAATTCGTGATCCAAGATGGTGGTAATGAAATAGATGGAGAGGGAAAGAAAATGGTTAACAGGTGTATGCCAGCTCTCCATTAAGGAACATATTTAAAGGTTGCCACAGGACATTTGGAGTTACAGTGATATAAACATGCAGCTAGTCACATGATCACAGTAAAGGTTTCTGGGAAATGGACTCTTCTGGGAAGCCATGCATGCAGCTAAAACAGAAACAGGACAGATACAGGGGACAGGCAGGAGGGCTTGCCATAGTAAGAAAATAATACATTGTGGAGTGAAAGTCACAAAGAGAAATTCATGTCCTATAGCCTATTGCCATTGTAAGATAAATAAAACATTATATTCCACAATTCTTAGAACATGATTGTGTGTTAGTTCAAAATAGTTAATTGCAAAGTATATCATATTGCTGTTAATATGTAGGTGCATAAACAAAACTATGCATAATGTTTGAATTCAAAACAATTGTTCAAACAGTTTAATGTTTATGCTATTTCTATATAACATGTTCATTAATATTAACAAAATAGAGAGAAAGCTTAGGTCTTTGTAAAAATAAAAATATGGTTTGATATTGTATTGTGTTTACAACAAATAGGGTAAATACATGAGTGATTTGTTATATATTAAGTAAAAATTAGTAAGTATGTATATGTTTCATAAACTCAAAAATGTCTTACTAAAACACATTTCATGCCCTTAAGCAAGTAGCAGTATGTATAGTGGTTAAGCATAAGCATTTTGGATCCAAGTTCCCTGGATTCAAATCTCAGCTGTGCACCTTACTAGCTGTGACATTGAGCAAGGTACTTTGTACCCTCTGTTCGGCAATTTTTTTCACTTGTAAAATGGGGTTGATGAGCAGATCTATACCAACAGAGTTGCTGTGAAGCTTGAATAACATATGTAAAACATTGATAAGGGTGACTACTAGCAATAGTAAATTCTTTATAGGTGTTACTCATAATTACTGTTTTGTTATTGTTGTTATGAAAGCGATGAGTTACCATGCATTATTTGACCACTGAGGAAATAGAGACAAGTTTGTTACAATAACCATATATGGTAAAGGAAAAATATTAGATATGATTTAAATGTAGTGATTCCAGGAAATAGTAGATTATGATTTCTGAGTATGTTTTTTTTTGGTATTTCCAGCAATCTATAGACAAATTAATAAACTGAAAGTTGTTAAAATTGATGAGTAATTTTCTATAAGTGAGTTAAAAACTCTGTGAACAATGATTTCCTGAGCTCTATGACACCATGATAATTGTCAACAATAAAAAAATCCCAATACAATTTAATTCATATCTTTACCCTTTTCATCAACCTAAAAATTATCAGGGATCTCATAATAAATGTTAACTTGATATACATATTTTAAAACTTAATTTGATTGATACTTTCTGTCCTTACCACCCATATATACTTTATTAGTAAATATTAGTTATTTAGCTTTTTGAAAAGTTCAAATTCCTGTATGTCAAGCCCTAGATTTTATACTATATGAAAACTGCCTCTGTATATGTATTGAATTAGTGGAGAAATTAATTAATTAGTTTTGAATTTCCCAACCTCATTGAAGAAAAGAGATTACTTCAAAGTGCTTTATCAGATGCACTTGATGATGATGAAGAAGAAATGAAATCCACAGGTAAAAGTGGATTTGTTTGATTGAATGCTTTCTAGACTCCCACTATACCACTATCAACAGATGCTTTGCATATTCAAATATTCTACAGCTGCCATGGAAGAGTACTGACTGGCACAGGCAAAGGGTTAAAAGAAGAGAGTCCATGGTGCTCTGGTGCAGTTGTAAGAACACAGAGCCATCATCAAAGACATGCAGTCTAGCTCTTGCTCTGCTGGGTGCCAAGTATTTGTCATGGTCATTCTCCCCAGCTGCATCTATTGAAAAAACGTTGTGTTTTCTTTTCCTTTTGTATAATTTATATGGGTCTTTATATTGACTAATAACAAACAAATTTTTTTACATCCTAACATAAATATTTCATTCAGTATTTTACCTTTTATATCACTGGATTTCATTTGCTATTTTATTAAAGAATATTGTACCTACATTCATGAGCATTATTGATTTATCATATTCTTTTTTTAAATTATAGCTTATATTCAATATTATTCATTTGTTTATTTATTTTATTAATATTTTAATGTTGACATAATTGCAGGTGTCCCCCTTTCCCCTGCCCTTTGCCTACCTCCACCCATTCTCACCTGCCCATCCCTTGGCCTTCTCCAAACTATTGTCCCTGTTCCCGGGGTATGCCTGTATGTTCTTTAGCTGATCCCTTCACCTTCTTTTTTTTTTTTGTTCAGGTAGAGTGGGAGGGAGAGAGAGGAACAGAGAGAGAGAGAGAAACATCGATACATCGATGTGAAAGGGACACATCGAGTGGTTGCCACCCGCACAACCGACCAGGGCTGGGGTCAAACTGCAACCTAGGTACGCGCCCTTAGCGGGAACTGAACCCGGGTCTCTCCGGACCGCAGGCCGACGCTCTAACCGCTGAGCCAAACCGGCCAGGGCCCCTTCACCTTCTTTATCCAGCCATCCCACTCTCCCCCTCTCAGGCACCAGCCAGTCTGTCTCATGTATCCATGCTTCTGGTTCCGTTTTGTTCTTCAGTTCATTTTGTTCATTAAATTCCACATTTTAGTGAGATCATATGCTACTTGTCTTTCTCTGACTGGCTTATCTCACTTAGCATAATCCTCTCCAGGTCCACCCATGCTGTTGTAAAGGGTAAACCTTCCTTCTTTTTTACAGCCATGTAGTATTCCATTGTGTAAAGGCACCACAGCATTTTTATCCACTCATCTGTTGATGGGCTCTTGGGCACTTTCCAGATTTTGGCTATTGTAAATAATGCTGCTATGAGCATAGGGGTTGCGTGTATTCTTTCTGGTTGGTATTTGGGATTCTTAGAATGTATTCCCAGAAGTGGGATCACTGTGTCAAAAGTGATTTTATTTTTTTGAGGAAACCCCATACTGTTTTCCACAGTGGCTGCAACAGTCTGCATTCCCACCAACAGTGTACAAGGGCTCCCTTTCCTCTACAGCCTAAACAACACTTGTTGTTTGTTAATTTATTGATAGTAGCCATTCTGGCAGGTGTGAGGTGATACCTCATTGTAGTTTTTATTTGTATCTCTCTGACGATTACCGACTTTGAGCATTTGTTCATATGTCTCTTGGCCATCTCTATCTGCTCTTTGAAGAAGTGTCTATTCAGGTCCTTTGCCCATTTTTTAATAGAATTGTTTTTCTTCCAAATATTGAGTAGTACTTTATATATTTTTTAAATTAACCCCTTATCAGATATATAGTTGGTGAATATATTCTCCTATATAATGGGTTTTCTTTTCATTTTGTTGGTTTCTTTTGCTGTGCAGAAGCTTTTTAGCTTGATGTGGTCCCATTTGTTTATCTTTTCCTGAGTTTCCCTTGTCCTCAGACATACCACCAAACATATTTCTGTGAGAGATGTCTGAAATTTTATTGCTTATGTTTTCTTCTAGAATTTTTATGGTTTCGCAACTTACATTTAAGTCTTTTATCCAATTTGTGTTCATTCTTCTGTACGGTGTAAGTTGGTGGTCTGGTTTCATTTTTTTGTATATGCCTGTCCATTTATTGTATATGCCTGTCCATATGCCTGTAAATGCCAGCATGATTTATTGAAGAGACTGTCTTTATTCTATTCTATGCTCTTGCCTTCTCTGTTAAATATTAATTGACCATAGAGGTGTGGGTTTATTTCCGGGCTTTCTGTTGTGTTCCATTGGTCTATATGCCTGTTCTTATGCCAGTACCAGGTTGTTTTTATTCCAATGGGCTTGCAATATAGTTTAATTCTGCTTTTGGTGTTAGAATGACATTGACTCATAGAATGTATGTGGAAGTGCTCCCTCTTACTCTATTTGATGGAAGAATGTATGTTGGATTGAGAGTCTTTTTTCCTTAAAAGTGTGGTAGAATTTACCAACTAAATTTTGTTCCAGAGTCTTCTTTGTAGGGAGGTTCTTAATTATGGTGTCTATAACATAGATGTAGAGCTGTTCATCTTATTTGTTACTTCTTAAGTTAGATTTGACAATTTGCTTGCTTGAAAGAGTTTATTTCACTAAAATTGTCAAACATTGTTATAAACTTATTCATATTTTTTTTATCCTTTTAATGTTTATGTGACATGTAGTGTTATCACCTCTTTCATTTCTCATATTGGTCATCTGTGTCTTATTTTTATTTTTTAATCAGTGTAAATGGAGTTTTATCAAATTTACTGATATTTTCAAAGAAACAGCTTTTAGTTTTACCAATTTTTTTTTGTTTTTTTTGTTTTTTTTTACTAGTATTTCCTCTTATTTTTATTATTTTCTTCTTTTTAGTTAATTTGGGTTAATTTTCCTTTTGTAGTTTCTTAAGGTATAAACTTAGACAACTGATTTTAGACATTTTGAACTGTTTCTAAATTAAGCATTTAAAGGTATGTATCTACCTATTCTGTTTATCTGCATTCCATTGATTTTAATGCACTCTTTTCATTTTTATTCAGTGGAAAATATATTCTATTTACCTTTGTGTTTCTTCTTTAACTCATGACTTACATACAATAGTGTTGCTTGGTTTCAGATATTTGGTGGATTGTCCAGATATCTATTTGCTATTGAGTTCTAATTTAATTCTGTTGTACTAAGAGAACATACTCTGTGTGGTATTGTTCCTTTACAATTTTTATGACCCCGCCAATAGTGCATCTTGGTGACCATTCCACCTGACCTAGAAGTATAGTTGTCTATGAGTGTGAATTAGATCAGTTTGCCTCATAATAAGTTCAAGTCTTCTATATTCTTCAACTTGTTCTATCAAGACTGGAAGAGTTGGGGTAACACAACTAAAATTGCATATTTGACTTTGGTTTTGTTAGCTTTTGCTGTCTTTAATCAGATTCATATACACTTAGAATTATTATATTTTCTTGCTTAAGTGACCCTCTTATCACTGCAAAATATGTGTCTTTATTTTCAAATATCCCTCCCTTTGAGTTCTACTCTTTTTTTGTTGTTGTTGTTCTACTTATTATTTCTAATTTCATGGGATGGAATTCAAATGTCTCCAGACATATAGGAATTGTAGGAAATTTTTTTATTTTTTGCTTAAATTTTATTTCTTTAAGAATGTTTTAAGTATTATTTTACACATTTTTATCTCTCTTTCCTTTGTAAAATATACATTTTTTACTTAGACTTTACCCTAAAATTTAATGTGCATATGTAATATAATAAGATTTAAAGTAATTTTGTATTGCACTCATCCTTCTCAATATTACATAGAAATTAAAATGCTTAAAGTCTAGTTTCCCTTATATCTGCTTACATTTTGTTATTTTCAAGTGATTTATTTCTATTTGATATTTTTTACATCAAAATCTGACATTATTGTTGTCATTGTTTTCAGCAATTTCTGTACCAATTCATTTGCTCTGTATTTCTTCTAACATCTCAGATCATTTGCTTTCTTCTTGAAAAAATATTCGTTAGCAATTTCTTAGCAGGGATCTTTTGGTGATAAACTTACAATTTTTATTTACTTGAAAATGTCTTTCATAAGCTCTCGTATTTGAGGGCAGTTTCGGGGGCAGCGCAATCCTAGATTGACAATTATTTTCTCTCAGTTTGGAAGATATTATTTCACTCCATTTAGAATTCTGTAGTTACTGTTGAAAATTTATTATTATTACTAATTAAGAAATCTATATTATTTTTCTCAGTCTTTTTAAGATCTTTTTCTCTGGATGTACTAAAGTTTTACGAGGATTTTTTGAACACTTATGAGGATTTTTTGAACACTGAACGTCTTTATTTTTATTTAGCTCTTATTTCCTTCTGAAATGTGGATCAAATGCTGCTAGACTTCCTTTATCATTTCTATCTCTTAAACTTCATACAGATATCTTCATATTTGTATTTCTAATTCTAATTTTTATTATATCTATGTCTACTCTTCTATTTTATTAAATTTTATATTCAGCTTTTATAAATTTTATTAATTTTTTTCCATCTGGACAGTTTAGAAACATCGTATTTCCAATCTCTTTTATTTTTTTAACATTAAATAAATTTCTCTTGTATTCTTTTTTCTTTAAGATCTATTTTGAAGTCTTTGTGAGCTTGTTTCAGATGGTTGGTGATTGTTTCTGCCCATTTCGGCTTACTACCTATTTCTTTGAATTTGATTGTGAACTAACATTCGTTAGAACGTGGCTTGTGTGATCTCTGAGGTTTAGCAACTGTATGTGCTCCTCCCAACAGAGGTGATTTTGCTCCAGCCTGACACCTGGTGTCTGCACAGGAACTGGTGTGGTTTCAAACATAGTTCTCGGCTGGTTCTGCAGGACTGACCGAATAACGCAGTCAAATACACTTATCTGACATATAGCTAATAGGCAAAAATACCTATATAACAGATAGCGAACATCAATTAATTTATAAGAAACTTTACTTTTACTGCCACCTAGATCAAAAGCCTACCCACAGAATAATTTCCTATGGTGCCTTTTCACCCATTTGTATTTTATTTTTCTTTTGGGGCTGAGCCCTTCTTTGCCCCAGCTTTATGTGCTTTTGTCTCATTCATAGCTCCCTGAAACTTCAGAAAGCCAAGTTGACTCTAGTTCCCTTCACCACCAAGTCCCGGGCTAAAGCTGTCCAACTGACCCTTCATGGGACATGAGTGTGTTTTGATTGGGTTAGAGGGTGCAGACCATCCATTCCCCCCACGACTCGCAAGTCAGCCAGAATGGGACTGGTGTCTTAATAACCTCTGGCTGTTATAACAAAATGCTGTCAACCGAGTGGCTTAGACAGCAAACATTTATTTCTCATGTATCTGTACATTGGAAGTCCCAGATCAGGATGCCAACATGCTCAGGTTTTGGTGAGAGCCCGCTTCCTAGCTTACAGAAAGCTACCATCTCTGGTCCAGCAGGCTTCAGACTCATTTAGAGTACAACAGTGAGTCACCAATTTGCTTAGAGAAAGATACTGAGCTGAGCTTATAACTGATCATTTGTCTCCTGATTTTAGATATGGAATAAAATATTATTTTGATTGAGACACAAATGACAAGATACTACGTAAAAATCTTGCATTTTAGGGATAATAAAACTGAGTCCTACCGCACTTAAGTGATTTTTGTAAGATTACACATCTAGTTAGCTGTAAATCCATGACTGAAATCCAGGTCTCCTGAATTTCTCTTCAGTGCTAAACCACTTTTCATTCATTCACTCTTTTATTTATTTGTTCATTTGGAAGCATTCTGATGCATAGAATGTGTTAGGGACAAAGTTTGATAAGAAAATAATTAATTTAAATCCAATGTGTTCAGCGAAGCAGTAGTTGTGTGGTGAATACGCCGTCGGGCTACAGAGAATGAAGAAGCACTTTCCGAGTTGTCAGTCAAGTGTCATAGAAGAAATGGTATTTGAACAGAAACCTGGAGGACAGGCAGTGTAGAGATGGAGGCCACGCCGCAATGAAAGCAGGGCTGCTCTGAGAGGCGGGTGCAGAAAGAGAAGGTGCTTGGATAATGGCAGGTCTCATCGTGCTTATTCTTAGACCTGGGAATAAAGGTTTGGATACGAGCATAACAAGCTTTTAGTGGCATATCAGAGTGTGAACATTTATCATCTTTGTTGGGCTCAGTAGAGCTTTTTGAACTTTGGGTACAAAAAAGAACTTTTGGGGAAGTTGGGGATGATATAATTTGTTAATTAGAAAAATAATAAGGGCTGACAACATGTAGGATGAATTAGAAGGAAGAAAAAAGCTAGCAAAGTATTCCAGATGCAAAATAATGATTATCTGAATGGAGGCAGTGTAGAAAGATGAAGGGATGTATTTGATAAGTGTTGAGTAGAGGTAACACAGACCGTGGCTACTGACAAAGGACAATTGGACATAATGAACCAATACTTTCTCTTTACCCCCATTGTAGAGTTTGCTAAGTACTTAGTAAGGTCAGGGACACAGGAAGTTCCAGACATGATAAATTTTAGATATCTAAGGGACATTCGGGTGGAGAAATATGTTAAGCAGTTAGACAGAGGGAGTCTAAAGCTCATGTAAGACAAGGTAGCTGCAGATTGGTAGTTGCATATCAATGGTACTTGAAACTATGAGTGAGAAAATGAGCTTACTTATGTGTAGATTAAAGTGCAGATTAAAAGAAGAGATCTGGCCCAGGCGGTGTGGCTTAGTGGTTGAGCATCGACCCATGCACCAAGAAGTCACAGGTTTGATCCCCGGTCAGGGCACATGCCCAGGTTGTGGGCCTGATCCTCAGTAGGGGGTTGTGCAAGAGGTGGCCAATCAATGTTCTCTCTCATCAATGTTTCTATCTTTCTCCCTCTCCCTTCCTCTCTCTCTAAAATCAATAAAGGAAAAATAAAAAATAGGAGAAGAAGAGAACTAATGACAGATAATCAGAGTTTGGCTTTCATATTGTTAAGAATTCTTTCTCCACCCTAGAGACATTGTTTCAGGTTTCAGAACATTATAGAAAGTATGGAAAACTTAAACTCAAGCCATGTGATAACTGAGTTTTGTTTTGCTTTATTTTAATAGTCATATATAGCCAGCAGCATTACTTCAAATTTTGACCCTGAATTTACATAGGTGAAACTTATTTTCTGTGGCTAATGGTTATGCAGTTGACCTTTGAACAACATGGATTGAACTGCATGGGTCCATTTACATGCAGATTTTAAAAATAAATATGTAAGTACTATAGCTGTATTTTTTTTTTATGATTTTGTTAATAACATTTTTTCTCTGGCTTACTTTTTTTTTCTTTTAAATCTTCACCCAAGAATTTATTTTTATTGATTTTTAGAGAGAGAGGAAGGGAGAGAGAGAAAGAGAGAGAGAGAGAGAGAGACACTGATATGAGAGAGAAGCATTGATCCACTGCCTCCCATATGTCCCCTGACGGGGGATCCAACCTGCTACCTAGATAAGTGCCCTAACTGGGAATTGAAGCCACAACCTTTTGGTGTATGGGATGATTTGGCCAACTGAGCCACCTGGCCAAGGTTCTAGCTTACTTTTTTTTTTTTTTTTTTTTTTATAAGAATACAGTATATAATACATATAACATAAAATGTGTTAACTGTTTGTGTTTTGGTAAGGCTTTTTGTGAGCAGTAGGCTAATCAGTAGTTAAGTTATTGGGGACTCAAAAGTTATACCTGAATTTTCAAGTGCATGGGGGGAGGCACCCCCAGCCTCTCACTGTTAAAGGGTCGGCTGTACTCTCCTTCAGCATTAGTGCTTTCCAGTCAATTTGCTCGTCAACACCAGGCCAATTCCCTCTTGCCAGAGAGCACCGTGCACAGCACCCCACGGGTGGTCTTACACATATCTACACACGTGTGCTTTCATAAAGAGCAAGGTCATTACCTTGCCTCTTGTGAGTTTCTTGCTGTGTGAAACCTCTATATCTTTGCAAAAGATTATCAGTGGTAAGTCTAATATCATTCAGTTCTGATTCGGCTGCCATCAAGCTATCTAGTTCTCTTGCCACACACTTTGTGTCTTTCATTGCCAAGCCCTGGATCATTTAAATTACTTCAATCTCACATTAACATAGCACAGTATATTATAGCAAATATTTTATATACTAAAAACAACTCAGTATAACTTAATCTCCATGTACTACAAACGTGTTTTTTACATTTTATTTTGTTCCTCCAAGTTTTTTCCTAGAACTCATAAAATTATTATCTGTTAGTTTGGGTATGATCTCCCAAAACCTTCCATATCATGTTTCTTGTGAAAAAAAAAAAAATAGCCCACATTACATGGTTTTTATTTTAGAGATGGGATTTTTCAATAGTGATGCTTACCTGTTATTAGTAACTTAGAAATAATTTTTATTTTTTGAACACTGTGAATGACCTTTGTTATTTACTAAGATCTCATAAAAAGATACACACATAAATTTATAGAACAGTGGCAAAATAAGATATATGGCAGTTATGTTATAAATAATTACATTTATTTGTTATTATATAAACTGGTTTTATAACTTGTAATATTATAATTTCTTGTGTTGTAAAATGCCTTGTAACACCCAAAATTGATATTGTCCAGTACTTTTCTACTGTCAACTATTTGAACAAAATTAAAGGAACAGAAAGTATAAGATCAAAGAAAAGAAGAAGTAATTTTATCTTCACTTTTTATTTGGTTTAAATTTTTTTTATAACATCATATTTTTATCTCAAGGATTAATGTATGTAAAATTAGAATTAACAAAAGAAATAATATCGGGTACATATTAGGAATTGTGTCATTTTATCTTAGCAAAATACTCATAAAAACACACTATAGATTATATCATGACTGTGTTACTTTCATACTATTACATGAACTACTGAAGATATGTAAGTGTCATTTGCATATATGTCCCAGAAGATGAATGCACATAGTCTAAAGGAGAGAATGCTGAGCATATTCTTGTAATACATTTTATTTCTCAGGAGTCAATTCAGTTACTAAATCTATTGCAGGCACATTAGTCAAACATATTATCTCTAAGTAGCTCTCTGTATAGATATATAGTATTTTTCATTTTCTATAAATTTTCATGATTTTCTCACTTAAAAATAAAGTTATAGTTAATGTTATAGAACAAAAAGCAATATGAGAATTCAGGGGGAAAAGGATATTTCTAAGTGAGTAAAGTTTAGAACTGAATTTTCTGATATCTGTTAAGACATCACAAATGCTGCAAAACTTATACACATATATTCAGATGTATGTACATTTTGAGAAATTTCCTATAGATGATTGAACTTAAAAATGCTGCTCATAATATCAATAATATATATATTCTTTTAAATGCTTTATGACTTTAATAATTAAGAAAAAGGTCCTAAGATTTTCAGATATCACTGCATTCAAAAGATTCAAATAAATTGACAGTTTTCACAATGTGTTGTTTTGAAATCATTTCTTAAGTACCTATAAAAATAAATGAAAGTTTTGATGTTCAAAATAGGCCTGATTAACTTATATAATACTGAGATTTATAAGACATCTGATATTATTTGACAGACTGAAGTGTGTGTGTATGTGTGTGTGTGTGTGTATTATAATTATGATATAATTATCAACAGATGCAGAAAAAATTTCATCAAATTCAATACCCACTCATGATAAAAACTCTCAGTAAACTGGAAATAGAAAGGAACTTCCTCAGCTTGGTAAAGAATATCTACAAAAATTTTCAGATAATATCATAATTATGAGAAAATAAAAGCTTTCTTGATAAGATCAGAAGCAACGCAAGGATGATCCCTCTCACTACTTCCTTTCAAGATTGTACTAGAAATTCTAACTAATACAATAAGACAAAAGAACAATAAGACATAAAAAGAAAAATAATGGTCAAAAGCCAAATTATAAATCATATTATAAGGACTACAAAAGACCACTGAAATGTCTTAAGAATGACATTTTCATCTCTAATCACTTAAGCACCAGTGTGGAAACCAGATAAAAATGAGCAGCAAAAATCATTACAGTCATCACACTATAATTTTCAAAAGTTAAGAAAAAACTCTCATGGAACTATACAAAAAATAATGATAAAATTATTTAACTAGCTAGTCAATTAATGAGCAATTCAACAAGATCTTAGAATGGATTCAAACAGCATTTGAGAAACTGATAGAGGTTTTTTTGTTGTTGTTGTTGTTTTGTTAGAAGCAAATATGATTTATGTCCTATAGGACAAAAAACTGTAACTTTTGGAACTATTTTTTTTAAAATTATTTGTATTTCTATTGGTCACATGTCTACAGGTCACAATGTGATTCCTAGAGTCATATCCCTTAATTGTATGTAGCAAAACCCCAAATCATACATTTTCCTAGAAAATAAAATAACCTTTGGATGAGTCTATTAATACCCCAGTATGATATTGAAATTCTATACTGTCCTCTTTTGTGTTTTATTCCCAAGTACTGGTTAATTTTCCTTAACACAATAAGCTAGACAGTAGCTGATCATTGCCCAGTATGGTGAGAAATGGATTAAAGAGATACTTACATTGTAGAAGCAACTGAACTTAGAGACTGGTAGAACCTGGCGTAAAAGTAGACAATCTTGGGTTTCTGACAAGAAACTAAGTAGTCAGAACTATAATTTTATCAGTAGGGAAAAGCAGTAGAATTTATGTGGTTGAACATTTCATTAATTACACATTTATAGTACAGAGAATTCTTGAAAAGGACTCTGGATTTTTCAAAGTACATGGGATGACTGTTTAGTCTGTTTTCTAAATACTAGAGGAAATAGTGACTAGAAATCTGGAGGCCTTGTAGATAATTAGATTAGAGCAATCTGGGTTACATCGTAAAAGCCACAAACCCTCCCGAACAGAATGGTGTAAGGAGTAAAGGGAGAGAAAAAATATTAGTAATCGTACCACCAACATTGCTACAAAAATTTACCTTTACTGCATTAGTCTTTACGAAGACCCTGGTAGGTTCTAGTTTTATCAAAGACATTCTACTGATCGTTAAATAGATTGAACGAGGTAAAAACAGTTGCGAAAGCACAATTCTACTCCCAGCACATTCTACAAAAAATTTGGCTACTGTGGCCTTCGTAATGCTCGTGTGTGTGGTTCTTTGCTGACAGGCTTGCTTTGTATATAAGGCACAGAGACGTGATGAGAAGTTGCACACATTAAAAAATAAAAAGATGGAGCAATTTGGTAAATGTTGACCTTTAACAGATGACAGAAGCATAAACACACAAAACACTATTTTTTGTGGGTCATTTGACTAATGAAGGCCTGCCAAGCTGAAAACACACAGAACAATTGACTGAAGGTCAGAAATGAAAGCCACAAGAATAAAGTGAAAGCAACCAATGCTCCATAAAAAAACATATGCATGGGAATTTAATTATCAGACTCAAGAGGCAGCCAACGTTCATAGTTATTTTCTTTTATTTTTTACAGTGAGCTGAGCCTTTTAGTAAGGCCATTAAGTAAATGTTTTGCACCCATGAAGGACCGTGTAGCAGAACCATTCAGATGTAGTCATATGCCTCCATCTTATAACAGACATGACTGACATTTAAAAAACTTTATGTCTGGATGGAAATGCAATGCTGCAGACAAAAAAATAATTCTTGTTGTAATCCTCAAGTGAGAAATCCAGTTTCACAATAGAAAGTCTTGTATTTTTAACCAATGTGATCGATATTATTCTGGAAAAACAGTAGACCTAAATCAGAGTTTTTTTGCAGAGACGATAGAATGAGTTCAATAGCACAAAGTTACTCTTACCGTCTCGTTCTTCTTCTTACTAAGTTCAATAAATATAGGTGTATTGTCACAATTCATAGTTAAGAACTCCTTTGCAAGAAAGTTGCATGTAAATATAAAAATATAGCATAATCGGAAAATGGAAAGTGAGAAAATGGCACAGAATAATGCTGGGGCATTAATGTAAAGATGGAAATTTTGCTATAGGTGCAAAAACAAGAACCGACTCATGTACTGAAATCTTATGGACCTCAATACAAATTTAGTGAGACACAAAAAATTTTTTTAAAAGACACATAATTAAGGGATCATTGTATTGAATAAAAGTAATTATTTATTTATTTCTTTTTTGGAGAGAGAAATGGAAACATCAAAAGTAATTATTTATTTATTTATTTATTTATTTGGGAGAGAAAAATAGAAACATCAATGTGAGAAACATCCATCGGCTGCCTCCTGCACACCCCCTACGGCATACCCCTACTGGGGATCCAGCCTAAAACCAGGGCATGTGCCCTGACCGAGAATCGAACCAGTGACATCTTGGTGCATGGGATGATGCTTAATCTACTGAACCACATTGGCCCAGCTATTTCTAATCCTCGTAAAATCATCTTTTTGTGCAGTGGAAGGAGAGGCCCCAGGTACACAAAGGTGTAGGAAAGTCAATGTGGAGTTTATGAATCAGATATTTTTACACATAATTCTCTACCTTGATGATACTTAAGGTTATGGTCATAGTGGTGTTATTAAAATAGGATGTGATCATTCCAAGGACCAGAACCTTACATTTGAACTAGACCTTTCTCAATGAAATCCCGTCCTGTGTTTAAATTACTAGAATTTCTCAATCTAGGGATTCAGGAGCAGTGGTGTTTCTAGCAAGGCTGTAAATAGTCTCATAAGCAATTATAAGACCCCTAAAGTTCCCCTAAAGTCTACTTCAGTACTAATAGCAATGCTTCTGTTGGAGTTTGGAATTTTCTACCTTTATTCTAAGATTTTCCTTAGACTAGAAGAGTCATAGGGAAAGTCAAGGACATAGAGACCAAATGGTGAAATGTACTATGCAGAGCTCAGGGAACAAGATTTCCCCTGAACTGGGCTTTATTTCTTTGGAACATGGTATTTTTTGATGAACAGAATAAGAAAAAGACATAATTGATTACTACTATTGACTTACAAATCTCTTAAGTGGATAGTCAGATAAAATATTTGTTGATCTGTGAAGTGTAGAAAAATCTAAGAATATTAGTATTATTCATACTTCACCTCTGAGGATGTCCTCTGTGCATTGATAGTTTAATATTAAGGAAAGAAACTGAGATAGTATAAAATCTCACTTATGAAAACTTCTCAGGTGAGAAGAAAATTTTCTTTGATGATGAGACTGTTGTCTTAGTTCAGGAAGTTATTTAATAATCCTTAATTACCTATAAATAAAGGAACTTTGTGATCCAGATTTCTTGTAGAATGTGAGCATTGCCATAGTTAGTTTAGGCACTGTTGCAAATAGCCTTATAGCCTCGCTTCACCTGATGCCAAGGAAGCCCAGAGGGAGCGTATAGCCTTCCTCTGTTGCTGTATATATATTGAGATGCAATTAAAAAAATTTTTTGTCTATAATGAGCTTTCTGACCCCTGACAGTATTTGGAGCAGGGCAGGTGGTGTTGATGTTGTATGCTCTCCACACAGAGCTTTCTCAGTTTGGAGAGAAAGGTAGGCATAGTAAAGTCGACCTTGGAATGTGAATAATGTTGAGCTCCTGAATATGTTGCCATGTGAATAGTAGAGATTGATTTTGTTGCTCTCTAATAAATTTGTATTTATTTTTAATTCATTTGAGTTAGTGGTAGTAACTGGAGAAGTATTGTTACCTCCGTCGTGGCCTGCCTAACTGGCAGGATATCCTCTTTAGGTGCATCTTAATGAAAACATGGCTGGAAGGAATAGATGATGATATCTGCAGACTACACAGAAAATGACTTTTGTTCCGAAAGTTAATATCTTTATGCTCAAGCACATTTCAGTGTTTGCTGAGAGTGTCAGATTCATTAGAAAATACTAGGTGTTCTTATCCATAGAGTTGTGATAGCACCCTCAAGAAGTGCTTGGGAGCACTGTGTTAGCTGTCTCTCCTGGACCCGCCGTTCCTAATTCTAGGTAGACAGAGTAGATGTCGCAACAAAGCAATTGTGAAGTGCTTTGCTTCGAGTACTTTGTTTATGATCACAGTGTTTACATTTCTCATTTTGTAAAAGGCTTTTTTACTTCATTCTGTTAAATTTTAGTGTTTAGAAAGGTGGGTACTATCTCTATGTACAATATGTATCATTTAATATGTTGTACTGTTGTTGTATATAGTTGTAATATCAGACCTTGCAGTCAAAAAGCAAATGCAATAAAAACATTGTTTGGCACTAAAAATAAATAAATAAATAAATAAATAAATAAATAAATAAATAAATAAATAAATAAAATAGGATGTGAGAACATGAAGTACCATACATTTTTTTCCTCACCAGGAGGAATCTTTCCTTTGAAAGAATTTGATAAAATTCCTTTGTTTAAATGGAATTTAGTAGTAACTGTGTCCAATGCATCTTTTTTTTTATGACTCTTTTATTTGTGAAAATTCTACTCCTCTAAGTCAGCATATTTAACACATATCTAACATATTTTCCTTAACATATGTTTGCTTATAAAGAGATATACTCATAGTTCAATTGAGCATTTTCTTTGACAGGAAGAGAGGGAGGAAGGGAGAGGAGAGAGAGAGAATATCTTATGATATTTCTATTTCCAACTAAGATAACAGTATAGCAAAGATTTCTATAAATTGATACTATTAGTGTAATTCAATAGTAATTGTATAGAGCATCTTAAGCAAAGTTATTTTCTTTCTGTTAAGATGATTGTTAATATGTTTGTACAGTAGTTTGACGTGGCATTTATAAGATATTGAAATTAAATAACAGTGATATTCAATCTACTAGTTATTTGGTGTAGCAAAATAATAAGCCAATTAAGATAGGTATTTATTGGTAGACACACATAAATTTCTAGCTTTTTAAATTAAAGTGGATTACCATATAGGGACCATTGGGTTAATGGTAAGTAAGGTCCACAGTCATGATATTTTCTAAAGGAACGAAGGGAGCATGTATCTCAGGTAGAATGTAGTTGAACTCTTGTGCTCAATGACAGAAAGAAGATATAATACAAAGAATGAAATATTCATGGACAACTATTTATACAAACACTTCTATGCTTGGCTTTAGTAAAAAGAAAATAACTTTATTCCCTGGTCTTCAAAGAGCTTCCAAAAGACAAGTCCTAAATACGAAAGTAAGTAAAGAACTATTAGGCACAAAATTGTGTAGCACTGATTAATGTGTTTTAAATTAAAAAGGGTAAAAATTACAAATGAAGACTTATTCAGCTGTCCTTTCTGTGGTCTCTGTGACATGAATGGGAGGGAGGGGGAGTAGGAATCTACACTAGCATTGGAAATGGGTCCTGGCAGCGTGTTCATGGGAGACTTAAGGGGGCATCTCTCCTCGATGTACTTCAGAGAGGAATATTTGAGGAAGTGGAGAGCTCATACCATGCTTTCCAAAACAACTTCTCTAGGACATGAGTGAAAGAGACTGCAGAAGAAACCTGCCTTAGTTGCTAATTCCTACAGGCAGGTGCTGAGACAGAGAAAAAAATGTGGGTCTATGGGAGGCACGTGTGAATGGAGACAGGCAAGGCTGTGCAATGGTGTTTGCAATAAATTCGGACAATCATGCCCGGCTAAAATAAAGGGCCACAAATAATTGCTGTTACCATGCCAAACATGGTGGCGTGGGAGCCCCAAACAAACAGCCAAACAAAACAAAACCTCTCCCGCACAGAGTTGAAGCCTTAAACTCGACCATGTCGCCCTGGCCGGTTTGGCTCAGCGGTTAGAGCGTCAGCCTGCGGTCCTGAGAGGCCCGGGTTCGGTTCCGCTAAGGTCATGTACCTCGGTTGCAGTTTGTCCCCGGCCCTGGTTGGTCGTGCGGGTGGCGGACACTCGATGTGTCCCTTTCACATCGATGTTTCCCTCTCTCTCTCTTCCTCTCTCTCCCTCCCACTCTGTCTGTACAAAAAATGGAAAAATGTCCTCGGATGAGGATTAAAAAAATAAAAAAAATAAAAAACTCGACCATGTCTAAAAACAGCTCTCTCTCTTTTTCCTGTTTCCCAGCTCTGCTGACACTCGATCACCAGTCAAGGCTGCTGGGTCATTTGTTAAAAAAGCAAACAGGGACCCATGCAATTTTTGACCAAATCTGTCACAACACCCAGTGTGAACACCCTTCTCCTTTCTCTGGCAAGAGGGCAGAGTCCTCGCTGGCTTGGAGAAGGAAGGAGGCCACTGGAGGAGGAGTGCGGGCGGCTTGTAGAAGCAGGAGAGCAGACCCTGGCTGACTCCTCAGACCTGCAGTTGCAAGCTAAATGGATTCTGCCAACAAGCTGAATGAGCTTCCAAGAATGTTTTCCCCAAAGTCTCCAGATAAAAGCCCAGCCAGACCAAAATCTTGATTTCAGCCCTGTGAGACCTTAAGCAGTGAACCCGGTATAGCCTTGGCCAGACTTCGAACAACTAGAACTTTAAGATAATAAATGGGTATTGTGTAAGCTGCCAAATTTGTGGGAATTCATAGCATGACAATAGAAAACTTATATGCAGCTGTAGCAAAAACACTGATTTCAAGTACACATAGGACATTCAGCAAGATGCTGAACCCTAAAGTTGTCTCAGTAGATTTAAATGAGTGGAAATCATACAGAGTTTTCTAAACACAATGGAATTTAATTAGGCATCAATATGATCACATCTGGAATATTCCAAACCCACAAAATTAAGTCACATTCTTCTAAATCAATCAATCATCAAAGAAGAAATCATAAGGGAAATAAAAAACATTTTTGAGTCCAAATGAAAATAAAGCTAATTAAAGCTCAGTTTGTGGTGTCAAATTACCACAGTAAGAGCTACTCTCATATACTGCTCAATCCATTTTAAATAAGTGTTAGCTTTAGCTCAATTCTCTTAACTCCAGTCTCTTCTGAAAATAAATTGTTTTCGTGACTCCTTTCTACAATTTGTAGTTGGGCCCTGGCCAGTTTGGCTCAGCAGTTAGAGCATCAGACTGAAGGGTCACAGGTTCGATTCCTGGTCAAGGGCACACACCTGGGCTGCAGATTCGCTCCCCAGCCCCAGTTGGGGTCATTTGGGAGGCAACCAATCAATGTGTCTCTCTCATATTGATGTTTCTCTCTCTCTCTCTCTCTCTCTCTCTCTCTCTCTCTCTCTCTCTCTCTCTCTCTCTCTCTCTCTCTCTCCCTCCCTCCTTTCCCCTCTATCTAAAAATTAATGGAAAAATATCCTAGGGTGAGTATTAACAAAACAAACAAACATACAATTTGTTGTTGGGAGTAAGACGACTTTTCTTTGCTGTACTATTAGCAGCCCAGACACCTATACTGTTGGAGGAACAGGAATGGGAGTGTCACATAAATGAATTGCTCCACTGTGACCTCACGCAGCATGGAGAACACTCAGCAGCTGTCCTTTACACACTAGCCACAGAGTAGTTTGTCTTGTACATACGCTAAAGTCAGTCGACAGGCTTTCAGATAAATACCTGGGTAAAGTCAGGCTGCCATTCATTTGCTTCTCTGAAAGAACCCTTAAATGATGTGCATGCTTATAGAGGAGAAATAGTTCTCTTCAGTGAGCGCATAACAGAAAATAAGCCTTGTGTGCCTGGAGAAGTAGAAACCATAAAACATCCCAAACACCAGAACCTTAACTGCAAAATCTACCAAAATAAGGGGATTGGAAGACCGCAATTAATGACCGAGCAGCTGTCTTTGTTGATTGAATGAAAGGCATTGGTCTCAAAGTGGATTTCTAGGTGTCTACAGCACTACTCAAAATATTTTGTGATAGTTTGACTAGTAGTCACTGTGTTTCATTTTATTCATTTTCTGCCATACTCTGACCACCCCCAAACCAACCTATTTGTATACAAATAATCTGTACACAAAAAACTGTGAGTATGCTTAGGACCAGATTGCTGTTTAGTTTAACTGGTATTTAGAGTGCCTGTTCCACGCAAGATCATATATGAGCTGTAATTGTATCAGATTCCCGATATGCGATCATAGAAACAGAACATTGGTTTTAAGTAGTACATCGAAGGTACTTTGAGTGAACTCAGTCCCCACGTTGGTTGTGTATCTGATGGTTCTTTTTACTGATTCCGTTGTAAACATAGGAAACACAGAGGGTATTGTTTAAGGTAATATGAACAAGAGACTTAGATGATGGGCATATTTAAATTGTTGTGTTATGGAATATGTGTGGAAAGGGATGAAGAAGGTCCCAGTCTGGTTTTTGTTTAGTTTTTCATGTTTCTTAGTGGCAAGAAAGGTGTTGGGATTGGACTTCACCTGAGGAGAGAGTGAAATAAGCACACCTCATACATGCAATGATTAATTATCCTTGTGGGCAAATGAGCAAATTCATATATTCTTAAGTTCAAATTTGTATTAAGTACGTGTCTTTTACAACAAGGAATCGTTAAATCAAATTATTATTAATTAAGCATTAGGACTTTATTTTTAAAATTTATGTATGTTTATTTGTACCGGCTTTACTTTGACATCTCAAAGCTCACCAACTTCATTACAATATGCTGTATTAAAATCCGGAAAACTAGGGTTTATGTGATATGCATCACATATCGGTTGACTTCATTTTATCATCATTTCTACAATACTTCATCCAGTACTCTGGTTTTAACCTGTTGCTGGGAGAGAATGTCTATCATCAGCCCTACTCGTGTCCTTGATGAGTGTGTCAAACTGTCCTTTTCAGCTGTCTCTGTAGCTACGCACAAAGGCAATTAAGTAGATCAAGGTGACCACAGAGTCCATCGAATGGTTGATTTCTCCCTGGGGGAGAGGAACTGGTGTGCTTGCTTTTGTCACACAGGGACTAGAGCCCTAGGCCTGGACTGCCTCGGATATGGCACAGGTAGAGCCTCTCTGTCTCTCACATGCCTCTGTACTACTGAGATGCTGATCTGTAATTGGGGCAAGAGAAAGGAAGTCTGGGGCCACTTTGGACAGTTGATTGCAGAACTCTGGGCTGGTGCTTCTGTGAGAAGAGCAGTGAGGTTATAATGTACCAGTCACTCTTAGCGAGCAAATGGCGGCCCTGAGGCCAGCTCACACGTGACTTCATGCTTCAGGCCTCTGGGATTCAGGTAGGGACAGAATCTGCTCCATAACAAAGCCTGCTCCTTTGGGTTTCTGTGACTGTGTTATGGCTAACACAGGGACACTTCTCCAAGGTCAGTAAAATTTTATGCAATCCCACGGAAAGCTGTTTCTGGCTGGATAATGTGACAGAATGACAGCCCTGATCATGAGTCCCTCGCAGAGAACGACTGGTAAGTTATAAGATCTGTTCCACCCACCTACTCCCCAGTGTGGAGGATTCCACTAAATTTGTTGTTAATAACAGGAGGCCCTGTGTAGGAGGCCGTGATAATTTTGTGCCAAATGATGCTTAGGATAAAGATAGACTCTCCCCCAAACTGGGCAAAGTTTGCAATTCAAGGCAATTAGGTAATTATGCAACTGGTTGAAACAGAAGGTGCCCTTACAGAACCAAATTCTTTTAGAGAGAGAAATCTCCTTTACTGGAGAAATTAAGTCAAAGGGTGTGGCCCTTAGAACAAAATCGTCCTTCAGTTCCTCCACTATTGACCCTGGGCCTCCATATCCTGATTTGACAGCCTTTAAATAGGGGAGAACAAGGGTGGGCCTCAGGTTTTCCAACTCCAGGTGCAACCGAGGCCTTACAGCACAGTGAAGGTACTATGGGGTAGGAACAGAAAGTGACAGATACAAACGTTTATGCTCTTTGGATATCAGGTTCTCTTGAGAAGTGAGAGCCACGCATTTAACTGGCTGGATTTGGAAATGGAGTAAATCACTAACTGCAATCTTGGGTAAGACTGTTCAGATTCTTGTTGTCTTTCCCCATGGATGCTGCTGAGCATATGATTGGCATTGATGTTTTCTCTGATTGTACTATGAATGTTCATCAAGTCCAACTGGGACTTTGCTGATTGCAAAGACCCTCTAGTAGGGAGGGCTACACTAGTAGACTTGTTGACAAGTAGATCTGTTGATTGCACTCATCCATCTTATAGTTGCACTAGTGCCGGACAGACCATCGATTAGGCTTCCCATGTTCTTTAAAAACCAATATAGCATTCCAGGAGGAAAAAAGAAATGCACAGATTTCATTAGTAACTTCAAGACCGCAGAGCTATTTTGTTTTACAGTGCAATATCTTCATATATCAACCCTGTGTGGCCAGTTAAAAGAGAACTGTTGTCCAGTTGGTTGGCGTGTCATCCTGTACACCAAAAGGTTTCAGGTTCGATTCCTGGTCAGGGCACACACCTGGTTTGTGGGTTTGATCCCTGGTCCAGGTGCATAGGAGAGGCAACCAATCGATATTTCTCTCTCACATCTATGTTTTTATTCTTCTCTCTCCCCTTTCCTCTCTCTTTAAAATTTAAAATCAGTAAAAATATTTGCTTGGGTGAGGATTAGAAGAAAAAAAGTTGAGCTGTTGATTATCAATGACTTAATCTAGTGTAGCTCCAGCCATTTCAGACATTGTGATGGCAACTGAAGCAAATACCCAACTGACATGGCTATGCCTCCATGGCCATTGCTAATGCCTTTGTCTTGATCACCTTTGTACCAGATCAAGATCAACTTACCATCACCTGGTTGGGTCTCCAGAACACAATCACTGTGTCATCACAGGAGTGTTTGAATTCTCCTACATGCCACCAATGGATGAACTGAGACACAGAAAAAATACTTTACTATGTTGATAGGCCCCAACAAAATAAGTAACAATGGCTTCAGAGCTGACATGAACTTACATGAGACCCCAGGAATGACTCTTTAATCCTGATGAGGTCTTAGGAAGACAATGTTCCACGAATCTCTTGCATTTCTGCACATTTTGCAAAATAAGGCATTAACTGCTCTTTGGATGCTTGTATAATAAACAGCTTTAGAAAATGAAAACATTATCTCCCTCCAAAGGGAAGACCAGGTTTGTTAATAGCTTTGGAATGTAAAGTCGTATTCTCTCTCTGAAGCAAAGGTGAAGCATACTTGCTGCCTATTACAAAATATTCGTATTACTTATGCAGAGTTCTGCTCCTGCAGTGTAGCCCCCTACTTGTGCAGATGCCCTATAATCTTCTTCACATCACCATATGAAAATTGAGATTGAGAGAACTAACACACACAAAAAGTGATGATACTCAGGTTATTTCTATTCCTGTGAATAATAAACTGTCCACCTCTAATCCAGGATTCTTGTGTTTTATAATAGCATCCATAAAGCCAATGACAGGCTAATTTATAAGCTTTCAATTAGGGGAAAGTCTCAGACCCTTCACAATTCTTAACACTCATGTCAAATTCTGAGGAACAATATAGGCTGAGGCTCAAACACTGATCCCTGAGACAAGATAGGAAAATTAACTTGCCCTGCAGCCCCCACGACCAAAAAGGAAATCCAGCACCTAATCAGACCACCTGAGTATTAGAGATAATATTTGCCGTATTTAGATTTTGTACAAGTTGGCCAGAAAATGTGTCACATTTAGCTGTGGTCTTGAGCAGCACACAGTGCTAGAGGTGATGCAACAGGCTGTCCCAGCTGCATTCCTCTGGAGGCCTACGTTCCCAAGGCCCCTCTAAACTATAGGACCTGTTACTGGTAAGTACACTGATTGGAGCCTCTGGCAAAGGGAGACAGCTTTTGCTGGAGGTTGTCTTTAGGTACTAGACTCACTGATCCCCCATAGGTCTACCCAATACATTCATTTGAGAAACAGATACTGGCCTGCTGTTGGGAACTTTGGTTACCAAGTACCTTTTGCAGAACTTCCAAGTGACATTGTGCCCAGATATTACCATCTTGGGTTGTGGGTCAGTCAGGTGCTAACCACAGAGTTGGAAATGGTCAACAATCTTCTCGTCTTAGATGGAGATGGTCTTTTCAAGATCCTGTGGTTGTGTCTTCCTTGTACTAAAAGATCCCAGGCATATCCTAGGAGAATTTTACCTCCCATATGACCAGTAACAGGCGGTGCCTATTGACTACATTGGTACCCCACTTCCAGGAGTTTCTCAAAGATGCTTGGACTGAGTTTATTGATGGCTTGGCCAAACTAAAAGTTGATAGTGTCCACTGGGTGACAGCAGCCATCCAGTCCCAATTACTACTATGAAAGACTATCATTCTTGCCTTAGACCGGTATGGGGCAAAACAAAGCCTTTGTTTATTTTATGTTTCATGTATGAATGTCTTATTGAATGTCTTATATACTAATAAGTTCATAATATATTCCATATATTTCCATGCCAGGCCCTATGAAAATTGTCCCTCAGTTCAAGATATATATATATAATTGATTATAGCTGAACTTCAATTTAACCTTAAAATTTTCAAAAGAGTATTTTTATTTATATTTTGCCTCATTGTATTTGAAACATGTAGTCAAGTTTATGTGGATCTTTATTTGGTTGTTCTAGAAACAATCATACAGCTACAGCCACAAAACAGTTCACCTTATTTAAGTAGGATATTTAGATTATTCATTGACTAAGACTTGGGCATAGACAATAAATGGTGAATTCTTATGATGTCCTGGTGCAGATCCCTATGGTCTCTTGTTCCAATCAGATGAACTAAAAGAATGGACCCAGGGTTGGCTCCTAAGAGGTGTGTCTCCTTGATTCAAAGAATCTTATTAGGCTGAATGGTCCCTATTAATATCTACCTCCTTCAGTAATTATTATTGTACCTGGTTCTTCATTATTCTTAATATTATTGACTTTTATGAGACTGAATGTAACCAGATACTACTGTAGACATAGACTCAGGGGAATAGCTTCACATGATTTTATGTCCAGCCTCAGCCCTCCGAAGCCATGCTTCCTTGGAAATTAAGCTGGACCAGGGTAGGATGTCCCTCATTAATCACCCATTGTACTTTGAAGAGTGGAGCTGTTCGCAGGTGGTACTACTTTACAGGATTCTGCATTAAGTTCACCACCAGACTCTGAACCACAAGTAGCAGTGCTATGTAGTGGAAAGAATAAGGGACTTGATTTTTTTTTCCTTTATTGATATTTTAGAGAGAAAAGAAGTGAGAGGGAGAGAGAGATAGAAACACTGATGAGAGAAAACATCGCTTGGCTGCCTCCTGTATGCCCCCCACTGGGGATCGGGCCCACAACCTCGGCATGTGTCCTGACCAGGAATCGAACCAGTGACCTCTTGTTTCATGGGTCAATGCTCAACCACTGAGCCACACCAGCTGGACAAGGACTTGATTTTTTTTAAATGCATTTTAGCTCTTTGACTCCTCAGAGGTAACAATATCACCTTAAGTAAGTTACTTCACCATTCTGTGTCAGTTTTCTAATATGTCAAGTAAAAAAAAAAAAAAAACTAACTAATTGTGACCTAACTAGTCTCACTGCCTCTGGCCACTCCCAATTTTAATTCATTTTTCAGGTTAAAAAGATTAATATTTCTAGAACAATACTCTGACCACATCACTCCTGGGCTAAGCTTTATTAAATAGTTTTCTTATGCTAAAAGATAAAGTTCAAACTTTTTAGATGGCTATTCCACTTTGGTTCAGTTTAACATATGCTTATTGAGTGGATGCTATATAGATGTTATTGTTCTAAGCTCCAGTGATGCAAAGCTAAATACCATATGCCTTTTGTTCTTCTGTATGAAGTTCAGAATTTAATAGGAAAGGCATCCTTGTAAGTGAATAATAATTTTTAAAAAACATACTTTGCGCTGCAATATCGTGATAAACACATTATTTGGATCCCCCAAATTAAATGATTATTAAAATAATAGTAATAGTAATAATAACAGCCATCATTTGTTGATGTTCTGCTATGTATGATGTACCAGGGCACTGTTGGCATTTTAGATGCATTTTGTGTATGTATAAGATTATCTTCCCTTTACATATGATATAACTGAATGAAAATTTGACTTACTAAAAAAACACACAAAGAGAAGTGGGATTCACACTCATGTTTGCCTAATTATAACATGCATGTCCCACTGCATTTTTTTATATTGTTGCCATAACAAAATATTACAAATGTAGAGGATTTAAAAGAACCTAAGTTTATTTTCTCATAGCTCTGTAGGTCAGGACTCTGAACAGGTCTCACTGAGCAAAAATCAGTGTCCTTAGGGGTGCGTTCCTTTCCAGAGGTTCTAGGAGAGAACCTGTTTCTTTGCTCACTCAGGTTGTTGGTAGAATTAGTTCCTTGTGCTTGTAGGCTGCAGTTGCCAGTTCCGTGCTGCCTTTCTGCTGAGGGTCGACCCAGCTTCTGGAGACCACCCACATTTCTCAGCCAGTGGCCCTCTTGCTCCAGCCTCAAAGCCAATACAAGTGGGTCAAGTCCATCTCATAATTTGAATTTTTTCAGCTTCTTTTTAAAATTTTCTACTTCAATCTTCTGCCTTCTTTCACTTTTAAAGGCTTATGTGATTAGTTTATGCCCAGTGGAAAATCCAGAAAAATATACCATCCAAGATCATTACCTTTGATTATATTTACCAAAACCACCCCCCCCACCCCCCCACCCCCGCTCCATGCTCCACACACAGATAAAGTAATATATTGACAGGTTCCAGAGGTTTGGGGAGGGGCATGTTTGATATTCATTATTCAGACTACAATACCCAGTTTCTTTCTTTAACATTTTTTTTTCTAAAGAATGAGGGTTCTGATAAAGTTTGATTAGTATAATTTGATGGAATAGTAGCTTTTAGTACCAAGATAAATATGTTCAGGTACACCTTGTTTTGCTATGCTTCACAGGTATTATATTTTTTACAACTTGAAAGCAACATTCTTCACCAGCAAAAAGATTATGACTCTCCTTATTGTAATACTAACTCTGTTGTGTTGTGCCTGTACCTAAAACTAAGAAGAACATGATGAAGGACTCAGATGCATAGTCATGTATATTTGGACGAATGAACAGATATTTAGTGTGAATGAAAGGTAGATAATGTAGTGAGGACTTGAAATAATGATGTCTGAAAATGGGCTGGGCCTGTCTTATGAATGTCTTTAAATGCTTTGCTCAGGAGTTTAGACTAAATCCCAGTGAAGATGGACAGTTAAGAAAAGTTTTGAACATGAAGGAGACAGCTGAGTATCCTGTATGATCATATCTCCACTAATTCCCAGATGAATTTTACAATGAGAGGGCATGGGTTCTTCTAATGTCTTCAGTCTTGGTATCTCAACATTTATCAATCAAAGCCCTTTTATCCCTTTTATCCTAGCCCAACAACCAAAATGCCAACTGATCTTCCAGTCAACCACCTAGAAAGCTCTCAGTGATATATGCCTTCCTCCTTGCTTTATTCATTCATTTTTTTTGTTTGTTTATCCAGCAAATGTATAGTGACTATTTTCTTTATTAAATATTTTTTATTTTTTCAATTACAGTTAACACACAATATTATATTAGTTTCAGGTATCCCATATAGTGATTAGACATTTATATAACTTACAAAGCGATCACTCTGATCAATCTAGTACCCATTTGACACCATACAGTTATTACAATATTATTTTCTAAGTATAGCCAGTTTCTATGGCCAGATCTGTAGACCCTACATATTTGCGGTAGACAGTCATTATGCAAACAATCAGGCAGACAAGTACAACACTACATGCTACTCAAGTCCTGTGAAGAGAGCCGCCTGGTATGGCAAGAGGCTATCATAGAGGAAATTGACCAATCAAAGCTTCTTGTGGGAAGTGGAGATTAAAAAAGAAATCTGCAAGATGTTCGAAGTGAGAGTTCTGGAGACAGGTGACCCAGCATTTGTAAAGTAACTGTGCTGAAGGAACCACTAGAAAGCTATTAAGTTTGTGCTGGGGAGTTGAGGGAGAGCATGGTAGGAGACGAAGCTGGAAAGGTGAGTAGCAAGCACACAGACTTTGAGTAGAATCTATGTCTCATTAACAAATTTGGTCTTTATCCTAAATGTGATGGGAAGCCATTAAAGACTTTCAAGCAGGCTGGTGCCTTTTGAAAACATTACTCTGCTTACACTGTAGGATATGAATTTCAGGAGGACCAGAGTAGCCACAGAGCAATCATTAGGAAGTGAATGAGAGAAGTGAATGATTTGAGAGATATTTAGAAAGTAAAATGGCAGGCGTTAGTGATGATTGAGCATGGTAAATGAGGGAGAAACAGGGATCAAGAATGACTGCTGGGTTTCTCCTGAATTCTCTTTTATCACTATTCCCTTTCCCTTATTGCTCTCTTTTGCAACTCACACTCCACTGTAAATATGGTATAGATCTTAGATATTTTCTCAGATAATTTTGTCCTATATATCTTTTTTAAACGGATATATGGTTCTCCCTTAATGTCAACGTTTCTCCCACAGCCACCTGGAGTGGAGCGTGTTCTATCCCCCACTTCCCATAAACCACGGTGTCCAGAAACTGTCAACGTTCCTGTGACTCATTCCAGGTCAACCTTCATCCAAGGAGCTTCAGCCTGTTTCAGATTCTCCAACGATAATTTTGCTACTTCAACCCTTTCTTTACCCTGGAGTGAGTCACAAGGCTCTGGAATGTTCAAGTCTTTATTCTAGCATCATGTTTTTACTTTTAAAGATAAGGCAAATATTTATTTAAATACACACACATAGTATTACCAAAAAGGGGCATAGAGAAAACAAACAAACAAATTTTCTTCTGACTTCTGCCTTTATGTTCCTATTTCCAGAGAAATCCTTAATTTCTTACATATTTTTTCAGACATTCAATAATTACACCAGCATGTGTGTATGTTGTGTGTGCATGTATTCCTCCTCTGCACTTTACAAATCTTACTGTTCATTTCATATACCACAGTAAATTTCAGGTTTATTAAAGGTTTAAAATAAAATTAAAAAATAATGAAATCATATAATAATCATACAGCACTAAAAAAAATAGGCTAAAATTTTATTTACTATTGGATTGTCAACAATCATAAAAGAAACAATTGACAAATTAGACTCCATAAAATTAGAAAATAAAATTTTCATAAAGAGATTTTGATCTTGAGATTGATCCCTAGGCCATACTTCTTGCTCCAGCTCTGTCTCATGGCCGCAGCTCCCTTCATGATGGCTTAGACAAAACCAATTCTCCTCAAATACTCAAAGCTCTATCTACCAGGTGCACTGAAAGACAAGGACAGGTTATTGCATTCTACATTTCCTGGCAGCAAAAATAATTCAGTGGACTGCTTCATGTTATTCCTGGTAGCTGAATTTAAAATTTTAGGTATATGGGGGATACATGGTGATGGGCGGAGAACTGACTTGGGGTGGTAAACACACAATACAGGGCACAGACGTTGTGTTATGGATTGTGCACCTGAAACTTATATAATTTTGTTAACCAGGGTCCCCACAATAAATCCAATAAAAATGAAAAATAAAACTTCAGGAAATAATGATTTTTAATGATTAGACTCACTACTTTACATTTCTATGAAAACTATAAAATAAGGTATATGAATTGTTTATAAATTTCTTCCAGGTCAGAATCACTAAGAAATACTTATTTTTACAGGTACCTTGGCTTTCTTGTTTGGGTGCTTTTCCAATATAGAGTTAGAATCAGTCGAATGTTAGCATGTGATGTTAGCATAATATTTTTTAAATGTTAATATTAAAATTGGGTGATTTAAGATGAAGAATAAACCACTCTTTCTGAAAGTATGATCTGAGTGATTTGAGTGGTGACTGTTAGGGTACATTTTGTCGTGTAGGTCAAGACTGTAGAAAGTGCTCTTAGAATATTGGGATAGCTTTGATTTGGAGTGAAGAAGATCAGCCTGCAGGAAAAGTATTTGGACCAATTTGCACTGTTTCCTATTGGGAGCTGAGACTAGGGATGTAAGCATCACCTAGGAAACTTAATAAGCACAGAAAACTGCTGTTTTCTCAAACCTACAGCTCTGGCCATATTGGATCATGCACTGCATTTAGCAAGCCAGTTGGACCAGCGTAGGCCTTTCTCCTGAAGGCCTGGAGGCTTCTTTTCTACCTACACTTCCCTGTTTTCTTTTCTTTTCCTTTTTTTAATGCAAATCACAGCTTTTCTATTGTTTGGTCAATTCCTTAAGGCTACTGTCATCTATTTCATGGAATTTCTTACATATACTATTTCCGTCTGTGTTAACATTAAAAGTAGATTCCATAGCACTTTCTCAGTTTCAAGGTTTTGCTACAAATTACTAAGGAGAAAAATCAAGAGCTTTAAAAAATAACAAATATGATGGCCTTCCAAATATCTCAAGATCTCCCATAGCAACTGGTCTGCCATTCTTTCTTTTTTTTTAACCTACTCAAAGAAATTAACCGGAAGAGTTTTCTGTTTTATTCTCATGTCACATAGAAGGGTCAGCTGCCCCTCTGAACTCTCTTGCCCCATAAATAGGATTGCAAAATAAGAAAAAGAAAAGCAGCCCCTGACAGCCCACCCTTGGCCTGGTTCTTTGAGATGGGCCTTGGTGTTGCAGCAAACTGTTGATTCTCCTGTTGAACATAAACATTTTCACAGAACATCAATATCAGACACAGCCACTTAGGGACCATAATGGTTCAAGATAAAAACAAGATTGTGCCTGAACACAGACAAAACATAAATGTTATCTCAGCTAAAAGAATGACCAACATTCCCCTATCTTGATTCATCTGAGTGAAAGCTGTTTCTAACCAATTATAACTCCAGTTTATTACAGTTTTCGCTTTGTTAGATAAGAATTATTAAGATACCCAATCATAAAATTAGCCCAGATTCCTGACAGAGCTTGAACTGGAACAAAACTCCATTTCCTTGGACCGTCCCCAAATTATCCTAACCAAAGCCCTAACCCTATGATACGTCCCTTGTACCCTCGTTCTAAACTGCCTCTTGGATCCCCAAAGTCTTGTTTTCAATCTCTGCCACAAGTAATAAGCCCAACTTGTTTGGTGCAGATGTGTGACTGGTGGTCTTTGGCTGGAGGACAAGGATAAGAAAGAGAAAATGGGAGCAAGATTGTAGGGTTCCTGTTACCCATTCTAAGGATTTAGCTTTTCCTCTGAGTGAGATGGGATGCCACTGGAGGATTTTTTTTTTTTTTACTTTCAAAATTTTATATTTTAAAAAAGGTTGTAATAGTTTTCAACTCACTGAAACAGTGCAAGAACTATACAGAGCACTTACACTTCATTCAGATTCACAAATGATTATCAGTTTGCCCATTTGTTCTATATATAATCTTAACTTTCTTCTGAATCATTTCAGGGTAGATTGTAGATACCTTCATGTCCTTTTACTTCTAAAAATTCAAAGTCTGTTTCCTAAAATAGAGGACATTCACTTATATGTCTAATGATCAAATCAGAAAATTTAACACTGACGCAATGTTATTATTCCATTTAGAGGCCTCATTTTAACTTTACTAATTGCCCCCAAAATGTTTTTATGTAATATTTTTTAACCTGGTTCAGGATCAAATTGAGGATTATGTACTACATTTAGTTTTTATATTTTTTTAGTTTTTTTTTTTTTTTTTTTAATTTATATTACTCAGACTTTGTCTTTTTTTTTTACAGTGACATATTTAAAAAATATAGGCCTTTTATTTTGTGGAATACTTCAATTTGTGTTTGTTAGTTTCTCCTCATAATTAGATTTAGTCTATGCATTTTTGGGAAAAAAACTTCATACTAATATCACTATTTCTGAAAATCAGTTGATCATATGTTTGTGAGTCTATTTATAAGCTCTGTCCCCTGACACACTGATCAGTCTGTTTACACATGTCAGTTCCACACCATGTTAATTACTATCCTTTATATTATGTATTAAAATTAATTACCATAAGTCTGCCAAATATTAAGCTAATCTAGATATTTTGCCTTTCCAAATACAGTTTAGGATTATTTTGTTAATTTTTACTAAATGCTGTTGAAATTTTGATTGAAATTTTATTTTGGTTATAGATAAAATTGAGTTCTGAATAATATGGAGATTTATGATCATAAACCTGAGCCTCTTTTCATTTTAATATGTTTTTATTGATTTCAGAGAGAGGAAGGGAGAGGGAGAGGGAGATAGAAACATGGATTGGCGGCCTCCTGTGGGCGCCCTACTGGGGATCAAGCCTGCAACCTGGGCACGTGCCCTGAACGGGAATTGAACCATCTACCTCCCAAAGGGAAGGCGCTCAATCAACTGAGCCGCACCGGCTTTTTAACCAATGTTTTATAATTATCAGTGTAAAGATCATGCATGTATCGTGTTAAATTTATCCCTAGAATTTCATGTTTGGGGATGCTATTTTGAAGGATTTTTTAAAATTTTCTGATTCCAGTTGTTTATTTCTAGAGTTCAGAAATGTAATTTATTTTATTATGTTGATGATAGATAATCTCACTAAACTTACTTGTTAGTAAAAATATATTTCTGTAGATTTCGTAGAATTATAGATGAACATATGGAGCCTATTTATGACAGCTGCTTTAGCTTCTGTGTCTGATAATCCCATCTTCTCTGTGGTATCTATACTTGTTTCTGTTGACTAATTTTTCTCCTGATCACACATCATATTTTCCTACTTCTTCACATGCTAATAATTTTTCATTTGATGCTAGACATTGTGAATTTTATGTTGCTGACTGCTGAATTCTGGTATATTCCTTTAAAAGCATTGAACTTGGTTCTAGAGACACTTAAGTTGCTTACAGTTTTGTCTGGTCCTTTTGATGCTTATTTTTAAGTTTTTGTTTAAAGACAGGTTTAGAACAGAAGTCAGCAATTTTTTTCTTCAGTATTTTTCTTTAAACTTAAGGGGAAATTTAATTAGTCTTCTTTTTAAAGCCATGTAGTTTAAACACAAGTTTAGTTTAAGAGGAAAATACGTTCAGAAAAAAAGAATGTGTTTAGCTTTGTGGTCCATACAGTCTTCATTGCACCCACTCCACTTACATTTCATTTATGTGATGAATCACATTTATTGACTTGCAAATATTGTACCAACCTTGCCTCCCTGGGATAAATCCCACTTGGTCATGGTGAATAATCTTTTTACTATATTGCTGGATCCGATTTGCTAATATTTTGTTGGGGGTTTGGCACTTACATTTTAGTGTGAAAGTATCCTAACCATAGATAATATGTAAACAAGTGAGCATGGCAAGTCCCAGTAAAATAAAACATTATTTAGTTACACAGGTGGTAGGCCCAATTTAGTCCTGACACTGTAGTTTGCCAGTCCATAGTCTAGAGTCGACCTCCTTCTGGACTTTCTCTGAGTCATTACTAAAGTGTCCCCTTCTGGAGACCGACTGAATGCCCTGCTCATTCAGCAAGGGCTCTTCTCGCTGGCTGGCAGAGACGAGAGATACCTGGTTCTGGGTGAACTCTGGTCATTTTTCAACTTAAAGCTCTCGGTTATTTTTCTTTTAGAAATTGTTCTTTGTCTCTCTTTATGGCTTTGCCCTATAAATATGAAAATGAGAATTCAGCCCAAGACTTTCTCTATTTAGCTCCCTCTCCGTACCACTCTGCCTTACAAATCCCAGCTGTTCCAGACTCTGTCTCCGCAGCTCGGTGCAGCCCCATTTCCTGCTGGACCGACCCTCTAGGAGAAAGTGCGTCGGCAGAAATCTGGGCCAATCATGGGTGTTTTTCCTCCTTTCTCAAAGAGATCATGGTCCTGTGCTTCCTGTTGTTCAATGATCTGAAAACACTTGTTTCATATATTTTGCCCTGGTTTCTAGTTATTTGTGGCCGGAGAAAAATATCATACCCTTTTATTCACTCTTTCTTATGGTGTATATGCTAGGAGTAAGTCTTTTCATCTGTATTTTGATGCTCAAATTTTGATTTGGCCAGAAAATTCCTTTAAAATCGGGCTCTTGATTCTGGTCATCATAATGTCTTATTTTTTTATTTTATTTTTTTTAGCACTTTCTTATCTTCTGTATCAAGAAAAAATCCTCAGGTTCATCTTGAACTCTCTTTTCCTCAGAACCAATAGGGCATTTTCCCAAAAAGACCTGGTTCTTTGTAATGGGAAAGAGTCTTTAAATATAGCAGAGTTTGAGGCAGAGGAGTGACATTCAATTTATTTTAAAATTTCACCATAGTTCTTTACTGTTTAATGGACCATACAGGACAGGAACAGGGCACAGAGAGCAGGAAAGAAAGCATTGCAATAACATCACACAAAATGATAGTGACTAACCAGTATAGTAACAGTAGAAATGATGCGATGTATTCTAACGATAGCATTGTTAATTGATAGAATTCACTGAAATATCATATATGAGTTATAAGATAAAAACATATATTGTTATTATAGCTCCTAGAGTTTGGGGCAATCCTCAGTTATAAGATGGACCTTCATCCCAATCTGGTTTGGATGTTAAGACTGATGATACCACATGCACACCAAGAGGGTTTAAAAATGTCTATTACTCACATAATATGGCTTTCTGGGAGATCAGGGTAGCACCCAGGCATGACCAAAGGTAGTTTATTTTTTGTTAATCCTCACCTGAGGATACTTTTGCATTGATTTTTTTAGAAGGGAGGGAGAGAGGGGGAGAGAGAGAGAGAGAGAGAGAAACAGTGATGTGAGAAAGACATCGATTGGTTGCCTTCTGCTCGACCCTGACCACCTGGGCTGGGGATGGAACCTGCAGCCCAGGTATGTGCCCTTAACTGGAAATTGAACCCACAGCCCTTTGGTCTGCAGGCCAATGCTCTAACTGCTGAGCCACACCAGCCAGGGCTCCAAAGGTAACTTTAGAGAGCAGGGAAAGGAACGTGGCTTAGACTTTTATGGTGGTTAAGGGGTGGACCAGGATGAGGAGTCCCGTGAACAGATGGCGGTTGTGTGGTGTGAGCCTACTGCCAACAGGAGAAGAACCTGGGCTTCTGATCAGCTTTCCCAGGTATGGAACACAGGGAGAGGAGCTATTGGCAGTCAAGTCAAACATCAAAAATGAAGTCAGACTCCCTCACAGAGCTCCTACAAGATGTTTCCATCTGTTTGTTAGTTTGTTTTCCCTGTGAGTAACTGGAGTTACAGAATTACCATTAGCAGGATGAGAAGGCTCTTCACAGAAAAAAGTTTGGAGGGGAAAATTCAGAGATTGGATATAAGGGTGTTGAGTTTCAAAGGTCTTTAAGATTTGCATTGGAGATTTGCAACTTTTATAATGTATTCTTTTGTTGAGTTGCCTGTTAAAGTATTTTTTATATATTTATATTTTATTAAATTTGTTGAGGTAACATTGATTAGTAACATTATATAAATTGCACGTACACAACTTTATAATATGACATATGACATCTGTGTGCTCTACTATGCGCTCACCACCAAAAGTCTAGTCTCCTTCCATCACCATGTATTTGATTCTCTGCCTTCTTTGTCCTCCCCTCCTCCCTTCCCCTCTGGTAGCCGCCATCCTGTTGCCTGTGTCTAGGAGTTTGTTTTTGGTCTTCTTTTGTTTGTTGCTTTTTGCTTTATATCTCACATAATTTATTTTTTACAGAACTAAACCACCCACCAAGAGGGTCACTGACTAATTTAAACAATATTTATTTTTGTAAAAATCAAAGTTGTGCACTTTCATAAGAACTTCAATATCAGAATCACTTAAAGATAGACACCCTACTCTTAGGCAACTGATTGCTTTGGACAAAACAACAAGCAGGGAAAATAATTTGGAAAGAGGTGAATAACATTAGTTGATAATATCCCTTGATATTAATTTAAAAAAAAAAAGGTGTATGTTATTTTATGGGTAGAGTGCATTATAGCAGTGAAACTTTATTAATGTAGAGGGTTTTCTATTCAAAATCAATCTTGTGTGATATTTGAATTATTGTATTTTAAAATTATGCAGCTATTTACGTTTAGAAATGTAAAACTTAATCATTCTGATATTCTAAAATATTAGCTACATTACATAATATATTGCAATCTGTAATGTGTTCACAATTAGAAACATATGCAAATTATTTTCTTGTTTGCTTTAAAAGAATTAGATTTTCGCTTGAGTTAGTCACTTTAGAGAAAAGTATTTGCAGGACCAGTTTGTTTTTACTCCCCAAACAAATTGGAATTGAAAGAATCAATACCAGTGCCAACTTGTATAGAAGTAAATGATCTAGTAATTCCTCAGGTTCTCCACAGCCCCATGAGAAATAATTCATCTGGTAGTCAATTCCCTACTTTTGTTCCTTGATGGTCTTGTATGTTGTGATAGTTGACCTGATGTCAGTACTCTTCTTTTCAAATCGATGGATTTAAAGAATAATTCCTTAGACATTAGACCTGAGTCCAAATTGCATCTCTGCTCTTGAAAAATCAGCAAGTCATTTAATATCTATGATCCTCAGCATTCTCATCTATAAGTGTGAAGGTTAATGTAAGTGATCTTCATTTCTGTGTAGCTCAAAAAATGCTTTAATGTTGTGATTTAGAGTCAAGCTCCATAATTGAAACAGTAGAGGTCTGACCCCCCACCTGCTGAAAGTGATCTGGATACCTAAGTAAAAATCATTTAAACCCACACTGCAAGAAAGGGAAATATTAGCAGTTAACCCAGACAGAAAGTTTTGTTAGAGGCATAATGAACAGTTGAATCTATTTTCAAAGCTTTGTAATGTAAAAGCCATTTAATTAGGCAATCTTGAACGCTCAGGTCAGTATCAATTTAGGGTGCCAAATGGCTAGGGGCCTTCAGAACTCCAGTCTCCTTCCCAGTGGTTTCTACAGGGCATTCTTTTACCCTCCTCCCCTTTCTGGCCTCTTAGTCATCTATTGTCTTAGGTGTGAGACTGATTCAGGACATAAAAGCTTCTAGATACGATTTTATTTTTATTGAATTTACTGGGGTGACATTGGTTAATAAAATTATATAGGATTCAGGTATATAATTCTATAATACATCAACTGTATAGTGTATTGTGTGTTCGCCACCCCAAGTCAAGTCTCCTTCCATCACCATTTATCTCCCCTATACACTCTTCCACCTACTCTCACCCCTAGTCCCCAATCCCCTCTGGTAATCACAATGCTATTGTCTGTGTCTATGAGGGTGCTTTTATTGTAGTTGGTTTTTTTGTTTTGTTTTGTTTTGTTTTTGCTTAATCCCTTCATCTTTTTCTCCCAGCCCCACAACTACCCCTCTTCTGACAGCTGTCAGTCTGTTTCTATTTTGTTTGTTAGTTTAGTTTGTTCATTAAATCCCGCATATGAATGAAACCACATAGTATTTGTCTTTCTCTGACTGGCTTATTTCACTTAGCGTAATACTCTCCAGGTCCATCCATGCTGCTGCAGAGGGTAAAGTTTCCTTTTTGTTTTTGGTATGGCTGGGTAGTAGTGCATTGTGTACATGTACCACAGCTTCTTTATTCACTCATCTACTGATGGATACTTGGGCTGCTTCCAAATATTGGCTATTGTAAATAATGCTGCAATGAATATGGGGGTACATATATTCTTTTGACCTAGTGTATTGGGTTTCTTTGGATATATTACCAGAAGTGGGATCTCTGGGTCATATGGTGGTCCCGTTTTTAATTTTTTGAGGTAACTCCATACCGCTTCCCTCAGTGGCTACACCAATCTGCATTTGCACAAACAGTGCACAAGGGTTCCCTTTTCTCCACCTCCTCGCCAATACTTGTTGTTTATTGCTTTATTTATGATAGGCATTCTGACAAGTGTGATGTGAAACCTCTTTGTGGTTTTAATTTTGCATCTCTCTGATGATAAGTGACAGTGAGCATTTTTTTCATATTTCTATTGGCCATCTGTATGTCCTCTTTGGAGATGTGTCTATTCAGGCCCCTTGCCCATTTTTTAAATTGGATTGTTTGTTTTTTTCGTAGATAAGAGTTTCCAGCTCCCAAAACACCTTTAGAAAAATCCCTGAATAACCTCCTACCTCTAACCCACACAATCCTCAACCACCAGGCAACTTGCCTCAGGCCATGGGAGCTGTCATCTAGAAGTGTAATTATCTAGGTGTGGGATTATCAGCTCTTCTACCAGGCAGAGGGGGAAGATGGACAGGAAGAAAATTTCTGATACTATGGTGCCACAGATCAAATGTGAAGCTAGTATCCCAACTTGGATCTCCAAGAAAGTTTTCTTACTGAAATATTGTTACCCGTGGTTCTACTGTAATATTGGAGCAGGATAATAATAATTCCTTCAGTGTGCATATTGAATTGCTTTATAATTCCCAAAGCACTTTATTTCACTTATTCATTTATTTGACTAATATTTGCTCATTGCCTACTAAGGGCCAGGCACTTTAGTAGACACAGGTGATATAAAGAGTCCTTTTAATTAAATTCTCCATGCTTATTATTATTTTTTCTCTTTTTAAATAGGAAAACTAAAAGCTCATCAAGTCATATAACTGATAAATATCAGCATTATAGTTCAAATTCAGGTCTTCAAAAGTATTGCTCTTAATCTTAAGCTTTGTGAAAAAATCTTTATGGTCGACCTTGCTTTATAAGTGAATTGCTTCTAAAATTCCAAACAATTGATACTCGGCTGGTGTGACTCAGTAGATTGAGTGTCATCCCAGGGACTGAGAGGTCCCAGTTTGATGGTTTGATTCCCGGTCAGGGCACATGCCCTGGTTGCAGGCTCAATCCCCAGTAGGGGGCATGCAAGACACAGCCAGTCAATGTTTCTCTCTCTCTCTCTAAAAAAATCAATAAAAACATATTTTATAAAATAAAATTCCAAACAATTGGCAAATAAATATGCATTGTGGTGGAAAATCTATTGGATAGTTTGATGTTACTTGTATATTCTTGCCCCTGCTTTGAGGAAATATCTTAGATATGGTTGGCTTCTGATAAATAATGGAGTGCATGGATGCTAATGCAATGTACTTCCACATGCCCCATGATGCATAAGCTCTTAGTCCCTAAAGATGTTATTTCAGGACTGGAAGGTGGAAAGCCTCACTTTGGCTTTTAGATCTAATTTACATCCTTGAACACAGCTTATCGGAAATGCTATATTTGAGGAGACTTGATATACTTTTCTAGGTCAATAAAATACTATTACTTTTTCTTCTTTTATTTCATTTGATCCTTGTGAGTGATCTATAGGCCAGAACCCTGGGGAGAATTAGGACATAGAGATAGGGGTCCGATAACTCAAACGCCTAAGAACGTCTTTCTTTCTATATTTAAGTGAATCTACTTTTACAACCTTTTAACTTCACTAATGTGCCAGAACTGTTTCCTCATCCTTTTTGTTTTGTTTTTTTTTCTGTTTTTTAGGTTACTGCCCACATGGCTATCAGGAATGTCACAATGGCAAATGTTATAAACCAGAGCAAAGCTGTAATTTTGTGGATGACTGTGGAGATTCCACTGATGAAAATGAGTGTGGGAGCTCCTGTACTTTTGAAAAAGGCTGGTGTGGCTGGCAAAACTCCCTGGCTGAAAACTTTGATTGGGTTTTGGGGGTTGGCTCTCATCAAAGCCTAAGACCTCCCAAAGACCACACACTTGGGAATGAACATGGTAGGTTGTCAGGCTGTTGCAGTTACTCTAATCATATTCACAGTGAGCATCAGCTTATCTTCCCTGACAGCGACTGGACAGCTGGAGAGACCGCCGTGGTAAGTCCAACATTTAATGAATGCATTTGTCTCCTAGGACTGCCGTAACAACTGGATAGTATAAATAACAAAATGTGTTGTGTCACAGTTCGGGAGGCTACAATTCTGCAGTTAGGTGTCAGAGGGACTGGGTTTGAGGGCTCTGAGGGAGAATCATCTGTTCCATGCCTCTCTCCTAGCCTCTGGTAACCTCACACTTCTCAGCTTCCAGTGCTGTCTTCCCAGTGTCTGTGCGTAGGATTCCCTCTGTGCACGTCTGCCTTTGTGTCCAGATGCCCCCCTTTTATTAGGACACCGTCATTGAATTAGGGCCCACTTTAATGACCTCGTTTTAACTTGATCATTGACAAAGACCCTATTTCCAAATACAGTCACATTTATAGGCACTGGAGATTGGGACTTGAATGTCTGTTAGGGAACACAATTCAACCCATAACAGTGAGTAATCAAAATCTAATCTTATGCTGATGGTTGTAGACTGATGATAATATATGCTGTCATAAAGTGCATTTCCTAAGGGACACACCCTGAATTCTGCCACTTATTTGATCTTCAGATTCTCAAAAGTCTCATCTCTCAAATGGCAACAGTAAAATTTGCCCCGTGTGCCAAATCGGATGTGGAGATCAAAGGAGATGAGGTGTGAAGCTGTAAGGGGCTGTGCAGACGTCTCTGGGAGACACTGTGTGGGAAAGGTGTTGGGGATTGCTCATTTTTGCAGTGAGGAATGGAGGCTAAGTCTCAGACTTACTGGTGAAGGGACATAGAGCATTAGCAGAATAAAGAAGGGGCCCTGAATTTTGTGTGCTACCGAGTAGAAAAACAATATCTAAATATTGAAACGCCACAGGCCTGTGAAAAAACAAGGCTCTCCAAGACAGCCTGACCAAGCCAGAAAAAGGAAGGGCTGAGTTCCACCCAGACGCTCAGCTCTACATACATAAAAATGTTTCATATATTTAGATACCTAAGTGTAAAACTCAATGTTTCCTGTTGTGTTGCCCATTAAAATTCTCAGTGTTTTATGTATGAACTCTACTGATGACTGAATTTTTGAAAGCTCCCTTTTTAATATTTCATAGGTAAATTTTGCATTGTTTTATAATAAATGGATAGTTTGGGGGTCCATTAAATTATTGCTGTAACTATCTTGTTGATTCTGTGGCACACATTTTCTGTCAGATGAGTTCATCTGCATACTGTGAAGTACTTTGCTGAGAGCACTCAGTTGGAAATTGTTCTGTCAGTGAGTTAGAGGCAAGGCTCTTAGATTTCCCTGTTGTTTGACAGCTCAGATCATATGAAATATAATGAAGAACTTTAGCCATCCATTCATCTATGGACACCTAGGTTGCTTCCATATCTTGGCTATTGTAAATAATGCTGCAATGAGCATAGGGGTGAATATATCTTTTCGAATGACCAGTTTCCATTTCTTTAGGTAAACACCCAGGACTGTAATTGCTGGATCATATGGCCATCCTATTTTTAATTTTTTGAGGAACCTCCATGCTGTTTTCCACAGTGGCTGCACCAATTTACACTCCCACAAACATCCCCTCCAACACTTGTTATTTCTTGTTTTTTTGATAATAGTCTGATAGGTGGGAGGTGATATCTCGCTGTGGTTTACTTGCATTTCCCTGATGATTAGTGATGTTGAGCATCTTTTCATGTGTCTATTGGCCATCCAGATGCCAATTGTATTTTAATTTTAAAACAACTCAAAGATGGAAAAGCTAAAATAATTCCCTCAGTGTTGTTTTCATCCTATCTAAATCCTGCCCTCGTTCCCAGGGCACTTCTTGTACCTGGAGGCTACCCCAGTGGGCCTTCGGGGTGAAGAGGCACACCTCAAGAGTGCTGTGTGGCAAGAATCCAGTGCCGCCTGTACCCTGAGCTTCTGGTATTTCTTATCTGCTAAAGCCACGGGCTCCATTCAGATTCTCATTAAGGTAAGATCTTTGCCCATGATGTCTCTGTTCAGTGTAGTCGTGTAGTCTCCTATAAGTAGCACATGGCCAGAGAGGTTTTAATTACAGCTCTGTTTGAACAGGACCAGAGGAAGAGTCCTTTAGCTGCTGCTTGTGGTTCAGATGCTCCATGGAACTCAGGGAGCTAGGCCTGGGAACCAGCTCTGAGCTCAGCATCATCCTCTATGATTATGGTTGAATCCCCAAGACAATTTTTATGTCATCAGTCGGTCTAAGACAGATGCATTTCTTCTTTCTACTTAGATATTTCCTTCCCTTTCCTTCTTAGTAAAATAAAGTAGAATATTTATACATTTGAAAGAAGAATGACTGTCCATTTTAACTCACATGTGAGGGATCGTTAAGGGAACTGATGTTAGACATTGTGGTTCTAAGCACACCATGCAAAGTACTGCACTGCTCAGGAGAATGAACAAGGTATGATTACATTGAACTGCTTATTAACTGTGACACCGTAATGCATTTTCTTACTGAGGATTAATTGGATGTTTCTGTCAAGGCTTTAATTTAGTATAATAAAGTGACAGTGTTCAGAGAGCAAAATAACAGGGTATACATTAATATTAATGAGACTTGGTTCATATACCTTTACTCTTTGGCAAGTTAAAACAGCAGCAAAAAGGAGATGAGTGTGTGTGTGTGTGTGTTCATTTCAAGAATCTCGTTAGAATTTCAAGCAAGCTGATGTTAAAGTCATGCTCTGGAGGCCACTGCTGTTTTATTGCACGCGAGCGTCAGTGAAGTGCCCTAGCACTGGTGGGACATGCCCCACCAGAATACCAGGGCTCACATGTCTGCATAGCCCGCGTTTTATCTGCAACCTGAGTTAACTTTGTAATTTAGGACTCTGTTATATAATGCAGAAAAGCCAGCCTAATGAAATGCATGCAGAAAATATTACAGTGATTTATTTTTATATTTAAATTAGGAGACTTGCTAAAATATGATGCTCTCAGTTCTCACAGGAGTGTTTTGCTCGTATCTGCTGAGTGTGATACTTACGTGATGTGTACCATGTGAAGGGTTTGCTTCGGCTCTGCACACTTGGCTTTTATTATTTGTTTCACTCATGTTTACATTTCAGCTCTCTTACATTTTAGAAACACACTTTATATTACTTTAAAATGTACAATTAAAGTATTTTGAGATACATCCTCCTAGGAGTCATGTTGAACTCCTATAGTTTCTCCAGTTGATTCCTATGGATGTTTAACCACATTTTTAAAAACCTGTCTTCCTACCATATTAAAAACATTATTTAAGAAATATATGTCTAGCCTGGCCGACGTGACTCAGTGGTTGAGCGTCGATCCATGCACCAAGAGGTTGCCGGTTTGACTCCTGGTCAGGGCACATGCCCATGTTGGTGGGCCCGATCCCCAGTGGGAGCATACAGGAGGCAACCAGTCGATGTTCTCTCTCATCGATGTTTCTATCTCTCTCCCTTTCCCGTCCTCTCTCTCTAAAAATCAATAAAGAAAAAAAAAGAAATATATGTCTATTCTTATTTAGTGATATTAATTATAAAAGAGAGGAGTTTTTCATAACATGTATTGTTTTTTCTCATGCGTTTTGGCATAACCATTCTGTTTCGCTATTTAATATGATACATATATTTTATCATCATTACAAAGTACTTCTTAGGCTGCTCTCTTTGTGGAACCAGGCTGGATTTTACCCTGCTCATTCGTTTGAAAGCCACCCAGCCAGATGGCAAACATAAGAGCAGGGAATTTGCCTTTAATTTTCTCTTTCTTTACTTCTCATCTTTTCAACTGAGTGCCCCTCACTGTTCCAGAAGTTTCTTCTGCTCACTGGCTATTCATTTTTATGTATTCTAGTTCAACAGATAGATTGTAAAATCCTGGGGGCAAGGCCTTGAGTTTTAATCTCCATGTCCCCCTCCCCAGCTCTTCAGAGAAGGAACTGATGGGTGAAGGCACCGCAGGACGAGCGTGGCACCTCCTAGAGCAGGACACCAGGGCCAGGGCAGTCCTGGTCTGGGACAAAGGGATGGCTGCAGGCATTATATGCACAACATTCAAGTCGGATCTCAGAATGTGTAATCACAATCTGAAATGCAGACATGCAATCAGATGCAGGAGTCACATAACCATTGATCGATGCTTTAATAATAACATAATTTTAAAGGTATCGTGGCGTACAACCACAGTAATACACAATAATAGGTATATTTATTGAAAACTAATCATATACCATTTATCAAACATCAACATATACTATTTCGAGTAATTCTTAGCACAACCCTGTGAGTTAAATAATGCAAGTCCATGTCACTACAGCAGGGGATAAAGGAGTCTCATGGAAATAATATAACCGTCCTGTGGCTACCTAGCCAGTCAGGGACAGACTGGAGTTCAAATTCAGGTATATTTACATCAAAATGTATGTGTTCACCCCTCACCAGTCCCGAGTGTCCCTCGCTGATAATAGTGAGTGTTCCACTCACATAATGAGATGGAGATCTTATTTTATTGTGATCCACATTCATTGCATAGTATCATTTTCTTTTTTAGGAAGAAAATGGGTAATAGATCTTAGAATGGATATGTGTGATTCTTGAACTATTCTTGTAATAAAGGAGTGAATTCAGGGAAACCCCGACAAAGAAAATCTATTACTTTAGGAACTATTCAGTAAAGAGCCATGCTGTTTTACTATATACTTTATACTTCTATATTTCTTTCTTTCAGTGGCATGACAACCACTTTTCACTAAACAGGTGTAATGAAGACAAATGGAACCTTTGTGTCTTAAAGTGAGGAGGGAATTACAAGATAATAGAAGGAGTAATTGTTGAGAAATTAACCTTAATAATTTTTTCCTTTGAAATTTGCTTTAGTTATAAATGTGAAAAAACAAAAAACAAAGGTGAAATGAAGTAGCTAAACTTTTTCAAGAGAAATAACAACTTGAAAAAATATAAATAGGCCTGGCCAATGTGGCTCAGTGGTTGAGCATTGACCCATACACCAAGAGGTCGCTGGTTCCATTCCCGGTGGGCCCAATGCCCAGTGTGGGGGCATGCAGGAGGCGGCCAATGGATGCTCTCTCCCATCGATGTTTCTATTTCTCGCTCTCTCTCCCCCGCTTCTTCACTCTCAAAAATCAATAAAAGAAAAAAAGTTAAAAAATATATATAGTTTTATTATGCGATTAAAGAGTTTCTCATGTAGAAGGATCATTACCTAACACTCGCTGTTGGACTAAGCCACTTTGAGAGTGGGATTTCGTTCATGGGAACTGGCTGTGATCACAGCCTTCCTCACTGAAGACTCAGATGAGCTAAGTAGGAAGTCGAAGGTTATAAGCGACTACATGAGCTAGAAGTCGAACTTAGGTATTATAAAAATTAAGATTAGAATATTAATATGTTTGGCTTCCTTCTATGGAGAAAGATTGGATGTTGATAATCTAAATTAAAATCCACAGGCCATGACTTTTTCTGAATTCAGTAATAATTCATTTTTAAAATAGTATACTTATTCTTGATAACATTGATCATTTTCACCTACCTTTTAACTCATTTGCATTCAGTATTAAATTTCTCATTAAAGTTAAATGCATTGCTTTTCAGATCATCTAAGAGTTAAAACAAAAAATTAAGCAAGTTCTCAAGAGAAGAGTAAGAGTTCTATAACATAAAAATGAACTTGTTTTTAATAAATATATTTAATTTTACTTTTATTTCCACTCACTTGTTTTCTGATGGGGTTAATTAATGAGGAGTAGCACTTATATTTTAATACACGAAAAAGAATTTGGGGAGAATATTTTAATTTACCTGTGTCTGACAATTTGTTGTCATGGGTAAAAGTCTGTTTACTCATCAAGAAACAAAACCCCTTTGCATCTTTCCAGGTAGCTGTTTGAAGAAAATACAGGAACACCTGCTACTTGAAGAGCACTATTGTGTTTTGGAACTACTCCATCTGTAATAAACTGTTATTTTAATCAAGATGACTGTATGCTGTAGGGAATCTGAATCACTTTGACTGAAGGCATTTAGGGCTATCCATTATACCATCATGATAGAAAACATAATATAGTCAAGCCAGAAGTGGAGGAAAATAATGTGTTTCAGGAGAGCCCTCCTGATTATAGCAGCCTAGTTATGCAGAAAGATCATAATTAAATTAGTTCATTGCTTTATCTTGCTTAGTGATTCAGAGAATTTTAGAGCTTGTGGGGTCCTTGAAATACTTTTAATCTAAGCTATTCATTTTATGGATGAAGGAACTAAGAATATGAGGTTATATTTCTTGCCTCGCTCACAGGGTATTTTAAGAAAAAAGTTAGGATATGAATCCAATTCTTCTGACTTCTAATTTAGAGCTCTTCTACTTGACTTCTTGGAAATTCTGTGTAAAGATCATATTGAATATGAAAATACCAATTTTGTTCAATAGGTAGTAGAAAATGTCAAATCAACAAGCAAAAGGCCAGATTCCTTTGCCTACTTTGCAGACTAAGTCTCCTTTTACTCTTAGAAGTGAGCATTTTCCATCCTGCCCAACCTGCCACACCCTTTCCCTGGCACACAGGCTCCCCACATCCTGATCTGAGGCTCACAGCTACGGTAGCTGCTGGCACGACCTGTGCCGAGTATTAGAGTATGTCTGACAGATTCCTGATTGGAGCATGCTTTGATCTCTTCAACCTTCTGAATATCTGATGCTATTTCACTCACGTTGCTGGCATTTTATTCATTGTTTCAGAGGAAAGGGTGTAGAAAGTATGAGAGAGAGGATACCTAGAATCTATATTTCTATATAATCTGGAAAATTGCTTTTTTAGACTGTCACATGGATTTTGGACTGTAAATCAATCAAGCTAAACTTTGTTAGTTTTATTTTTTTGGTATCAGAGTTTTATTTGTTTTCAGAATTGTTTCAGCACTTTAACGATCATTCTGCATAGTCTAAGCTTTATTGCATTACTGACTTCGACCAAATCAAGGGAGAAAAGTTGATCTTTACATTTCAAGCTGGAACCATGCAGACATCAACATGCTCAGAGATGTATGAAACTAGCCACCACCAGACCACACAATGCCCTGATTTACATTTAATAAATGTTTGTTTTTATCACCCCGGGTTACATGGAAATACTGGTCCCAGGCATATTTTCAACTAAGTAAGATCTTTTTAAAACGTCTCTCTCCTGTCCCACACCCCGTACCTCTCTCAGGTGCCTGCCTGCCACCCCCCAGGGCCCCAGTGCAGCTGGTGCCCCAGAGCCTCTGTCCCAGAGGAAAGCTTTCTTCAGGTGCTTCCCCTTGGGTGAGTTGGTCCCAGGAATTCTGCTTTGCAAGAGACGCATATGGTCAGCACTCAGAACACGGTCCTCATGCTGTAGCTGCTACCGCACATCTCGGCAGATTCCCACTCCTGCTGGTCTTGTAACTCCCAGTGGCTGCTGACCCTTTCTTATACAATGTGCTAAGTGTTGTACGTATATTAACTCATTTAATCGGTAAAGGGAATGTGTGAGGTAGATACTTTTTCCTCATTTTACAGACGAGGAAAGAGAGACCCAGGTGTCATAAACAGTAAGGGATATAATCAGGATTGAAAGCCAAGTCTAACTTCAAAATCCACACGCTTAACCATTACTTCTAACTCCTTCCTCAACTGCTGTTGAGATTTAAACCATTAGCAGGGGGCAGAGATAGTACTGTCCATCAAAGTTTTCAGTGGCTCTAAAGTCATACAAGCTAGAGATTTCCATCTCTACATAATAATAATCCCATCCAGTTCCACACACGTGTGAGAGAGGGGGCATGATTATGTTCAACAACTTCTGCTGTCTTATTCATTTTTCTAACTGAACTTGGCAATATCTATTGACTGTGATTACATTGATCTAGATGACTCTCCCTGACGTCTAATACAATTCAAAAATTTCAAAATAATATTTAATAGCTGCATTTTTATGTTGGTGAGGAAAGACTAAATTAAAGACAATGTATTTGATTTTTGTAAGAACAAAACTAGCTAGATGAGTCTCCTACTTAATCATATCAATTATTTTTCAAGCATGAAATCTTTAAAACTATTGCAAGCATCTATCCTTTCAGAATCTTCCTCTTATATTCTCAAACCTGGTCAATAACAATTTTTCCCTCTTTGAAAATTGAGACATTCTAAATCAAAAGTTGAGTTCTTCAAGCTCTGGGGTTTATCCTGTGTGTGGAGGGGGGGGGGCATCACAAACTTCTGGTCTGATGAATTTTAGAATTACTCCTCAGAATACTGTTATACATGTAAAAAATAAAATATTAGAATTATAAAGGAATTAAATTAATACTAATTATTATTAAAATATTTTTAAATCCAAAATTATGACTTAATAAATGTATGCTAAACGACAAGATCTAGCAAAGGATACAATAACTACTATTATTTCAAGGGAGTTATAAGATAGTCATCGAATTTTAATGTTATATCAAATACTTATTATTATTGGTAGAGAGTCACAGGTACTATTAATATCTATAGCTTTTTGCTTGTATTCACAAGTAAAGAAAATACTAAATTTTATTTGAAATTAGCAAGAATAAAGATGTATTTCATCTGTCTGTTGTGGATGGAAGAACAGGCTCTTCCATGGGATGTCGAGAAAAGCATTTCAAGGACCCACGCCCTGGAGACTGTGTTGTGGCAGTGGTTTATTGGTGATGGCTGCCCCTGCCCCTGGTCCTCCCATGTCCCGCGTCCCTCCATCCTGCTGTGGAACAGTCCGGTTTTGTCGTCAGCAGGGCCAAGGCAAAGGCCAGTGCCCAGAGCTCTGCTTCCCAGTCCTTGGGAGCCCGCACAGCCTGTTGTCAGCCGCTAGACCTGCGTGGTGGCTTGTTCCCGCGCAGAGGCAAACGGGAATGAACTGGGCAAGTGTGGTCCTGAGAGGAGAACCAGAGTGCGAGAGGGAGAGAGAGAGCTCTTTGTCGCCTCGGATTATATCCAGGAGCTTGTTCAAAAGAACCCATTAGCTTCCCAAGTTTTTGCAGGCTTCTGATGGGATCCACCTTCTGACGAATGATCCCTTTCCCGGGGTAGACTGACAGGCCTCTGTGGTCCCGCACCTCCCCCTGGGCCTTTGTGTGTGTTATTATTTTCCCCTGCTCTCCCCTCCCGCCCACACAATCCCAACCAGAACCCGCGGAACAGAGCGGGGAGGGGTGGTGTCACCCCTTGGAGGGACAATGCTGCCATTGCCTGGGGTGTGAAGCTGTAGCTTCCTGGTGAAGCAGACAGACCTCTGCTTCCCTACTGAATGTGCTCAACAATGCCTGGCTCTTCCTTCGCTTCCTTTCCCATCAGTACCAGCCAAGGATGGTAACACATCCATTTTACAGTCCTCTTGCAAACTAATATTTTGTATGTAAGGGCTTCGAAAAATGTTAATCTCATCGGGGTGTCTATCTTATATGTTTAGTGTTTATATTCATTTATTTATTAAGAAAAATCAATATGCCTTATCTGAGTAAGAAGTTTTTGCATGAATCAACTCCAGTTCTCAGTGATGGAAACATAAAGACCCTGAAGATAATACTCTCTCTGAAGCAGTTTCAGAGCAGGCTGAATGTAAATGGGTTTAGGCTCTGCCACAGCAAAGAGCTATTTCAGTGCCGGGATATGAGGCTCAAAGCCAGGTCGAGTCAGCAACTTCCAAACCGACTGCCTGAGGATTAATATACTGAGAGATTCAGGACTGTCTCTTCAAATGCTACAAGTAGTCACAGCTATTGACTTTTTATTTAATATAAGCTCTAGGATAAGAAGAGATGAAAAACAATATTGTGACTTGCCTAATTTAAGATATAGTTGGCCAGTAGCTTCACGTGGTTACTGTGAATTTGCCCACAGAAAATTCATAGGCACAGTGTTTTGTACAGAACTGCCCTACGTAGGAATCCTGAGTGCCAACTCATTTCACTTTCACTTTCACTTATTTCTGATAATGTTTGCATTTTAAGTTTCAAAGGAAGTTATCATGGCAAAAGATTATTTTTTCCTTTCATTTTAATTTTTTTCAGGGTATAGTCTGAAAAATCATAATACTCTTTGGCAGATGATAGTAACTCTATTTGAAACTTGTGAAATCTCATCAGTTAATTTTTAACACTCGCTCTGTTAATTTCCTGTGGAGTTTGTAACACATGCTTCTACCAAAAGAGGTTAGAACTGCTTATCTGTGGGCTGATTGTTCGAATTAACTCACACCCCTGACTCAGAGGCTGCTGCAAGATTGCAATCTGTTTTCACTAATTCTAGATCACAGATTTGGAGTAGAAAAAGCCCCTGTGATTCACACTCGTATGTATTATCAAATTAAATAATTAAAATCCCAATATCATTAGCAACCTTATCTCTGTTAAAGATGAGTCTATAACACATCCCTATGTGTAATCTTTGGTGAATGTTAATTCAAACAAATGTTTTAAACCTATTTTTTAACAATGAAGAAATACATTTAAATAGATATTTTCCAGCTTAGTACAACTGTCCACATCTTCTAAGAAGTCAGGAATGGTTTTTCAATCATCTGTGAAGTGTGTCCACAAAGCTCCTTGGCAGATTCCACTGTGATTCCATCTCTGTGGACAGCATTACGTGAAAGGCACAAAGAAGGAAGAGCTGGGCGATGCAGGCTACACTGTGCACTGCCTTAGGCTGTCTGTTGCTAGCTCATTTAGGACCACAACCCTCCTTTGCAAATACTGAGTTGTCAGCTCAACTCCAGCTCTTTCCACTCCTTGATTCCATTCACACATTCAAATAAACCTTCAGTGAGCTTGTACCGAATACACTGCTGCTGTCACGGAGCTGGTGAGCTTAGAGGAGACTTGAATGCTTGCAAAAGCAGCAGTGTGGCAGTCAGTCCTTCCATCAGAAACAGTCAGATCTCTCCCGTGAGAAACAGAATGTTCTTCAATATTTTACTGTGCTCTTTCCAAAATTATACTCTTTCTGAAAGGGTGACTTATAACTTCCTGTGCTGCATTCCTGAAACAGGGACCTCTGAGACTCATGGGGTGGATCCTCATTAAGGGCATTCTGTTCCCATACCACTGGGTCTTTGTTTCATGGCCCCGCCACTCTGCAAAATGACTCTCTCTCTGTAGAGTTCTATTCTCCGATGACTAGCGGGCTTTCATGATGGAGAGGATGTTCTGCCTGGTTTACTGGCCCATTTCTAGCATGAGGCACAGTGCTGAACATATAGCAGGTATTGTAACCGAATATAAAGGACAGGCAGTACATAATGAAATGCCAACCATATAGAACTATATAGAACAAACGGCTTAATATGTTAGAAATTCAAAAGCTATTAAAATATTTATGGACTGAAAGTGTTTAGAGGAAACCTGATCTTGAAATTAAGAAGAATTTGGATAAATAGAGGAAAGAAGGGAGGGAATTTCAAACAAGAGATCACAGAGAGGTAGAGAAATATAAGATATATTCAGTGGACTCTGAATTTACCACTTATCAGTTAGTAATTAAAAATATAATACTAATAAAAATAATCAGGTAAGCATTTATTTAACTCTTTATAGTTTATACCATACATTTGAATATCAGATACTGTGAAGCGAGTTTTATTAGTTAATGCAGCATTGCTTATTTTTATGGGTTTTATAATTTTCAGTTGTTTTTCATTACAACTTATCTTTAGCTTTAATTTAACTTTATAACCACATTTACTGAGTAACTTGTATTTACCTTAAATAAATTGCAATGTGTCAAATAAAAATGCAAATCATTGGTTTGCATAATGACTGGTAACAGTCTAAGCAAATCTGGAAATAATTCAAAATTGTTTATTGAAGCAAAAGAAAAACAATTAAAAAATTAGATTGTTAAAATTATATTTAATAAGCTTAACTTTTAAATTCTGCTCGATATTGGAAAAGAAATTTTAATTTAGCTGCTAGATATTCATTCAGACATTGTATACATTATTCTCTTTTCACCAATTGACACATGTTGAATAACTTGTGTAGAATTAAATTAAAAATAAAAGTTTCTTATTAATTCTCACAGCCCATAATACACAAAATCACTTAGGATCAAACATAAACAGCATTGACCAGGTAGTCAACACCAACCAATAGGCACACACTGTCCAACATTTATGATAAGATTTAAGATTAAATAATCAATTAGGAGAAAGTTTTCCAGAGTCATCTATTCTCAACATTTTATAACACTCACATTGAATACATTTTATATAATTTTAAACAACTTCACATCAATGATACTCATGTGATACAAATGAACAAAACAAAACAAGGTTAATTAAATATTGAAGAATAAGATTTTTCTCTGTAACGCTGAGATTTGAAAGGTGACAAACCATTGGGATATGTAAGATTTTACTCCCTAAGAACCAATATTTGGGCCCCATTAAAAATGCCTGTTGTGCCAGAAGGGAGTGGCATGAAGTAATCAAGGTCATGAAAAACAAGGATCTGAATCCAAGACTACTCTACCCAGCAAGGCTATCATTGAAAATAGAAGATCAAATAAAAAGCTTTCCAGACAAAAAAAGGCTAAGGGAATATATTAGCACCAAACCAGCACTGCAAGATATGCTAAAAGGACTGCTGTAATTAGTAGAAGAAATAGGAAGAAAAATAGAACCACACTAAACAAAAATGGCAATAAATAAATACATATCAATTATCACCTTAAATATGAAAGGTTTGAATGCTTTGATAAAAAGGCACAGAGTAGCTGACTGGATAAGAAAGCATGACTCACATATATGTTTACAAGAGACCCATCTCACAACAAAAGACTCACATAGGTTGAAAGTGAAGGGATGGAAAAAAAATCTTCCAAGCAAACGGAAAGAAAAAAATAGCTGGGTTAGCAATATTCATATCTGATAAAGTAGATTACAAAACGAAGGCTATACCTAGAGAAAAAGAAGGCCACTACATAATATTGAAAGGATCTATCCAACAGGAAAATATAACCTTGGTAAATATATACACACTCAATATAGAAGCACCAACATGTATAAAAAAATCGTCTGGAGGACTTCAAAGGAGAAATCAACAGCAATATAATCATAGCAGGGGACTTCAACACCCTGCTGACATCACTGGATAGATCATCTAGACAAAAATTTAACAATGAAACACAGACTCTAAATGAAGCGTTAGATTAAATGGATTTCATAGATATCTGCAGAGAATTACACCCCCAAACTGTAGAATTCATATTCTTCTCAAGTGCACATGGGACATTCTCAAAGATAGACCACATGTTAGGACACAAACTAAATCTCTACAAGTTCAAAAAGATTGAGATCATATCAAGCATCTTCTCAGATTACAATGACATGAAACTAGAAATCAATTGCAATAAGAACATGAAAAGCATTTGAAAACATGGAGGCTAAATAGCATGTTATTGAACAATAAATGGGTTACCGAGGAGATCAAGAAAGAAATTAAAAACTTCCTAAAAACCAATGAAAATGAACACTGAACGACACAAAATTTATGGGATGCAGCAAAAGCAGTTTTGAGAGGGAAATTCATAGTACTACAGGCCTACCTCAAGAAACAATAGACTATCTAACCTCAGAACTTAAAGAATTAGAAATCAAACAAAAAGAAAACTCCAGAGCAAGTTGAAGGAAGGGGTAAAGATCAGAGCAGAAATAAATGACATAGAGTCCAAAACACAATTCAAAGGATCAATCAAAGAGCTGGTTTTTCGAAAAGATAAACAAGATTGGCGGACTCTTAGCTAGACTCACCAAGAAACAAAGAGAGAGAACCCAAATACACAAAATCAGAAATGAAAGAGGAGAAATAATAACTGACACCACAGAAATACAAAGGATTGTTAACAAATATTATGAACAATTATACAGCAACAAATTCGACAATCTAAGCAAAATGGACAAATTTCTAGAAATACATAGTCTCCCAAAACTGAACTGGGAAGAGATAGAAAACTTGAACAGACCAATAACAACAACAAAAATTGAAGATGTAATCAAGGCTCTCCTAGCAAACAAAAGCCCAGCCCTGGATGGCTTCATGGGGAATTTTACTGAACATTCAAAGAAAAACTAATCCCATTTTCCTCAAACTATTTCAAAAAATTCAAGAAGAAGGAAGACTTCCAAACTTGTTTTATGAGGCCAGCATAATTCTAATTCCAAAACCAGAAAAAGACACTACAACGAAAAAAAACTGCAGGCCAATAACCCTGATGAACATAGATGCCAAAATCCTAAACAAAATATTAGCAAATTGAATCCAGCCATACATCAAAAAAATTATTCACTATGACAAAGCAAGATTTATCCCAGGGATGGAAGGCAGGTACAATATTTGCAAATCAATAAATGTGATACACCACATAAACAAAATGAAAGATAAAATCCACATGATTATATCAATAGATGCTGAAAAAGCATTTGACAATATCCAGCACCCATTTCTGATAAAAATGCTCAGCAACATGGGAATAGAGGAATCATATCTCGACATAATAAAGGCCATATGTGAAAGACCTACAGCCAACATCATACTCAATGGGCAGAAACTAAAAGCATTTCCCTTAAGAACAGGAACAAGACAAAGATGCCCACTTTTGCCACTCTTATTTAACATCATTCTGGAAGTCTTAGCCACAGCAGTCAGACAGGAAGAAAAAATAAAAGGAATCCATATTGGAAAGGAGGAAATGAAACTGTCATTATTTGCAGATGACATGATACTATACATAGAAAACCCCAAAGACTCCAGCAAAAATTTACTAGACTTCATAAATAAATTTGGAAAAGTAGCAGGATAGAACATTAATGTCAAGAAATTGATGGCATTCTTATACACTAATGAGGAACTCACAGAAAGAGAAACAAAAAAAAAAACAATCCCATTTACCATCACAGCAAAAAAAGTTAAGATACTTAGGAATAAACTTAACCAAAGAAATAAAGGATCTATTTGCAGAAAACTAGAGGTCATTGAAAGAAGAAATAGAGGAAGATATAAAAACGTGGAAGCACATACCTTGTTCATGGATTGGAAGAATTAACATCATTAAAATGTCCATATTACCCAAAGCAATCTATAGCTTCAATGTAATCCCAATCAAAATACCAATGACATATTTCCCAGAACTAGAACAAATACTTCAAAAGTTCATATGAAACCTAAAAAGACCCCGAATAGCCACAGCAATCTTGAAAAAGAAGAACAAAGTTGGAGGGATCACATTACCAGATTTCAGGTTATACTACAAAGCCACTGTAATCAAAACAGCCTGGTACTGGCACAAGAACAGGCATATAGACCAGTGGAACAGAATAGAGAACCCAAAAATGGACCCAAGGAAATATGCTCAATTAATATTTGACAAAGGTAGCAAGAGCACACAGTGGAGTAAGGACAGCCTCTTTAATAAATGGTGTTGGGAGAATTGAACAGTACATGCAAAAAAATGAAACGAACCACCAACTTACACCATACACAAGAATAAACTCAAAATGGATAGAAGACTTAAATGTGACCCGTGAATCCATGAAAATCCTAGAAGAAAATGTAGGCAACAAAATTTCAGACATCATACATGGCAGAATTTTCACTGATACATCACCTAAGGCAACAGAAACAAAGGAGAAAATGAACACATGGGACTACATCAAACTCAAAGCTTCTGCACAGTAAAAGAATCAACCACCAAAATGAAAAGGCAAACCCCTGTATGGGAGAGCATAATTGCCAACAATACATCAGATAAGGGGTTAATTTCCAAAATATATAGAATGCTCATATAGCTCAACAAAAGAAAGACAAAGAACCCAATTAAAAAATGGGCTAAGGACCTAAATAGACACCTCTCCAAACAGGACATACAAATGGCCAAGAGACATATGAAGAAATGCTCAACATCACTAATCATCAGAGAGATGCAAATGAAAACAACAATGAGCTATCACCTCACACCTGTCAGAATGGTTGCCATCAACAAGTCATCAAGCAACAAGTGTTGACGGGGGTGTGGAGAAAATGGTACACTACTACACTGTTGGTGGGAATGCAGACTAGTGCAGCCACTATGGAAAACAATATGGTGTTACCTCAAAAAGTTAAAAATTGAACTGCCATTTGACCCAGTGATCCCACTTCCTGGAATATACCCACAGAAGCCTGAAACACCAATTAGAAAGAATATATGTACCCCCATGTTCATAGGAGCACTGTTTACAATAGCCAAGATCTGGAAACAGCCCAAATGTCCATCAGTGGACAAATGGATAAGAAAGCTGTGGTACATATACACAATGGGGTATTATGCAGCTGTAAGAAAAAAAGATCTCTTATCCTTTTAGATGACATGGAAGGTCCTGGAATATATTATCTTAAGCGAAAGAAGCCAAACAGAGAAAGACAAGTGTCATATGATCTCACTTATCTGTGGAATATAATGAACATAACAGTCTGAGGAATGGGGTAGTCCCAGAGATGTGGAAGTGGGGTACAAATTGACAATCCCCAGAAGAGGGGGTCGTGGAGGAGAGATAAACCACAGAACTTATAATCATGTATGCATGAACAATGGACATGGACAACAAAGCTGGGGACAGGGCCAGGAGAGAGGAGGAAAGGGGAGTCAGTGGAGGGAAAAGGAGAAACGTGGAACAAAAATAAATTAATTTTAAAAAATGCCCGTTGTGCCCTCCTGTGTGCCTCTCCTCATCTGTGGTGATCTGAAATCCCTCTTCTCCTCTGGGCAACAGCGTTGTTTATCTTTCCCAAGGGCAGGCTTTCCAGGTTACCACCTTGCTAACTTCAATTTGTTCCTTAAAATATTCCTCATTCAACAAATATAATCACATTATCCATACAAATTTTTCTTATTTGCTCTTATCCATATCTTTTCATTATCCATGACTTTTTAAAAACATGTATTTTTCTACGTTCTTTAGGAAATCACTTTCTGACACTATCTGAAGGTCAGATACAGGTGCCATTTATTTTTGTGTCTTTCATAACGAATGGCTCATTGTAAGCACATATAATATCTGTTAGAAAAAAAATAAGTCTCAATATCTCAAGCTTAAATATAAACATGGAGAAAAATATATAAACATATAATAAAAAGAATTTACAAAGTGAAATATTTGGAGGAAACGTTGAGTGGGAGCTGAATATGAAATTACCATGTAATCTAGACAGATTTGCACAATACATCAAGTCCCTGCATTTGTGGCCCTAATTCCACACCCTGTATTGTGTTGTAGTTGATATTCCTCTGTCAAGAATAAAAAAACTGAAAGATATTAAAAGTGAAATTGGCTGAATTACTGTTCTTTTAATACATTAAACCATCTATTTATGGATTTACTTTATGGGTCAGACCGTACGATGTATGAAGGCTTTGACATTCATATTTCCATGAATGACTCATTGAAGACTTTGTGTGGGTTACAAGCACTGGTCCATTTTATTTCCCACTCAAGATATGCCATTTACTACATCCTGCAGATGAGCATTGAGCATTGCATTGTCCTCTTTTATGCTAACCTGCTGGTGGCAAGAGAGCTCACATAGTTCAGTCTGAGGAGCTGAGGGAGCATTATTCTGTGTGCTAGCGATTGGCGTGACATAGAGAAGTGATATTAAAAAAAAGGGTAAAATATTTTTCTGTGAATTCATGGATTTCTTTTCATCAGCATTCATGAGGCCTAAGAATTTTAGGGGTCATATTTTTAATGAGTTATCTTGACTCCTTTTGACTTCACTGGCGATCATTCAGCAAATACAATCTCACCAAAGTTAGAAGTTGATATGGCTCCTAAATGATGACAGAATGATGAGCAGGACTTAATTTTGGGGAGGGGGGGGCACTTACTTTTTTTTTTTTTGAGGAAAGTTCAAAATGATGAGGTAAGATATTAAAATTAATAACTTTCTTAGCTTCATTAGCATTGGAGCTAGCTTTTCTTTGTCATCAAAAGCACATATACAAGCACACCTAAATTGAAAAGGAGAAAATGATACTCCAAATGGCATTAAATAAGCTAAGTTTTGCAAAGCAATTTTTTTTCTTTTAAGGTTTTTTTTTTCTTCCAAAATATGTCCAACCAGAAGATAAATTAAGAGAAAGTAGTCAAATTCAGAGGAATTTAAAAAATTTTCTGTGTACATTTGAGCACATTTGATGGAAACATATAAATGATTTTTTAAAAATTTACTTTGTTTACTTAGATGTGGGTTTTGAGCAGTTTTATTTTTACAGATATATACTTAGAGTAAATTTATGCTTTTTTATTACTATTTCATCCATGCAATGATAAACAGCATTTGAAAAAACTCACAAGATACTTTTAAATGATATCTCAGTACTTGAAAAATGTTTTTATATTTTGTGAAATGATTGAAGGCACAGCATTGACATAGATCTACAGATAATTTTTCTAGTCATATATCTTTAGCTAAGATGTACTAGCTTTCATTTCATAGTTGAATTTTTTTGACATATTCTGCTTCCTTGAATATCTCCCATTTTTTTTCCTTTAAACTTTGTGGTCAAGGGTATATGGGCTTACTCTACATAACTTAGGCACTATTACATTTCTAAGAATAGATTCACTTAGTTTTCCCAGATCTCTAGGGAAGAGATGGCTTCATATGACATTTTATTTGGCACTCACATAATATAAATTACTTAAATTCTCTTTTAAGTTAGAACTTCGGAAAAGTTCTGTTACATTTAATAACTTCATTTTGAATTGCTAGAATCAGAATCATTATACAAGGCCCAGTACTCAGTCAAGTTGTGCCTTCTCACGTATAATTGCTCTGAAAATATATGAAATTGTATGCACAGAGAAGGAAAAGCAAATTTACTATTTTTTCCTTACAACGTCCTATAAATATATTTATGTAAATAAAAGGTCTATATATGTATTCAATCAGGGAACTAGCATTTTATCAGGTATTACATGCTGATACCAAAGAAACAATCCTGTGAAAATAACTGTGATTTGAAATGAGGCATTAGTGGTCTTTTGCATATATTAACATTACTGTGATTTAAAAAATATTTATGAACTTGATAAGAAAGCTTGAAACATCTTCCTTGTTATTTTCGATGACGGAAGTGAGAACTAGAGGAAGGTAGAAGGAGTTGTATGAACAAAATCCCTTTTTTTATGAAAATTAGTGTTCAACAAAGAGGACCATCTTCTCTCCCTCTTTGAAGGTCACAATGATCTCATATTTTGAGATTAGTTTTATTATCCACCCCTGAGCTGTTTCTTGGGAAGCTGCTTCTCAGCACTGTGTACTTTTGCTTGCATGTATTTCTGGCCATTGATTATTCTGTCCCAGTTGCTGTCTGAGGCTCTGAGATCCCTGGTTTGATACCCCGCGACGGTTCCCTTGCTGTTTTCAACAAAGGAAGAACACCACATTTCCCCGTGAGTCAATCCATTAATAGAAAACAAAACTACCAACACAAGGCTATGTGTATGTCAGATTTTACACAATTTTAGTACATAGGAAGAGAAACATAATTAGTTCCCAATATTACTCATTTGCTCTACTTTGCACCTTTCTTTGAACCTTTCAAGAATCACGATTTATCCTTCCAATGCAAAATAGACTCCTGTTTCAGATGACACCACCCCCTAACATAGCAACGGATCTTGACATTGGATGTATTTTCCTTTGCTTTTGCTGGAGCAATCAAAAGACTCAGTGATCTATATCAGCTCATTTCCCAAAGTGTGAGGTGTTTAGCTGATAAAATATCACAGTAGGCTTCTGGATATGACAAAAGATCACTGGACATGTAGCCAGGGAAAGAAAAACTTAGATTTGAATCTCAGTCCTGCCACTTATTCATGACTTTGGGCAAGTCACTTAGCATCTATGACCTGCCATCTCTCTCTGTTTAAAAACATGTTCATACTATGAGCTAAAATCATTTTAGGATCATCAAATGCTACAATAATGGGTGAGAGGGTGCTTCAAAAACTAAAAGTGTTTAACAAGCTTTAGGTCTATTTTTTTTCTATTAATTGTTAATGAAAAGTAAGCATAGGAAAAGGAGAAATATTCAGGATATTTACTTATTTTTATTAAAAATAAATTTGACTGTATTAAAATATGTATCATCCAAAAATGGGTGATTCATCGCTATTCTAATTGGGAATTTTCATATTGCTTCCATTCAAGTGTCCTTCTCTTCGATGCCAGAGCTCAGTATCTTGTTTGCTCTCATGCATGGTCTGTTTGGATGGTGTGCACAGAACTGTGTGCCTGTGTTCACTGATAGCTGAGCCGCGATGAGATTCTGCCTGGCGTTAAGCTGAGAGCACCAACTTTATTGCTTGCTTCCCATAACCTGGCTAAGGATGTCTGTCATTTAGGAGATAATGTTAGAAAAGAGAATGCTGTCATAAGGTGGGTTATTCAGGACAAATAAATACCCAGATAAAACTAAGATGTTTGTTTTTAAAGTAAAGGAAGGGGCAATGAGATATGTCAACACAATCCCTTCGACTAACATTATTCCCCTTCTCTCACATGACAAATGTTCAAATAATCACCGTCTCTCACAGCTAGAGGAGCATTAATACGACATAGTGCAGCAGATAACTCACTTAGCAGCTCTGTCCTGGGAAAAAAATACAATGCCCATGTCTTTTACCAGAGTCATGTTCCCCATAGACACCCCGAGATGTAGAGGATAATCTAATGATTGCTGTGATTTGCGATGATTTTGTCAGATCTCCATGTGTAACCCTTCGACCTCCAAACACAGACAGCTTTGCCTCCTACCTTACATGAGGAGGAGTCATTGTGCATCCTTTGATGGGGATGGAAGTAGGGAGAGGTGGGTGTGGATGTAAGAGGACGGGAGAGATGGGCGTGGTCCCCATGGTTATAAAAACGTCTGTATCCCTGTCAGTGTCCTGGGGCTGACACTTCCTGTAGTTTTACAAAGTGTGTCCACTGGGGGAACTGGCTAAATGTTATTTCCAAAATCTGTATGTGAATCTACAATTACCTCAAAACAAGCAGTTGAAAAATAATGGTGTGTAAAATTAAAAATCCTGCTGGTGGTTTTGCTTCATCTTCTACCCATCTAAACTTTCTCTGCAATTTATACATTCTGAAAGTATTCCATCTTCTTAATGATGACAATGTATTTAGCTCTGCAGAATCTGTGCTTCCGGATTTTATCAGAAGTGGGTGCCATAATATTCTCCGTTTATGGCATTGCAGGTTTTGGTGACTTGGCAGCTTGCTTTGTTTCTGTTCTAAGCCATGTCCTATCATTAATACACAGATAGTATCCCTTGTCAATTTTACCCCTATTTCAGCAGTTCTTATTTCCAAATGTATTATTTTCACACTTTTGTCTTTTTTATTGTCTCTATTATCCCATGTCAAGTTTTTGATATTTTTACCCAAGTTCAGTTTAGACTTTTTTTTTTACCTCATTACAGATCACATTAAATGAACCTCAAAGCAGTTTTCCTGAATCTCAGCATTAGAAAACAGACACTTTCTCACTATTTTAAAATTCTAGGTAAAATAATTTGCACTTTGGGATAAAGCTGTAGTTAGGTAGGTATTTGAAATCAAAAGAATTGCATTGTCCAAGTCTTTCTCTCTCAACCTTTGGAATCTAAATTAAATCTCTCACCTAAGTGTGAACATTGTGCATTTCAGGAAATAACCTTGGAAATAGATTCAGGGAGAGTGAAAGCAGACAGAGCTAGTGAACTGCCCTTCCTTCCTTCCTTCCTTCCTTCCTTCCTTCCTTCCTTCCTTCCTTCCTTCCTTCCTTCCTTCCTTCCTTTTTTAATAAGGACCTACTTTAAGCCAGGCACAGTTGGGAATAAACACTGCATGATAGTGGCACATCTGTGATTAATTTATTATCTGAGTGTCATTTAGCTTGTGGGATAGTTCAGAGGTTGCACACTTGGACACCCACTCTGTCAAAAACAGAACTTGTGTAAAAGAACATTAAAAATTAATCTGCTAGGTGTAAATATTTTCTAGCAACATATTCTCTCTTGATGAGGTATTTGACCATAGGATTTCCCCCCCCAGGTTTGTTTCATTAAATACTCTCTTAAGTGTGTGTGTATGTGTGTGTGCGTGTGTGTGTTTTGTAAATGTGTTACAATTCTGTTTTCAGAAAAGTATTGTCAATTCAGTACATGACTTAATACCGTACTAAGTTGGATATATTTTTTATTATAAATTTGAATACTGGGCCATCCTCTTAGGCAACAGCAAAAGAAAGAAGGACATTTTCAAATTATGCTATAACAATTGTCTATGATGATATATGGCCTGACCCTGAATGTACAAAATCCAAGCTTATAAGAAGATATTATTTAGATCCATCATCTCACCCTTTTATTTAAGCAAAAATATGCAGAGCTAATTTAAAATACACAGTTTTATGAATAGATATACCCAGCTTTAAAAACCACCACCAGCAGCAGCAGCTGCTAGCCAGACTCTGATACCAACACTACCTGCACACTACCTAATATACAATAAATAGGCAATTGATAAATGTGTTAGGCAATGGAACAATGGATGGTAGCCAAATCTTGTTCATCTCTTCCCACTACACATTCTTTTAACGAAATGCATTATTTTATTTCACCCTTATAGTAAGTGTTATTAAACTCATTATTATTAGACTCTTAATCAGAGGGAGTAACTTACAGAGTAGTCGTCAACTTTCTAATGTTAGTAAGTGGCTGAGCTGCAACAGAAATCCAGGCAGTCCAGTTCCAGGATTCAAGCTTCCAACCATCCCTGAGGATGCTCGCAAGTGGTAAGATTTAGAAATTTACAAATTCCACACACAGCCTTCACTGCACATCTAGTGGGCAGACCACCAAGGGACATTGAGTACTTTCTTAGACTTCTTCTTTTTCAATCTTGATACATTTATTTTTTAACATTATTTTTATTTTTGACAGTATTACAGATGTCCTCATTCCCCCTCCTTTACCCACCTCTACCTAGCCCTCACCTTCCCCCGCTCCGCCATCACCACACTGTTGCCTGGGTCTGCAGGTTATGCATATATAGTCTTTAGCTAATCCCTTCACCTTCTTTCATCCAGACCCCCAACCTCCCTCCCCTCTGACAGCTGTCAGTCTGTTCCATGTATCCATGCCTCTGTTTCTATTTTGTTCATTACATACCACGTATAAGTGAGATCATGTGGTATTTTTAAGTATAACAGCTGTCTGGAGTTATATGTTATAAAAAATTTATTTAATTTATATATTTATATTTAATTAGAGAACTGTGTTAAGAACTTTAAAAGAAAGTATGAGCTTTGTGGGAGAACTGAGTGTACTAGTGTTTTCTGATACCTTTATTTCACATTGATCATTGCATAGTAAATTACGTAATACATACTGTATTAAAAAGTTTAGAACAGCCCTGGCTGGTTTGACTTAGTGGTTAGGGTGTCGGCCTATGGACTGGAGAGTCTGAGGTTCGGTTCCTACTAAAGGCACATACCTCAGTTGCAGTTTGTCCCCAGCCCCCGTTGGGATTGTGTGGGTAGCAACCAGTCGATGCGTCTCTCTCACTTTGATGTTTCTTGCTCTCTCTTCCTCCCTCTCTCCCTCCCGCTCTATCTGAAGAGAAATGCAAAAATGTCCTCGGGTGAGGATAAAAAAAAATTTAGAACAGAACCCACCCTTTTCAAGAAGGGCAATTGGGTTTGGCCTCACATAAATTACCCTCATAAATTGAATCAATCTAATCAACCAATAATCGAGAAAATGGCACTAGAAAAACTCTATCAACTAGCAAGGAAGAGAAACAAAAGATTTTGACATCTTTCACAGGGGTTCTGTGAGGCTCAAAAGTATCTGAAATAACTTGAAACCCAGATTTTTAAAGTGCCTCAGTGGGAAATAGTGTCTGATCCAGAGACACTCTGGGCTGAGAGATCAGCTTTAGAACAAATGTAGGATGACAGCAGCCTTTAGTGCTGAACTTGAAGCCAGGGGACTCAGTCCCAACCAATCTGCACTGTTGAACTCTCCGTGCGAAATGGTGAACTGATGTAGGAAATGAGCCACCAGGAGGCAGAGTGAGCCACCATAAAGCCGATGAATTATCATGTCAGTCCACTGACTCCCAAGTGTGTATCTTGTCATCTGTCTCCATGAAAACCCCACTAATCTATCCAGGGAATTCCTAGGGCTGTGTATCACTGTTGCCTCTCATAGGGTTAAATGAGGATGATGCATGGTGTAAATTAAAGTATTACTGTGTAGGTCAAACATTTCATTTTAGAGAGAAGAAAGAAAAATTTTTCCTGTAGGATGTATTTTAGAAGATAATTTTAATCTTATGTATTGAACTCGCTTGCTAAATCTTTGAAAGGAAAATTATAGTAAATCATCTATCTGTGGTGTACTGTCTATGTGTAGACACGCTACATACATGATGTATTATAAGTCCCTTAAAAGTACTATGAAAATTATCTATTTTACAAATGAGGAACCAAGACCCAAAGATTTGAAATTTCTCTGACTTCATAGACTTCAACAACAACTAAATAATTTTAAAATTCGAGGCTATTAAAAATTACACACTGGCATTTTGTAAAATGCCTTTAACTTTTTGTCATTTTGCAACACTACTTCAAATTCAGAAGTGAGATCTTAATGGATTTATATTCTTAGAGAAGGGACAATAATACTCCAATACTATTCAGTTTATGATTTCCCTAACCTTCATTGGCCAATTTCCTATTTTCTATTGAATTGATTTTGAGAGGTTTTCTTTATTCATGACTTTTTTATGAGTACTTTGAAAATTATATACTAAATTATTTTTTGGATACAATTTAATTAGACTCTTTCTTTTAATCATTAAAAATATAAATATTTTAGAAAACATTCATTTACATCCCTATCCTTCCCCATCCATCTACTGGATTATTATTCTCCAGTTTCGCCGCACAACCAGTAAACTTTTTGCTTAAATAGTGTGTTTACCAGTTTTTATCCCTCGTCATTTCCTCTCATTCCTTCCCTCTAAGTTCAGTTTCATTGCAAATGTGTTACATAATTTAGTAGTTTTTCCAATAAAGGTCTGCTATTTTGCTTTTTTTTTTTTTAATTCTCACCCAAGATATATTTATATTGATTTTTTAGAAAGAGAGAGACAGAGAGAGATATCGATCAGTTGCAATTGCCTCCCATACACTCCCTGAGCAGGGATCGAACCCACAACCTAGGTTGTGCCCTGACCGGAACTGAACCCCAGCACTTTCCGGTGTACAAGATGTCAATCCAAGCAACTGAGCCGGGTGGTAAGCGCTAAAGAGCTGCTTTTTCTGGACCCCACAGACTTCTTTTTTCTGGCTTTGAGCTTTTACATTTTGTTTAATTTTTTTAAATTTTATTTATTTATTTACTTTTCCCGTCACCACTTCTCTCCTCTATGCTGTCTTCCAACTCAGCCTCCCGCCGCAGTCCCCACACTGTTGTCCCTGTCCATGAGTTCTCTCTTTTTCCCCTTTGTGCTCAAACCCGGCACCCCTCAACACAGCCACCCCCCAGCCTCACCGGCACCGTCAGCCGGCTCTCATCTGTGAGTCTACTGGAATCTGATGAACATGCTGAGCCACCAAGTAAAGGAGAGACAGACCCACAGACTTTTATATGATAACACACTATGTTCAGGAATCAAACAGCTACATAAATGATCCCCATGCCTTTTCCAGAAGGTTTATCTAATGGTGGCACATAGAATTCACCAGAGAGGGAGAAAGAGTTAAGTCCTTTCAGGTGTAATTTGAAACCATCATAAAGTAATAATTGGTGAACCATTTTGTCACAAGTAGAATGACAACTACGTGATAAAGTTTTAAAAAACATCATTAAGTGAGTGGTTTGTGACTTGGAATTGGGAAAGAGAAGTATAAAGAAGACCTGTCTTTAAACTGATTGGTATAAAAATTGCAAGGAGGAAGTAGAGGAAAATCTGGACGAGGATCAATCTAATTTGGGGGAAGAAGATGATGAATTAGTTTTAGGTTGTGTTTTATTGCTTATATGGCATGCAGCTTACAATTTGAATTGTGCAACTATGCCCATAAAGACATTGGAACTGGAGATGGAAAAGTTTTATATTTACTCTCAGGAAAGTGTTCAAGTTGGGGAAAGGATGTAATAATTGTTTCAGTGTATAGAGGAAATGTAAGGAGATCTTAATAGCTATTGATAATCAGTATTGTAATCAGTAACGTCTGAGTCACTCCCTCAAGGATATTATAGGTTAGCAATTTTCTGGACAGTTGGGGAAGTTTCTTGGAAATTTCATAAATGGCATAGATTTCTACATAAACATAAAGAGCAGGAAGTATCTTGAATACACTATAACTCTTTACTGCCAGCCAAACTGTCTCCTATTGATCATAAGCAGCCCCAAACATGTGAATGATTTATTTTGCAAATGATCTCCTGTAAATCTGCTGTTTAGAGCTTGCAACACATCCTTCAGTAGAAACTACGTTGTAAATTATGGTTTGTTTTGCAAACTAGTATATAAGACCCTATTGAAACTATAATGTAGCTCTACCTCTGAAATTAAAATAATAGGTACAGAAAACAGTGTTTTCTTTCTGTTAAACATCAAAATGTAATTAAACCCATGGGACAGACAAAATAATCTTCATTAGATGCAATAGTTTTTAAATGTGTTGGAAAACATGCCCTGAGTAAAATGGGTCTTTACATATACTTTTGGATGTTAGAAATTGAGAAATATTAATTTCTTTGGGGAACAATGAAGGAGATGGATAGATGGAGACTAAAGAGAATTCATGGGCAATCTCAAAATCTTTGAACATTCAATGTACATTTCTGTTTACTTAACTTTATTTTAACACTATTTTTTTCTTGGTATTGGTATATTGTCTACACCACTGATTAGTTTTGCATTATTTATTTATTTGCATTATAATTGAAGTAAATATTTTCATCTGAAAGCACCAAACTTTTCTAATTGACTGCCTCCCCTAATTCTTCGTCATTCAAATTTTATTTCATTCTCTCTTGAATTCATTTTCTCTCTCCTACTTAGTTACAGTTTTCTTGTTTTCTCCTTCAATGGAAGATCCTTTATGACTCATCAGTCTTCCACTTTTCTCTTTTACATATTTTTTTGTTTTCCTTTGAATCTTGGGCTAAACCTCGGTCTAACCAGGAGTCTAACTCAGAGTCCCAGGTCTTCATACTGAGGTCACAGCCCCTTTACTCGGCAGATGTCTCTCAAAGAAACTCAGATTCCTGATACTTCTCAATCCCATGTTTAAGTTCTTTTAACTCAGAGATATAAACTAAACCATAGAACTTAAAACATTATGGAGGCTCTGGTGACCTGCTATAAGGCATTGGTCAGGAAGCACTCTGGACTCTTATCAAAAATCACATCATATCTTTAAAACCAAAGACCTACGGTTGGAATGGGAACAAGGCTTCCAAACCAGGAACTGTGGGCATCAGGGGTGGCTCACTCAGTCTGCTGAGTCAAACAGCTTGGCCTAAAGGATGCCCAACAGGACATGGGCAGGGTGTACAGGACTTGGGTAGAAATGATAAGTGCCTCAATAGCCACCCAGACGACAGCCAACCAGCTAAGCATACATACTAATAAGATATAGCCATGAAAGGATTTTTCTGTTTCAGTATTGATCATACCTCCAGATCAGTATAAGATCCATATTTATTTCAATGAAAATTGTTTATGTAAACTTTTATTTATTTTTTAAATTTATTTATTCATTTTTCTTACAGATGTTTCTCCATTTTCCCCCATTGACACCCTCCTCCCTCTCCCTCCCTGCCCCGTCCCCAGCTTTGTTGTCCATGTCCATTGGTTATGCAGACATGCATGTAGGTTCTGTAATTTATCTACCCTACCCCCCCCCATCTCCTCTTCTGAGGATTGTCAGTCTATAACCTACTTCCACATCTCTGGGACTACCCTGTTCTTCAGACTGTTATGTTCATTACATTCCACAAATAAGTGAGATCATGTGATATTTGTCTTTCTCTGATTGGCTTGTTTCGCTTAGGATAATATATTCCAGGTCCCTCCATGTCGTCTCAAAGAATAAGTGATCTTTCTTTCTTACAGCTGCATAGTACTCCATTGTATATACGTACCACAGCTTTTTTATCCTCTCATCTACTGATGGACACTTGGGCGATTTCCAGATCTTTGCTATGGTAAATAGTGCTGCTATGAAAATGGGGGTACATGTATTCTTTCTTATTGGTGTTTTAGGGTATATTTCTAGAGGTGGGATTACTGGGTCAAATGGCAGTTCAATTTTTAATTGTTGGAGGTAACACCATAGTATTTTCCATAGTGGCTGCACCAGTTTGCATTCCCTCCAGCAGTGTATTAGAGTCCCCTTTTCTCCACACCCTCGCCAACACTTGTTGTTTTATGCTTTGTTGATGGCAGGTGTGAGGTGATACTTTATTGTTGTTTTAATTTGTATCTCTCTGATGATTAGTGATGCTGAGCATTTCTTCATATGTCTCTTAGCCATTTGTATGTCCTGTTTGGAGAAGTGTCTATTTAGGTCCTCTGCCCATTTTTAAATTGGGTTCTTTGTCTTCCTTATGTTGAGTTGATGAGTACTCTATATATTTTGGAAAGTAACCCCTTATCTGATGTGTCATTGGCAATTATGTTCTCCCAAATAGTGGGTTGCCTTTCCATTTTGATGGCTATTTCTTTTGCTGTGCAGAAACTTTTGAGTTTGATTTATTCCTATGTATTCATTTTTACCTTTGTTTCTGTTGCCTTAGGTGATGTATCAGTGAAAATTCTGCTGTGTATGATGTCTGAGATTTTGTTGCCTACTTTTTCTTCTAAGATTTTTATGGATATACGAGTCACATTTAAGTTTGTTATCCATTTTGAGTTTATTCTTGGGTATGGTGTAAGTTGATGGTCTAGTTTCATTATTTTTGCATGAAGCTGTCCAATTTTTCCAACACCATTTATTAAAGAGGCTGTCTTTACTACACTGTATGCTCTTGCCACCTATGTTGAATATTAATCGAGCATAATGCTATGGGTCAATTTCTGGGTTCTCTGTTCTATTCCATTGATCTATGTGCTTGTTCCTGTGCCAGTACCACATTGTTTTGATTACAGTAGCTTTGTAGTATAACCTGATATCCAGTATTTAATCCCTCCTACTTTGTCCTTCTTTTTCAAGAATGCTGTGGCTATTTGAGGTCTTTTTTGGTTTCATATGGACTTTTGAAGTATTTTTTCTAGTTCTGTAAAATATATCATTGGTATTTTGATGGGGATTGCATTGAATCTATAAATTGCTTTGAGTAGTATGGATAATTTAATGATGTTAATTTTTCCAATCCATGAACAAGGTATGTGCTTCCACTTTTTTATATCTTCCTCTATTTCTTTTTTTAATGTCCTGTAGTTTTCTGCAAATAGGTTCTTTATTTCTTTGGTTAAGTTTATTCCTAGGTGTCTTAATTTTTTTGCCGTGATTTTAAATGGGATTGTTTTTTTAGTTTCTCTTTCTGTGAGTTCATCACTGGTGTATAAGAATGCCATCTATTTCTTGATGTTAATTTTGTATCCTGCTACTTTGCCAAATTCATTTATTAAGTCTAGTAGATTTTTGATGGAGTCTCTAGGGTTTTCTATGTATAATATCATGTGATCTGTGAATAATCAGTTTCACTTCCTCCTTTCCAATTAGGATCTTTTTTATTTTTTCTTCCTGTCTGATTGCTGTGGCTAAGACTTCCAGTACTATGTTGAATAAGAGTGGTGAAAGTGGACATCCTTGTCTTGTTCCTGTACTTAAGGGAAATGCTTTTAGTTTTTGTCCATTGAGTATGATGTTGGCTGTAGGTCTTTCATATATGGCCTTTATTATGTCAAGATATGATCCCTCTATTCCCACATTGCTGAGCATTTTTATCAGAAATGGATGCTGGATTTTGTCAAATGCTTTTTCAGCATCTATTGATATAATCATGTGGTTTTTACCTTTCATTTTGTTTATGTGGTGTATCACATTTATTGATTTGCAAATATTGTACCAGCCTTGCATCCCTCGGATGAATCCCACTTGATCATGGTGAATAATTTTTTGATGTATGGCTGGATTCAATTTGCTAGTATTTCGTTCAGGATTTTGGCATCTATTTTTATCAGTGTTATTGGCCTGTAGTTTTCTTCTTTGTAGTGTCTTTCTCTGGTTTTGGAATAGAATTATGCTGGCCTCATAAAACAAGTTCGGAAGTCTTCCTTATTCTTGAATTTTTTGAAATAGTTTGAGGAGAATGGGTGTTAGCTCTTCTTTGAATGTTCGGTAAAACTCCCCTGTGAAGCCATCCAGGCCTGGGCTTTTGCTTGCTGGAAGAATCTTGATTACATCTTCAATTTTTTTGTTGTTGTTATTGGCCTGTTCAAGTTTTCTATCTCTTCCCGGTTTAGTTTTGGGAGACTATGTATTTCTAGAAATTTGTCCATTTTGCTTAGATTGTTGAATTTGTTGTCATATAATTGTTCATAATATTTGTTAACAATCCTATGTATTTCTGTGTTGTCAGTTGTTACCTCTCCTCTTTCATTTCTGATTTTGTGTATTTGGGTTCTCTCTGTTTCTTGGTGAGTCTATCTCATATTCGTTAGAGTTCTCTTGTTCTTTCATTTGGGATTTGTTTCTTTGTTTCACCATTTTGGCTCTCTCAGTGGAGCCTGCCAAACTTTTCCTGTGGGTGTTGGTGTTCTGCTGTTTGTGGCTCCCTCTACTGGGTTTGGATGAGCCTGGGTGGGCCCACGTTAAACAACACTGTCAAGTCTTATTTTCCTGGGTAGATTTGCAAGCCCAGGAAAGGTTTAGTTATCCTCTAGCTTTTTGCCTGGAGGCTATTAGTCTCAGTTACTCAGGGCCTTGGAATGTAGCCCTTTGGTTTTCTGTGTAAGAGGATTTCCAGAGTGTGGGACAGATTCTAGTTGTTAATGAGCCTCGATTTGTATTTCTTTGGCTCACCTGCAGGAGTGAATCTCCAAGGAAGGGGCTGCTCTTTTTCCCCACAGCTCTGGGAAGGAGCAAGCTGGCCACCGTCCTTTGTGACTGCAACTCAGCAAAAACTCTGAGTGCCCTCCAAATCCTAGGTGTGCCCACAGAGTTCCAGTCCAGACCACCCTCCCTCTGCTGGGGCCCAAGGTGAGTGGCTATAGCCAATCTAGTGCTTTGTCCCAGCCCTCTACGCTGTGGTGTGAGCTTAGGATTTTAGCCCCGAGGGTGCTGCTCACAGCTAAGACTGCTGCTGTCTGTGGGCTCCCAGCCCACAACCCTCTTGTGCCTGTGCAGATCCTCCCGTGTCCCTGGTTATATGATCCTTTCCTGCTGCTTTTCTCTTGCTTTTTACTGACAATTTGTCTTTATTTTAGTTGTAATTCCTGTTTGGTCCTGGGAGATCATCTGTGTAGCTTCCATTCACTTCACTGCCATTTTTTCTCCTTTTTTATGTAAACTTTTAAAAAATAGCTAATAATATTGGAATTCTTCCTTCTGCATTATTAGGCAAAAGTAATAATTCGAATATATAATCTCTCAGTTTTTTGAGAATCTGTTAAGATGATTTATATTTTCACAAATTATTTATTACTACACTGTCTTCAGGCTAATTGGGTTAATTGGCATATTTAAATATGATAAATGGCAATCACAAGTCATTTCTACATGTAGACTAGACAAGAAAGCTGGATTTTAAAAAAATAGGACATATAAAAATTACAATTTTAATTGTAATTAAAATTACAATTTTAATGGCTTGTTATTTTTAAATGTATAAATGTGCTTTTTTAAGAAATAGGTCCTAGAGAATAGATAATTTCTACAGACTTACACATGGTAATTATTCTTTAAATAGATCCTAATATAGTTTTCATATTTAATGAGGATAATATAAGAATTCTAAATAGTAAAAAAAAGAAATCTGGCTACGTAGTACTACCGATAGGGAAGGGTGTGCTCATGGTCATTATGCTCTCTGGACAATAAGCTTTGTTTTGGAAATAATTAGAGGGTTTTTTTTTTTCTGTTTTGTTCACAGACAAATTCCAAGCATTAAGCATTGGGCTTGGTAGAGAGGCACTCGGATATTTATTTACTAAATGAAATGGACTTTTAAGGAAAAATATAACATAAGGGCAGTTTTGTGGTTTGTTTCTGGGTGTAAGCAAACTGTTCATATTTTTGTAAAAAGTGCTGATTGCATGTCAACTAACTTGCCCAAGGGAGCAAGGCAGAAGTCACAATGTCTTAGACAGCCCAGCTTCAGAGGTCACACACAGTCACGTCCACAGTTATCTATTGGTTATATAGACCAGCTCCATTCAACGTGAGAAGGGACTTCACGAAGACATCTCAGGCCAGAACTCAGTAAATACCAGACAGTGGAGATTAGAGGCCATTGTGGAGGTTCCCTGCTACCGGGACATCCTGATAACCACTGCCAGCTTATCTTCATTGATGTAAATGCTAACAGCCCTTGTTTGCTCACATATACCCAGCAGTGCCTCATTTCCAGCTGAAAAAAATTTAAACCTGTAATCCTTGCATATTACTCTCAACACAGTTTGGCTCCAATCAACTTTTGTCTCCTTATCTCATACTTTTCCAGTTACCATCCCTCTGTGCTCTGTCCTGTAATCCCTCTTCCTTTCTCCCATGCTTGCTTGCTCGGTAATACCCTTTCTCCTGTATTTTTAGTCTCACTCTCTCACTGCATCAGCAAATCAGCTTGCAAATATCGTTTTACAATTCTGTATCTCATTTCTTGCTTCAGTTACCATTGCTTTTCTGGACTTCCCTTCACAGTAAAAGTTCTTGAAAAGTTGTCATTCTTGCTCACACTTCTCCAACTTGTATTCACTTCTCAACCAACTTTTTTTTTTTAATATATATTTTTTTCCTTTCTTGATTTTAAGAGAGAGGAAGGGAGAGGGAGAGAGAGATAGAAACATCGATGAGAGAGAACATGCTCCCCACTGGGGATCGGACCCACAGCCTGGGCCTGAGCCCTGATCGGGAATCAAACTGGTGACCTCTTGGTGCCTGGGTCCATGCTCAACCACTGAGCCACATCGGCCGGGCTCAAACAACTTTTACTCAATCCTCAAAACTCCACTGAATCTTCTCTTGTACAGGATATCGGCTTCATCCCACCAAAGCCAATGAACACATTTCTGTGCCCAAATTGCTTGGCTGCTCAGCAGTATCTGAGGCCATCCCCACGTAGAAACCCACCCCTGTTCTTTCTTGGCACATGGAATATTATACCGTCATGGTTTTCTTCTGACTTCTTCATCTTTCCTTCTCATACCCTTTCCGATTCTTCTCTGTTTTACTTGTAAAGTACTTGATTATCTCAGGACAGACCCTTACCTCCTTATTTTTCTCTTTGCATCTTACAGCACAGTATCATGTCCTTTCATATAGCTTTAAATGCCTACTGTTTTCTTCCTTATCTCGCTACATAGTGAACTGGATTTCTAATAAGTTTAGCATGCAAATTAGACTTTGATTTTGGTGCGTGCTCTAAGTAAGGTTCCTTATTGCATAGCTTCATGTGTGTATGCCTTTTCTTTACCAGAGTGGTTGTAAATACTTAGAGTTTTGAAACATCACTTTACATTTTTATATTTGTTATGACATATAACACAATGAGAGGGAACTATTTTATGCTTAAGAGTCATTGAATTCAATTAACATATAAATATAGCAGGACAAAGGTACACTGTAAAATAAATACAGTCTCAACTCTAATCAGTGGAACAAATTAACCTCCAAGTTGTTAATTAACCTTACTATAATAATTTACACAGGCAGAAATATCTAAAACTTTATCTTAAGTAAATATATATAACATTTTCAAAGGGATAGAACGTGCTTTAATAAATATGCTTAAGTGAATAAAATATGGTTTTTCTACACCAACATCATTCATTTTTGTGTATGCCTAGTGTAGTATTTGATTTCTATTTTTACTCATTTCTTCACCACAGTGTCAACTGTAGAGATCACAATTCAAAGTGACTGTATATGTGTGTGTATATGTCTTATAGATATATATCTACTATGACATATATTACAATGCACATCACATCACATATATGTGATGTAGTGGAAATGTCATTTTCTTATATTTCAACAAATTTTTGCTGAGTGCACACCGTGTACCTGGCCCTGGGCTGCAGCAGCGAATACAGGCTCAGACCTGGCCCTCTGGGTTCACTTCTCTTAAGGCAAAGATTCACCTAAGAGGGGTCTTGACGACTTTCCTTCTGTTCATGAACTCATCAGTGTTATCATCACAAATAATGCAATGTTTTAAGGTAAATGTAGATCCCTATAAATAACTGTTGATCAACTATCATTATGTCTGTGCATAGGGAGTAAGTATGTTCAGCTACCTAGCTAGCTAGACAGTCTTAACAGATAAATAAAATACATACCAGCTCCCTCCACATGCACATACTCATTGCTTTCAAACATAAACAGCATGGTTTAGAAGATTCTAAAGTAAAAAAAAAAATTAAACATTACATTTTTCAACTTAATTTAACTATTTTTTAGGTATGACTTGGGGAATTGAATTACAGATTTTTTTTCTTAGTTGGTGAAAAAAAGAGATATCTCCTCTATGGGATTCTGAAAAGAAGCTTTTGATTATGTTTAACGTATTGAATATGACGTCTTCATTTTGCAGTAATTTCAATAATAAGAAAATATATCTAACTGCTACTTTCACTGTCCTACATTAAATAGAAAAAGATAAATGTTATAATACCTGTTGTTACCTGTTCCTGTCACCATAGATGTTTCTCTTGCTTGTGTGTGTGTCTGTATATGTGTGTGTGTTTGAAACTAGAATTTGTTCCCACTGTGTTCCACACACTCATTACTGAGCATCCGTCTTTGAACCTTGGCCTCCTGATACATTCTGGTTCGAAGCACTGACATAATGCGGCTTTGAAGAGGCGTAAAGAAACGCACTGACTTAAATAGGGAATAACGAGTAACACCTAATTCTCCTGAGGTCATTGTAGGACAAGACGAGGAATCTTAAAAGAGGGCATTCTAAATTCTTGGCTAGAGGTCACAGAGAACCGCAGGCCATGACAGTCTCGGAAGTCCCACCATCACTGTTCCTGGTCCGTTATCCCAGGTGGAGAACGTTCGGAAGCTTCACGCACTGACATGTGTAAGGAAGAAACATATTTCCCGGTCTGACCAAATACAGCAATGATTAATTGCCACTATGAGGAACATATCTTGTATAACCCTTTCAAAATAATATGATTAAAATATTGTTTATAATTTTTTCACTATCGGCGCTGGCTTGTCAGTAATCTGTAAAGAAGATTTTGATAATTCATCAAGCGCAGACTGTTATTGCTTTTTTTTTTTTAACCATGACTGGGTTAAAACCCTTAACTTGAAAGACATGTTGAGAGTCTGGCTGAGATACAGGGATTTCAAAGGCCAGAGCCCCAGTGAGTGTGTTTGTACCAGCAAGACGGAGGGAAGGACCGCAAGACTGGACCTGTCCGCAGCAAACGGCCTTGATGATGCGACAGAAAACAATTAAAGCACAACCAAGAAGAGCGAATGATTCCAGGAGTGAACCAAACCCTCTGGGAGACTGAGAAAGACCCCGATGCAGAAAAATAGCGTTTCTTTCAGGAAGAAATTTTGAAAAGGAAACTCTTTTTCTTTAAACTCTAAAGAAGTCTTACTGCTTCTGTTTGGGCTTTGTCCCATTTATATTCTCTCCTTACTTCATGTCAGCACCAATACTACTTAGTGAAATTGACCATGAAACCCCGAGATGGAATGCCACTCTGCAATCAATGTGCTTTTGTAATTTTATGACCAAAAAAAATACCCGTATGCAGAAATAGTAATCAATGTATGAGAAATGAATTTCAAACAAAGCAATAATAAAAGATTTAGCAAGGTAAACATATTTGAGATGATACTAATGCTATATATAGAAATCACACATAGCGACACATGGACTAAAAGCAGAAGACCTTCATTTATTTCAGAAGCTATGAAATAAAGACCTGAAGGCTTATGAAACAACATGCTGGAGAGAATTCAAGAATGACAAAGATAATTATTACCCCATAATATTTGTGCATAGAGTGAAAATTACTTTCTGGCTCCAGCGGTAGAGATTTAGAGTGAAACTTAACAAATGAGAATTGCATTCTTATACCTAATGATAATATGTAGAAGTCTCTGCATCTGTGGTTTATTGGAACAACGTAAAATAATTACTACATTATTTTATCTTCTAAGCCAGATTTTCCTTTCTGCCTACAATTCTTTCCTGAAGTTTATTGGTCTGAGTTTTTATATTCCCTTCATTGTGGGAAGATATGAAGCCTCACTAATTGGGCTAGAAATGTCTATGAGAAAATGCAAAGTATGGAATAATGATCGCATTTTAATTCTTCACTCTTGTGTTTTAAGTATGCCCCCAAGAAGGGTAGTTCGGGTCGGCACTCTCTCTCTGTCTCACCTCAGGGAAACCCCTCGTGAATCAGCCTCTGCTTTCTGCTCTCACTTGCAGTGGTTATAACTAACCCATCCGGAGCAGTGACGCCCAGGGAGCTCCTTGGGTCTTTGCTCACTTTGTACTCACAGCTGCCTGGGTTATGCTGTCAGGTTGGAAGTTACCCCTTAAAATGGAAAGACTGAGATTCAACCAGAAACCAGTGCTTATTCTGATTGGAGGAGTTTTGTGAAGCCTAGTGATTACTATGTGAGGTTCAACCACATCTGGCTTAGAAGATTTTACAAAGTTGTAATTGTTTACATTATTGCAACAAAGTAGAGATCTATTGTACACTCTCTCCATTCTGTAGTAAAATGAAGTCCTTTCTAGTAAGTTTTTCTCTAAATTTGTTTCTTTGGGGACAGAAGTTTACTACTACCCCATTAACAAATAACAAAATAATTATCTCTATTACATTTAAGGGTTTATTTCATTCAAATAACCATAATTTAGGAACAATGGGCTTTAAAGATAGTATGATACAAAAATGACCAAAACAAATAAACTCCCTACAATGGAAATGATGGAAATGATGATGTTGAAATTTAAACTAAATGCATTAAGCCATGAGTCACCCTGTCTGCAAGAGTGTCCAGGGAAGAATCTCAGAGTACTGAGGGACCCCAATGGCAGGTCATCATTGTATAAAGAGAGGAGACAACCAACTCTGCTGCCAGAAATGAAGAGAGGGGAAATCAAGGGACTGAAGCCCTGGGAGGAAGGTTGTGTGTTCCTCCCGGGTGTGCTGCCCAGAGCCTAACTGTTAACGCCACTGAAGAGAGACTGTGATTGGCAGCCCTGTGTCTCCCTGAAGCACGTCTGTCTACTGTTCGTGAAGGCTGGGATGCAGTAGGTGTTCGACCTCATTCAGCATGAGGGTGACTATTCTAACAATGAACATAATCTGACATAGGAACAGGTTGATAGATTAACAAGAATAAAATGAGAAAATTATGTCATATAGATCCTTTATGTTGGGTGTTAAATCTAAAAGGATGACATATAAAGAAATCAATCTCAGAAGAAATTGATCTAACATGGACAGCTAAAGTAAAACAGATAGAGAGAGAGAGAGAGAGAGAGAGAGAGAGAGAGAGAGAGAGAATGGAAAAACAATTTGTTTAGAACATAAATTTAATTAGGAATTGAACAAAGAGTTTGGAAAACTAGCTCATATTTTTGGAATAATGCCAATTGTTCCTTAACATAATCTTAACTAATTTCAACTCACACAAAATTAAAAAAAGAGATTACTGACTGCCCTACACAGAAACATACATTATCATGAGATTTTTCTTCTTTACATTGAACATTTCAAAAATCAGAACTAAAGTCACTTTCAATGCTACAATTGGATTATAGAAATGTGTTCATTGCTCTTGTGAAATAGACAATTCACTGTTCTCCGATTGTGTTTGGTGGCGAGTATTAACATTTGTTTTCATTTCGTAAAAGTTTTTGCAGTAAAAAAGAATATTTTATTGTTGGTATGATCAGGAGGATTTCATAATATGCTTTGGATGCTATACTGATATTTAAAAAAAGAAAACATTTGCTTTTAAAATCACAGTAGTTCTTGTTCTTTCAGACTTGCAATGGCCTTTGTCCAAAAGTGATACAATTCTGAGCTGAGTTTGCTTGGCAACAGGTACCAGCAACCAGACTAACATCAGGTACCAAAGAAGTCTGGACCTCTCCATAACGAAAGGGTGGCCCTTTAAAACAAAGTCAAGGGTTCAAAGAAATACAGTAGAAAGAAAATTGCAACAAAGGAGAAGAGGATAGTATTAGGACAGGGGGACCACTCTAAAGCATCTTCATGGTTGCCGTGAATTATTTCTGGATTAGTCTTTTTAAATATTATAGTTGTATCACATCTATAATGTAATCACAACATTAAGAAATGATTGGAGGCATTTCCTCCCTATCTTTCAATCTGCCAGAGTGACTTTCCAAGACAGTGGTGATCCGCACTTAAATAGCTAGTAAATGACAATGTGACATCAACCCCAGCCCTTTTTATTAATTAGTCTTAAAAAATCAGTTTTCTATTTATTCTGAACTTTAATAATAAAATTTTGGCTGTTTATTTGGGTTTTACCTCAGTTTGGTCTTCACCTACTAGTCATGATTTCTACCTCCCCACCCTGCTCCGGGCCCCGGAAGAAGAGAATGGCTTCTGGGAACTCCCAAGAAATAGTAGTATTGCCTAGGTTACAGCAGATATACATACGTGTGTGTGTACATGTATGCAATATGGCAGTAGATATACACAGTATGGTATATGTGTACATGTAGATGTACACATAAATATCTACACATTGCTGTTTATTTTTCTACTGCAGTCTGGCAAGTGTGCAATGGCCAGGACAAATGGATTTAATATGGAGACTGACCTCTGTGGTCCAGGGCACTGTGAGCAGGATGACTGCAGGGTCACTGTGCCCTTAGAGTCTCTTCTGAGCCACACGTTACCAGCATATTTATTAGTCCCCCCTCCCCCATCCCATTCTTGAGAATGAAGACATATTTTTTCCCAATGTTTGTTTTTCTTCACTTCTCCCCAAAAACATCTTCCTGGAAGGAAAATAGAATGTTGGGTGCTACTGTGTAAACAATGATGACGACCATTTTCAATTTGGTAGAGATTTTATTAATCAATCTTTGCTATGAACGTATATTGGTAAAAGGTTAATATTTTCTATGTCAGGCATCATGCTAGAAGTGTTAAACAGTTAATTTCCAATCTTCCTAGAAGACTACAAGATAAACATGAAAATTTTCATTTTCCAGATGTGGAAAATAAGGTTCACAGTGGTTAACACACCTGCCTAATTAGTAGAGATGTGAGTTGTTTCCATTAGACTCCATTGAGCTCAAATTAGAGTAACTGTAGGGGAGTCAAGTCTGGAAACAGTGAGGGAGTTTGTCACTTACATAGAGCTGAAGGGCGGAAGGTACTTGCAAAGAGCAGCCGTATCCCCATCCCAGTCCCATGGAGACGTCACTAACTGGTCGCGACGCCCTGTCCTGCTAGACCCACACACAGGTGTGGAATTTCAGTCTGCAGTACCTGAGAGGAAACTCTGGCATCTTAAATCCAAGGCTAGAACTTTATGCATTTCTTATTCCCTTTACTGTGTTCCAACACTTTTCTAAGTATCTTCCTCCTTTCAATTATTCTCTCTCTCTCTCCCCCCCCCTTTCCCCCTCCCTCTCTCACACACATGCATGTGTATGTATTTGCAGCTTCTTTTTACTGATGAATGTGGCTATGAGGAATATCTGTGGCTGACATCTAGGTCATGTCCTTGGAAGAAGGATATGAATAAATAAATGTAATAATTATTCCTTGCACATAATATTCTTGTCTTTCGTAAACTTCTTACCATTTACTGCTGGGAAATTAATTGACTACTTTTGGGCATTTGGGTCTCAGGGCTATTGCCTGAAGCTTTCAGGGACGTGCATGGTTCTTTTATGATATTAAACCTTAAGAAGCATTAATTTCATATTTTTATATACATAATAAATGAAAGGCCAACCCAAATGAAACTTTCATTCTTACTCTGGTATTTCAGCAGATAAAATGTCTAGGTAATAAATTTTGAAATATGGTTGTTACCTTTTTAAAGAAAAATACTGCATCTGGCCTAGCAAGGACTTCATCCATGCTGTGCAGGGGGCCTCTTGTGGGTGGAGCTCCCTGTCCCAGCCAGTGGACAGCAGCACGCGCCCTCGATTCAGGCCCCTCTGGGTCCGACCTCTGCTCTGCTGATTGCTAAGTGTTCTGAGCTTCAAGTTCTTCACCACTGAGCTTCAGCTTTCTTACTCATGAAATGGGTTAATCATAGGTACTTTCAGGGTTGTTATTAGCATTAAACAGACTGTATCTAAGACCTCAGAATAATTACAAAATTAGTAGGTGACTATTACTATAATTTATATATAGTATTACATTATGAAAGCTGAAAAAAGGTCAATTCTTTCATAATTTAGTGTGCATCTTCTCTAGAGGACACATGGCGCTAGGCATGTTTGATAGAGGAACACAAAGTAGTGAGACATGGACTTTCCCAAGAAGAAATGCCCTCCAGTAAGGTACATACATATACTACATACAGGGGTGGGCACAAGTGGGTGTGGTGTGCCATTGGGACATTCGTTTGAATTAATAAAGCTATTGTAATAAGCATAACCTGAATGTCTTTTTCCAGACACACAGTATAAAACTGTGCCCTCCCCTGAATAGTTTACACGTATGCAAGCAGACTGCATGTCTAATCACATGCAGTAGCTTCCTGAACTAGAAACATAAGGTGCTGTGGATACTTCACCTCTTTTCATCACCTGCCCAGAATCTCCGACCAGCGTCCACTGTTCTAGGTCAACGTCCCCACCTTGTGGAGAGAAGAAAGAACAGTTTGACCCAACATAATTTTCCTTACTACCTTCATGTCTTCTTGGGTGGGGAGAGAGGCTTTGGAAGATGAAAGGCTGGTGATTGGGAGGTGAGTGGGTGCTCTCTACAAGTGTTGTCTAGCGTTTACTGCGTGCTCTCTGTTTGGTTAATCTCAGCAACGGTGTTCCTTCTTTATGAAGCACAAGCCTATGTTCACTTACTTCCTCTTCTCTTTCAAACTTCCACCGATGCAGCTTCTGACAGAAACATGTCTTCATCTGAAATTGCTCTAATTCTCAATTATTTAACTCTGACATCTAATCTCTGACTACTTCTTTTTGTCATTTTATTTCTCAAATTACTAAACACTATTTTTTTTAATCTCAGGGTGACCCCAAGTCCTCCTTATTCTCCGACTCTGGCTGTCTTCTCCATCATGATCCCCACCAGCATCCCCATCCTAAGCACTACCGAATGCTTCCCCTATGCTAGGTGACCTTTAACATCCTTTATAAACAGCATCTCTTCTCATCAGTCTTATGTATCGGGTGCTGCAGGTCCACACACTGCCCTATCTATACATTAATATCTACAAAGCTCTGAAGATTAGAAAATACTTTTAACTTGACATCAAAACCCGACACAAACTATCATGAAGCTTTTGTAGTCTTTATTTATTGCATTAAACAGAATAATCATGTATTTTATTCCAGAAGTATACATATATTTTGTTATGTAATTGATAGTACAGATGTACTGGGTATACACATAAAATATGGTGTGTGTATATCTTTTCAAAATTTTCTAAATTCTGAATTAAAAAAACACATTTGATTACGAAGGTTTGAAGTGAAGTCCTGTGGATAAAGATCGCTGTCATCTCCATTTTACCCAAAGTCACACGTTGGGAAGTGATGTAACTGAGGTTCAGACAGAATCCATCTGTTTCTAGATCCAGGGCTCCAAGCATGTGGCTTCTGATAATTGCCGGAGCCCTAAATCTTCTCAGCTCTGCCCTACACATTTTACCTTCATATTTTTAACAGTCGTCGTATGATTTCTGGTTCTTGTTTTGGCCTACGGAGAAAGGCATGTGCTTTACCTCGATTGCTTCTGTTATAAATCTGTGATATCCAGTTTTACCAGATCTTTAATGCAGCCCCTCATTTCTCCCATTTATTCTAAAAGCGATGCGGACTCTCCTGAACCTCAACTTTTGCTCCCAGATTTTACAACACTTTCGTGACCCCTGCGCTGTCCCAACTCATTTGTACATTGTGTTCATGTTTTCCCCTCGTAACTCTGGGATTAAGTCCCATGAATTCATCCTGCCCAGTGTTTTCAGCTCTTTCTACTTAAGATCTGATCTTTCCAAAGCAGATCTGGTCAAGGTACTCCACAACTTAGCAATGGCCGGTGGCTTCCAATTGGCTATAGGAATGAGTCTTAAATCCTCAAAATGGAATGAAGGACGCTTTCCATAATGCGGCCATGGTCTGTACGTCTGGTCTTGACACCTCAGTCCTTAACTGACTTTTGATAGTCTAACCACAGCAGATTATTCAGGGCTTCCAAAATATGAAAACACTTTCATACCCCAACGCTTTTAATCATATGATTTTCTTTGCTTGGAATGTCCTCGTATACTTTTTTTTTTTAATTTTTTTTAATTTATTTTTTTGTTACAGATGTTTCTCCTTTCTTACCCCATTGGCGTATACCTTGTATACTTGATGTACTTGGTGAGATCCTGTTTTGTTTTTAAAGCCCAATTCAAATGCTACACCCTTTACTGCACTTTCCTAATCTTACTCAGGCCCTTCAATTCACTGCAACCTCACCCACGTGCTATACCTTTATCTCTATAATATAATGGAATGTGTTCACACTCACATATAATAGTCATATGGTGTTTTTGTCCCCATTAATTTTGAGCCCTTAAATCATGACTTATTTTTCTGTTTGACAACCAGCTTAATTAATGGCATACAAAAGATACCTGATAATAACTGATTAAAATTAAATTACAACAGTCATGTAAATTATATCTATTCTGATTTCATGATTTGTCCTCACCTGCATCAGGGAATATTAAAATGTACTGAGAAGTTAAACATGCCTCCTTTGAGCTTATGCAAAACACTCTTCATTTTTAGTTTTGTTTTTGTTATTATGCCATATAATCATCAAGTGGAAGGATGCCTGACTTCAACTTGATGCTCAGCATGAGAGTAAGGAAGTATAAAAATAAATAAATTCATTTTAACATGTCAGGGTTCTAGTCTTTAATTAATAACAGTTGTTTACCCTACTTTATCTCTATCATGTGTGACTTGATGGGTAGACTTACCTCTTTTGTTATGGACTTAATTGTCTTGCTAGCATTGTCTTCTCATCTTTATGTGCATATAGTAGCTTTGCAATACATTTTTTCCAATGTATCTTTTTATTTCATTAATATATTGGAGAGTAAAAGTTTGGATATTTTTTACTGGTCTGTTAAATACGAGACTATTTCTATTTTGGTGAATCCAATGATTTATTCAAGCAAGAACATCTCCCATTCTTTATGCACACATAATGTATACTTCTTTGATTAGTAGCACCTTAATACATATTATTTTGTGTCTACCATGAAATAGTATTGGTTTGCAGAGGATTTTGAATGGAAAATATTACTTGTAATACTCTACTGGAAAGTTTTATTTATGTTTTATAAACAATGTACACCAGTGTCCCTTTTAGAAGACAAATTTGTACAAAGATCTTAGCTTGAAATTTGCTGTTCATTTGTACTGGTTTGCTGTTTGACTCACATCCATTTGTTTTATTTTCTTTCTCATTATTTCTCACTCCTGGAGGAAGACAGTGAGCTGAATTATGGCCAGTAATTTTGTCATAAAATGCTGTTCTGTTTGCATCGAATGGTTATCAACCTTCATGAATAGCAGCGTACCAAGGGACAGATACAATCGTTCATGACTGACATTTTGCTCCAGACCTTTCTGCCGCCTCTTATTATTCTTCCTGTCAGACGCTTCCTAAGGACTTCTCATTTTTATTTTTTCCAACATTGTTCTTCTGTGTTCAACCATATGAATGTCTTTCTCCTTCAGGAACCAAATGTAGTGTGAAAGACAGTAGAGACCAGCCATCAACCGCTAAGTAGGAAATGACCTTGAATACCATAGACTGAGAATTTTAATTGGGTTAGTGAGCCTTTTCTATATAGAGTATAGTAAAGACCTTGCAAGAATCATTTTGAATGAAACTTTGTCGGAACTATCAGCTCCATAGCCTGTTACTTATGATAGCTACTTCTTATTCCTTTTTGTATCACCTAAGATTTAGAATAATTATAGTATGTCTCGGAAAGTTACCTAGATGAATGCATTAACTCAGTATTTAGAGAACATACCTCTTAGTGAATTTTAAAATGTTTATTACAAGTTATATAATTTTAAATCATTAACATTAGTTTTTACCTATATTAGAGAATCTGAAATCTAGTCAACGTTTTATAGGGAAGCTTTGAGCCAATGTTCAGTGAATTTTAACAATTCTATGTAACATCTTAATTCACCAAGTTGAAATTCAATACACATTCATTGAATAAGCAAGTGCTTTCTTGGTGCCTACACTTTGCCAGACTCTGTTTTACGCATGTGACATCCAGAGGTGAACAAAACAGACAATTTCTCATCCTTGTGGATTTTAAATTGTGGTGGGAACACAAATAAAGAACAATTAGTGAAATAATTAAAATGCAAGAAGAAAATGAAAAATAAGAAGTTAAAGGTGTTATAAACATTAAAGTAGGATGATATAATATGAGTGAGAATGGACTCCACCCTGGGAAGTCCTGGGAAGGCTTCTCCAAGGTGACATTTAAAGAGAAAAAAATAATCACTAAATATTGCGATTCTGTAATTCCAGTAATTGCATTTGTGAAATGATCTTGTCTTTCTTCCCCAAACTCCCAACAGCCTAGGCTCCTGTATAGAGTTTTAAAAGGAAATTGAAATATTTTTGGATGCTTTATAATAAATAAATTTTCAGATTATAAACTTTATACTGTATATACATTTAGTGTCAATTAAACAATGCACTTTTATTCTCTCTTCATATAAATATGTATATGTAGACATTTGCATTTTGTTTGTTATTATTTATTGAGCACCTTACTACATGCAAGGCATTGTGCTAGGTACTATTGATCAGATTTTACCCGGCATTATATTCTGTTTATCTGATGGGAGAGACAAATATTTTTCAAGTCATTATACCAATAAAGGATATATAGTTACAAGTGAGGTAAGTGCTATGACTAGATTGAAAGGGGAAAGAAGAGGAGCATTTCATATAAATGTGCTGAGACGGGAAGGAGCTTGGGCCGTTAGAGGACTGAAAAGGAGGGAGTGTAGACGGAGCAGAAGGAATGGAGAGACTCCTGGGAGGGAAGGAGGTTGGGCAGAGGGTCTCTGAGTCCCTTCAATGTGAGATTGTGTTGTCTGCTAATTGAAAAGTAGATACTTCCTGTCATAACATGGGCATTGATTTTATAAGATCACTTGATAGAACCAAATTGTGTTTAACAGTATGTCAGTCATACTGCTTAGTGAACGTGCACAGTGCTTATTCCGCCATGATTTACTCCATACTACAATCGATGTGTCCACGCAGCAGTTATTCTAGAAGCTTCTGATCCAGCAACTCATGCTTTCCTGGTTAAACAATATCTTAATGACACATTTAGTGGATGAAAGGGTGGTCATAGATCAGATGTACTATGGCATTCTTGATGTCCAGACCCAATAACTTATGGCCATTGACTTTAGGCCATTGTAGGAGGGAAATTCCTTTGCTCTCTGCTAATTATATTTGAAGAGCTCCTCATCATACAAAGGAATTTTAAATGATTAGACGGAGGTTTCGCTGTTTGCTGAGGAGTTAAAATCTGACTGGAGGTTTGAAGAAAGGGGAGTATTGGGGTTGGCAGAGTTCAATAATTTTATTTCCAAGATTATATTTTATATTTTGCTCTGTCAAATCAAGATTTTCTCTCTAGACTAAAATTTCAATCACAACTGATTACCAATTATATAAATATGACTAGAAACTAGAAAATGGGATTATATAAATAGACATTTATTTAGAGAGTAAATGACTGCATTGACTTTCTCCCAATATACTGACATTCTTCATCTTTATTAATGATTTAAAACTAACATATTGCTTTCATAAAACTTATAACTTTAAAAAGTAAATTCCACTGAGTTCCATGTAATCGTTAATGACTCATAGATGGATTGAATGAAAGTGTGGTCATAGTGGTACGTGTGGCCTACGTGTCAGCCCTCAGAGCCTGACCCTAACCACTATGACTGCATGGATCAGGGCAGACACTTGGGGCCTGGGGTTTCTTTAACCACCTCTTTTTCTAGATGTGTCTCAGGCCACATAGTCAAAGCAAGAACTGGAAGTCAGGTTGTTGGTTCCTGGCAGTCAGTGCTGTGCTCTACAGCATGTCTAAATGTAAATAAAAATAAGGTAAGAATATAGTAGAAAGACAATAATTGGGTTAATGATAGCGAAGTGACTGAATAATGAGGCAGAGGCAAGTCATTCCTCTAGATAAACTGAAAGTGTGACCTAGGCCATTGGCAGAGACCAGTGAAGCTGCAACTGAGATGAGAACGAAGTCACGTAGTTATAGAGATCATGAAAGACTGTAACTAAAACACATCATTTAATATTATACATAAGGGACTCCTTAAAATGTTTTCTAGAATGGTTTGCTTGGAGTTCAAACTAGAAGAAACAGAACAGAGAAGATAGTAGTTGTAATTGACTTGCCAGCCAGTATTTTCAATCCAATTCTTTGGTTTCAACATTCTAATATCTCTGTAAAATCCCAATTCACTAAAAAAAAAAAAAAAAAATTACATTTGAAGACCTAAAGATAGCTAGCTGTCAGATATTGCTTTATTAAACATGGGAGACAAGGATCATGTGAACATGGAGGAAAACATTAAAGTTGATGTGGAAAATAGTAAGGCTCAAATGAGAGTCATGCACGGGGACTGTGTGATCACTGTATAAACAACAGGAGACAAACAATGCGTGGACGCATGAGACCATGCTAAGATGTGACTTCTAAATCCCAAAGGAAGATCTTTGAAGGGCTTTCACAAGCTGTGATATGGCAAAACTCTACACATGCGCACACATGTGTGTGTAGATATATTAGAAAGATAGATAGATAGATAGATAACTAGTATGAATAAAGGAGAAACTAAACTTTCTAATAGAGTGCAAATAAGTTTATGATTCTATAGTTGGAAACTCTGGAAAAAAGAAAGATTGGTATGGTAAAAATGAATGTGATTATAAGAAATTAATTATACAACTTCAGTTTCACTTATCTCTAATTTTTTTCATTAAACTCTCTATTTCACCTAAGAGGCCCATATTGGTTACCTAGATTTTTAAAGAAAATTACTAAGAAATAAGTATTTGGGATTTAAAGGAATATTATTCTAGCAGAAATGTGAAGCTATTCTGTCTGTTTAAAATGATTTTACAAATGTCCATCTATAACCACCCACTTCTAACCAATGAGTATATTTATCTAACCCTCAAAATTATTCTCTCAGGGCAGAAAACTTTCTGCAGACACAAGAACCAATGACTTAGAGTTCTTACTCCAAGTATAATCGCTATATGCAAGGTATTTCTGGGGAAGAGATTTATTTTTTTTTGCAAATTTAAAATAGCCTGCACTTAATTTCATTATTTAAAAAATTCAAAATAGCATTAACTTATATATAAACTATCAATATTTATTGTTTTCAGTTTTAAAGAAATTTCTAGCATTTTTAAATAGTTAATATTTTATTGACAATTTAAAGAAGTATATAAATTTATCTGCTAGATACAGATATTCTAAGTCCTAGCCACTCCTCTCAATTTGTTAAAAGATATTTAAAAATATTTTATTATAACCATGGAAGCTTTTAGTACCAGTTAAATCATCCATGTGGCTTCAAATATTCACTGTTTTAGTCTTGTACAGAAGGAGAAACAAAATTAGGATAGTGGTTAGGGCCAAACATATATTAAATTATTTTTCTTGTTGTTTAGATTCAAGATGATTTCTGTAGGACTTTTTTTTTTTTTTTTCATCCTCACCTGAGGACATTTTTTCCATTTTTTGTTCAGATAGAGTGGGAGGGAGAGAGAGAGAGAAACATCGATGTGGAAGGGACACATCGAGTGGTCACCACCCACACAACCCAACCAGGGCCGGGGACAAACTGCAACCGAGGTATGTGCCCTTAGCGGGAACCGAACCCGGGTCTCTCCGGACCACAGGCCAATGCTCTAATCGCTGAGCCAAACTGGCCAGGGCTCTGTAGGACTTTTAATCTTTTTTATATTATATATTATTTATATGTTCAATTTCTTATAAGCACTATGTTTATTTAAACATGTTATGCCGGCGGCAGGGAGTGGGATAGAGGTGATCAATTAAGGCAAAAAGGGGGGCATTTGTAATACTTTCAACAATAAAAATAAATTAAAAAATATTTTTAATTGATTAAAAAAATTTAAAACACAGCAGAAAAATGTATGGACATACCAGACAAAAAGAAAAAACATTTTTTTAGTTGGAATATTAAAAAGCTATGCATTCTCTATTATTTTAAAAATAAGTAAAGGTTAAATAGTTCTTTTTTCTGGCCTTCTCAGATTGGAGTTGATAAATTATAGTTACTTATGGTAATTATATAATTTCCATAGAGAGATAATTATATAATGAATTTGTATTAATGTATAAATGTGTAATATAAGAGAGGACAGTTTTTTTAAAATTGTGTTTATTAAACTGTTTATTTTACAATAGTTTTAGATTTATATAATTATTGCAAAGAAACTACAGAGCATTCCTGTATACCCCACATTTCAGTTACCCCCATTATTAATATCTTACATTAGTATGGCACACTTGTCACAATTAATGAACCAATATTGTATGTAAATAGTAACTAAAGTTCATATTTTATTCAGATTTCCTCAGTTTTTTTCCTAATATCATTTTTCTGTTGCAATAGTCATGTTTTCTTAGCCTCCTCTTGGTTGTGATAGTTTCCCAGACTTTCCTTGTTTTCCATGACCTTGATGGTTTTGAGAAGTATTGCTCAGGTATTTTGTAAAATATCCATCAATCATTATTTAACCTGAGTTTTTCTTATGATCAGACTGGGGTTTGGGGTTGGGGAATAAGAGGTAAAATGCCATTCTTATCACATTATATCAAGGGCACATACTATCAAAAGGGCACATACTATCCTGTGATGGTAACCTTGACCACATGGCTTGAGGTAGTGCTTCTCAAGTCTTCCCATCGGTAAGTTACTCTCTTACCCCCTTTTCCTATGGTACTCTCTGGAACATGTCATGCTTCTCCTCCTTAAGTGTAGAGTATCTTTGGAATTCTTTAGTGGGACAAACTTCTCTATTCTCCTCGTTTATTTATTCAATCATTTATTTATATCAGTATGGACTCATTGATATATATTGTGTACTGTGGGTTAGAATTCAATTCTAGTATTTATTTTCTTGCTCAAGTATTTACAACTTTGGGCATTGGGAGCTCTTTCAGTTGGCTCCATTGTCCCTTTGATACACCCCAATCATAGTGGATATTTATTTGTTAAACACTTTCTCACTTTCTGATGGTACAAGGTGCCCCAGGCTCATGTGGTATGTTTTCCGAGCCCGCCATAGAACCAGCCATTTTCTCCAAGGAGCCCTGATTCCTTTTACAGACGGATAACATCATACACCAGATCTGGGCACTAGGTGTTCTCCTTGCCAATGGGGTCTTGTTGCTTGTAAGATCTCTGAGCTGACAGAGCTAGAATATATGTGTGGGTATACAAACCTGTGTACATACACATATTTATACATATTTCTATATGTAACCATTTGTATCTATAGTAATCTAAAAGTAAGCTTATATTGTCTTCTATTCTAATCCATTGCCACATAGATGATTCTAACTTTACCCCTCACTTATCTGTAACCTCTTACTCCAAAGGTAAGAAACCTGGCTCCCATTATTCTCTATACATTTAATTAATTTTTCAATCATAGAATACATGTATAGTGGTTTATAGTTGTTTATCCATATTCTCCTAGGAAACCACTCTACCAACTAGAATACAGCACTAATATGCAGTTACTTCTGCCTTCAGCCTCACAGACTGCATTCATTCCCAATTCACTCAGACCATCGCCTCCTCCTCCATCCTCTTAGTGAGATGGTAATACACATTTGTAATACATTCAGATTGTTTTGTCACAGTTCACATTTCTTCCTGGGATATTTAAATTTCCTAAAGCATCTTTTAAATTGCCTACATTAAAGGTTTTTAGCTGCTTTAATAGATCACAGACATTACAGCCTAGAATTGAATTACCGATTTTTGTAAAGTCTGGTAATCATTGTTACAAGTAATGGGGAAGAAAGACACGACTGTACAGGAGCTCTCCTGCAACCCAGGCTCCTATTGGTCTTCCCAGCTCCCTTTTCCCTAGACTGCAGCAACCCCCTACCACCTCCAAGGCACTGGTGTTCAAGAAACCTGTAGACTTCCCAGGTGTTTCTTAGCTTTGCTCTCTTTCTTTCTTTCTTTCTTTCTTTCTTTCTTTCTTTCTTTCTTTCTTTCTTTCTTTCTTCCTTCCTTCCTTCCTTCCTTCCTTCCTTCCTTCCTTCCTTCCTTCCTTCCTTCCTTCCTTCCTTTCTTTCTTTCTTTCTTTCTTTCTTTCTTTCTTTCTTTCCTTCCCTCCCTCCCTCCCTCCCTCCCTCCCTCCCTCCCTCCCTCCTTTCTTCCTTTCTCTCTTCCTTTCTCTCTTTCTTTCTTTCTTTCTTTCTTTCTTTCTTTCTTTCTTTCTTTCTTTCTTCTCTCTCTCTTTTCTTTTCTCTTCCTTTCTTCCCTCCCTCTCTCCCTTTCCATTTGCTATTTCTAAAGTCCATCCTCCCAATGGTCTCTATAGTATGTCAGGATCAATATTTGGTGAAGGAGCCACCAACTGTGGCTAATTTACCAACCTGATAATATGATTGTTTATGTTATTGATAGTCAGCAAAGAATAATGGAGAAGTATCCCATTTAACATTGCAACACACATTGTTTTATCTAGAAATAAATTTTGTAATAGATGCATAATATATTTATTTAAAAAACTATACATTTTTAGTCAGTGGCATAAAAAGAGACTTGAAAATAAAACGATATCTCAGGATATCAAAAGATAAATGATATCTCGGTAAAATAATTCAATATTTAAATATTTCAGTTATTCATTAAATTATTCTAAAATTCATTTGGGAGAATGAATGTATGAGAAAACCAAAAGAACAAAGAAATATTAAAGATGAAAATGTGACCTATTTAAATGTAACATGAAGACTAAACTGACTCAAGTATAGAAACTTCACCTCTCTTTTACATGCCTTTACTCTCTGTTCTGTTCAGAGAAGTTTCCTTAGCCATTTATTTTGGGTAGCTCTACTGGAGAAAATTCTTTTGTTTGTCCTTTGTTTAGAAAAAGTGTGAGAAAAGGGGGTTTGGGGCCCTTGGGCCCTAATTTGAGTGGAAATCTAGGCTCTCTCCTCAGCCTTTCCTGTTAGGACTGGTGCTCAGACTGCAATTTTTCTGTGGTGTTTGGCTATTGTAGAACAATTATTATCGAAATGTTTTATTTCTTGATAGACTTCCCCTTTCCTGGTCCTCTGGCTAGAGAGCAGTATGTGCCTTTTTAATTTCCATGTTGGTAGATTCTCATGTACATTTTGGGATATATGATGCAGAAAAAAAAAAAAAGAAAATTCACCACCTGTTGCTCCTTGAGTTCCGAGGTCCCTAGCTAGTCTACTTTCTCTCCACTCTTAAGAATTTTTTCTTTTAATTTTTTTCTTTATTGATTTTAGAGAGAAAGGGAGAGAGAGATAGAAACATCAGTGAGAGGGAACATTGATTGGCTGCCTCCTGCATGCCCCCCCTGGGGATTGGACCCACAAACTGGGCATGTGCCCTGACCAGGAATCAAACCAGTGATCTCTTGGTGCATGGGTCGACACTCAACCACTGAGCCACACCAGCTGGGCTCTTCAGAATATTTTATGTTGGTATAAAACTGTATAACGTACAGGGGTTTTAGCTATCTTTATCAGAAGGCAGGTGGAAAATAAGCCCTCTCAGATCTTCCCAGAACAAAATATAGTGACAATAAGTATGATATTGATGATGGAATATAGATCACAGAATGATACAGAAACTCTGGAAATAGATTCAAAATATGATAAAGAGAAAAAGAGTTGGAGGAAAGAATTGTTTCTGAAAAAGTGGCTAATAATTTGAGGAAAAGTTATATAGTCACCTCAAACATATGAAACTGAAAATTCAAGTGGCGACGCAGTACGATATTCACATATATGCACAGCGCGAAGTGGCTCTGCCTTTCTAGTATTTCTGTTGCCACTCTTTTCATGACCCAACGGGGAAAGACTGGAATCAAGTGTGAAGACAGACACACGGCCAAAACAAATACGCAACATGTAAAGTAAAAAGGTCAGTGTTCATAATAAATGAAAATTCAATTCCAGTTGTGTGAAGTACAGCCGCTGTGGCTTAGTGGTTGAACTTTGATTCATGCACCAAGAGGTCGTGGGTTTGATTCCCAGTCAGGGCACATGACAAGGTTGTGGCCCGATCCCCAGTGGGGGGCATGCAGGAGGCAGCCAATCCATGTTCTCTCTCATTGATATTTCTGTCTCTCTCTCTCCCTCTCACTTCTTCTCCTAAAGAAAAAAACAAACAAACAATGTTGTGTGAAAAGTTAAATTATAAGAAGGGGCTATTTTATCAATTTTTATGATTAAAACATATTAATTAATGTATATTTTTAATTATTATTAATGAGGTTAATCACTTTCATATGTGTATTTTCTTGGGTTCCTGAACTTAACACCCACATGAGTATAAGAAAGATAGTCTTAGGCAGTGGGAAAGGTGTGAATTTAAATTGAGAGATTTTTCTTTCTCAGTTTAGAAAGAACTAAAATCAGAATATGAAGTAAATAAAGAAAGCACCAAGGTATATGGAACAAACATTTGGAGCTTGATCTATAGCCACTCTTTTAAAAAGTTGCTCTGTTTTCTTTCTTTCTTTTTTATTGTTGAAAGTATTATAGATGTTCCTCTTTTTCCCCCCAGTGACCCCCTCCTCCCCATTCCTCCCTCCCTCCTGCCTTCCCCAAACTATTGTCTGTTTCCTATTTCTGTGCTAATTTTATAGTGATTTACTTTTATGATTCTCACCTATTAGAGTATCACCATCCCATGGTAGACACCCTTTCTTTACACCTTTTTGTTCCTGGCGTGTAAATAGTGTTTGGAACTGTGTGAACATTAAATGTTTGCTAAATAAATGAATGACTGGAGGAATAATTCAATACATAAATACATCTGCACTGCACATTTGAATGAATGCTTTGGATAATTATGGGGATACTAATTGATATGTTATATCAAAGTAAAACAATAGCAAATATATTGAAATGCTATTTTATAATAACACATTACTAGGTTGATCCATGGTTGGTTTTCAAAAGAATTCACCTTTGTTTTTTTATTCCTACCACATAAAATGACAATGAATATATTATTTAACCATCTTTTTATTAAACAGTCAGTTGTAAGATTTAAGAAATGGTTCTCGTTTTATTGATTAAAGGGATCACACAATCTTCTTTGATGATTTTTCTTGGAAACCCTTTGGGGCTTAGCATAACTGATGAGTAGCTCTATAAACAGCAAAAACAGATTGAAAGGAAGAATTACCAAAGTGAATTAAGTTTGTAACTTAGGGCAGACTTTCTATAGCTATGTGTCAGAGAGACCCCTTCTACTTTAATCTTTAATATAACTAATCATTCGTCTGATTCCAAACCACGAAGACATCACTGAGAGTCAGAGTGACCTTGGAAAGGCCTCTCTTTTTCAGTCATTGGAGAGAGGTGAAACTCTATGAATAAAGTGTGAACATTTCATCCTCTTAATGCAGAAGTTACATGAGTCTCTGGTTGTAAAGATCTGTTGTTGTTGTTTTAGAAAGGATGTTGAAAGATCCACCTTTGTTCTTTCGAAGTTGATTTTATTTATTTATTTTTAGAAATGCAAAAGTTTATTTAAAAACTAAATTTTATGCCTCCACTAAAATTTACTTATTTTTCATTATTTTTTAATTAATTTTTTTTGTTACAGATGTTTCTCCTTTTTTCCCCATTGACACCCTCCTTCCCATGTGAATGCATAACTCCTTTGGATATCTTTTTCAAACATTTCCCTTTTTTTTAGATTATCATAGATATATTTTTAAAATCTGAAAATTATATATTTCAGAGTTGTCTGCTATAAATCTGTTGAAATATCTTCCTTGATATTCTGGATGCCATTACACTAAATATTCTCCTTTATTCCACTGTTTTATTACAAATTTCAGACACAGTTTTTCTTGTAAGTTCATTATCAAAACACAGTACTGGACCCTGAGATATTAATTACTCGGGGCTAACCATAAACATAACGCAATCTTCCTTCCTTCCTTCCTTCCTTCCTTCCTTCCTTCCTTCCTTCCTTCCTTCCTTCCTTCCTTCCTTCCTTTCTTTCTCTCTCTCTCTTTTTTCTATTTATTATCCTGATTTGTTAAACATCTAGTTCCTGGAATAGTCTAGGTTCAAAAGCAGAGAAACATGTGAACAATATAAACCTGTCCTTGTGCTCAACTGAACTTATCTCCTGTTTTGCTGTAGGCATCATTTTGACCTAATCATTAGGGTTATGTGAGATGCCTTCATGTTATACTGGGACTATTCAGATGTCATACTTTACTACTACTACATCAGCCTTAGACATTCAGAGGAGATATTTACATACATTTTCCAGAAATTAATTTTTCTTTTAGAAATGAAGAATTTGGTATAGAAATAGTTATAGTTGATGCTCATATAATAATCATATTGTAATAGAATTTTAAGTAGTCAAAATAATAGAATTGCTGAAATACAACTGAATTTAGAAATTATCACTTTCCGTCCATGCTCAATTTACTCAACAAGTCCATCAGGGATAAAGGGATTTTCTCCACAGAGTCCTCCTTTCATCTGTCTTTTCCCTCTCCTTCTCAAAGTTATTTCAGCTCTTTTTACATTTTTTTTTTATTATTGATTTTAGAGAGAGAGGAAGGGAAAGGGAGAGAGATGGAAACATCGATGAGAGAGAACATCGATGGGCCGCCTCCTGCCTGCCCCCCACTGGGGATTTGGCCCACAACCTGGGCATGTGTCCTGACTGGGAATCGAACCGGCGACCTCTTGGTGCATGGGTCAGTGCTCCACCACTGAGCCACACTGGCCACCCTTATTTCAGCTCTTTAATGGAAGATGCTATCTCAATAATTAAAGAATATGAATACAAGTTGGGGGAATATCCAGAGCTGTAAACCCAAGATGTCTGTAGACTATTCAGATTCCAATAGATATAGAGAATGTTGTGTACATGCAAGGAGAGGTAGATTGAACTGTGTAGGACACTTTTTAAATGGCGTTTCTGAAAATACCAAAAGAATTTTATTGTGACCTCTGCTAGTATTGCTTTTAGAAAACACTTCAGTAGATTAATATGTCGTTTTGATGATGTAAAATATATCATAGCTAATCAGAGTTTCAATTCTGTTAAATCAAGTTTTCACTGAGCCAATGCTTCTGTTCCAAATGTTTGGGGTATTTTTTATTCTTTTTCATTTGTGTTTTGTTATTTCTCTCATGCAAACTTTTTTACTTTCAGACAGAGAAAGGACTATCAAAAGTATGGCAGGAAAGTAAGCAGAATTCTGGTGATCACTGGCAAAAGGCTGTCATCCTGCTAGGAAAATTAAGAAATTTTGAAGTTATATTTCAAGGTATCAGAACAAGGGATCTGGGAGGAGGAGCTGCCATTGATGACATTGAATTTGAAAACTGCATGACTGGTAAGTGTCCGGAACACCTTTCCCTTTGGAAGCACACTTATGATCGAGCCTTTTTCTCTTTGTTTCATGTGTTTCCAATGTTCTGCTCTTATATATTCTATACATATATAGACGACCATTCAAAGAGATAATTTCATAATTGTTGAAGCTACACTTACATGTTAAGAGATAGTATTTTCTCCATCCATCCATTGCTTACGTAATGTCTCCCTTCCACAGCATCCCCTTTCCAACATGCAGACGTGTTTTCCTTTGGATTTCATGTGTATACATGTATCTATTTTAAATTAGCATAAGAAGAATCAGTAAAAGAGGGTTAGAGAGCTAGTGGTAAGCGAATGTGTGAGAAATAAGTTCAACCAGATAAAATTCAAACAGCACTTGAGTTGAGGTCTATGCTTAGAGGATTTCAGAAGCTGCTCTCGCAAGTGAACAGCAACTCAACAAGCTTTGCTGTTTGTCGTGCTTCTAATGTGAAGTCTAATTATACTTAGATTCTCTTCTAAATATACCTAGAAAATGTTAAAAATAACTATAAATACATCTGTACGTTTTCACAATTGGCATAGCTCTGTCCCAGGCAGTATTCCATCTAATTTCCAAAACAGTACTGTGTGGCGTGTGCTGCCAATGGAGTTGCCTGCGGTGATTTTCTGCACTGAGTCACTTGGAGACCAGCCCCTGGGACTGAGAGCTACACTTGAAAGCTATTTAATTTTATTGTTGCTCTCATATTAAAATATGACTTCACTGAGGCAGTTAAAAAAAAAAAAGTGATTTTGGTTTTTGGTGATATTATCACACCTGCTCTATAGGCTGCTTCCGAGGATTCTGCTTAGACGTCAGTATGGTAGTTTGACTTTCCCTGTGGTGTTTCCAGGAACATGTTACCTAAAGTCAGAATCCGTGCGTCCGGGACCATCTAGGGAGCACGGAGCTCCAGGTCTCTGTGTCAAGCCGGGGATCGGGGTTGCACTTAGAGAAGTCTGTGGGAGGGGAGGTTCAAGGACAGCAGACAGGGTTCTGAACACAGTCATCCAAAGGTATCTGAGGTCAGAATGTGCTGCTTCAGGTCCTCCCTAGTGATACGGCGAGTTTCTGTTACAACCAGTCACTCCGTCTATAAATGCTTCCAACAATTTAAACATTTTTTTCAAAGCTTTTTTTAATATTTTAGAAAAAAAGAAGCTTTGATTAAACAAAAGTGATTCCTTTCCTCTCAAGGGAAGCAGAATGATCCCTAGATGGTTTGATTCGGGATTAAAAAAAAAAAAAAAAAAAAACCCTGGAAATTATTCTGACTTTGCCAGGCTTCATGTAGAAGGATACACTCTTTCTTCCCCTCTTTGTCTTGAAGTCCTGGGAAAATTTACGTGACTATAGTCAATTTTGTTCAGTTCAATCCATGCTCAGCTTACTAAGGAATACTTTACTATCTTGTATTTCTTGTATTTAGTGATAAATTACAATAGTTCTTTCTGTGTCATAAATAATAAAGAGGCAAATTGTGGTCAATTGTAGATGCATATAGTCAATTGTATATTAAATATATTTTAGGAAAAATTAACCATTGATTTTAATAGACCAGCTCGCTATGAATAATGACGATCTTTAAATTTTAAATAAGTTTTTAAAAAATGCATTATGAAAAAATTTGCAAAACTATGTATGGAACAAAAAACCCCAACGATTCCTTAGTTTGAAATTAAATACCATATACTGCCAGTGCTGTGAAATATGGCTAATGAAAAATAGTTTAGAATATGTTACTCTGAGTTGTTTTTCACTATTGCAATTAAAAAGAGAATGATAGGCCCTGATCGGTTTTGCTAAGCGGTTAGAGCTTCAGCCCACAGACCAAAGAGTTGCGGGTTCAATTCCAGTCAAGGGCACGTACCTGGGTTGCATTTTGGGCCCCAACCCTGGTTGGGACCATGCGGGAGGCAACTTGTAGATGTGTCTCACACTGATGTTTCTCATTCTCTTAAAAAATAAAAAAGAGAATGATAGTTGGCAAAACACCCTAAAATCAAGAAGCACTATAGAATAGTGATTAAGAACAAGGAATTGGCCCTGGCCTGTTTGCTCAGTGGTTAGAGTGTTGGCCTGGGGACCGGAGAGTCCCTGGTTCAGTTCCCCGCTGGGGGCGCGTGCCTTGGTTGCGGTTTGTCCCTGGCCCTGGTTGGGAACCTGGGTCATGGGGTGGTAGTCACTTGGTGTGTCTCTCTCCCTCCCTCCCTCTCTCCCTCCTATTCTGTTTGAGGATAAATGCAAAAATGTCCTCCGGTGAGGATAAAAAAAAAAAACAAGGAATTGTGAGTCAAACTATCAAACTATCCAGGTGTGGAATCTGGCTCTTCCACTGTCTACACTGTCTAGACTGGGTAATTGTTTTAAATTTCACTTTGCCTCCGTTTTGTCATCATTAAAATGGGGATAATAATAATGGTACTTCTATCACAGATTTCTGTGAATGTTAAATATGCTAATATTCGTAAAGTGCTTAGAATAGTCTTTGCACATAGTAAACTTACATATTATAATTTATTGCTGTAATAATCATTATTATTATCAACTATGCTTTTTTTCCAAATGGTGCTCTATTGCTCTGTATCAGGAAACCAACTTCAAATCATATGCAAATAATTTGCCATAAAAAATCTATCATGGAATTGTTAGTGTTTCCCATTTGAAATGAAGAACTTAAAAAATGATTTAATGTTCATTTCTCTGTCACATCCTGCCAATCACAAAAGACCACATATTGTATGATACTATTTATATGGAATGTACAGAACAGCAGATGTGCATAGATACAAAGTAGATGAGTGGTTACTTAGGGTTGAAGAAATACAGGTTGGAGAATGACTGTTATTGAATGGGTTTTCTTTATGGGGTGATAAAAACATTCTAATTGGTTTTTTTTATCCTCACCTGAGGACATTTTTCTATTTTTTGTTCAGAGAGAGTGGGAGGGAGAGAGAGAGAGAAAGAGAAATATCAACGTGAAAGGGACACATCGAGTGGTTGCCACCCACACGACCCAACCAGAGCCAGGGACAAACTGCAACCGAGGTATGTGCCCTTAGCAGGAACTGAACCCGGGTCTCTCTGGACTACAGGCTGATACTCTAACAGCTGAGCCAAACTGTCCAGGGCAAAAAAATTCTAATTTTTTAAGGTGATTGATGTACAACTTCATAAATATACTAAAACCATTACATTTTAAACTTCATATGGATTAACTTAATGGAATATATTTGAATTATAAATCAATAAAGCTGTTTTAAATTTTTTAAACATAAGGGAGAATTCTGAAAAGATGGTGGTAGTGGTATCAGAATAGCTTTTGGATTTGCCAAAGTTGCTCACATCAAAACAGTCAGTTCCTAGTAAGTAATGTCAATAAGCCGTGAAAAGTATGTACAACAAAATTGAGTGGAATTTATCCCTATAAAACTTACAAGCTAATGGGGACAAACTAGCAACTGGCCAAGACCTGTGTGATATTCATGTCTATAAAAGAGAAGGCAGTATCATCACAATAGAGCCAACAGGTAGGTATTCACTAGAAAATTAGGCAGTCAGTTTGAGAATGGCAGCTAAAACTGGGAGGGGTTGCCTGGTCAGTGTGGCTCAGTGGTTGAGCATCAACCCATGCACCAAGAGATCGCCAGTTCGATTCCCGGTCAGGGCACATGCCCAGGTTGTGGATTCAATCCCCAGTGAGGGGCATGCAGGAGATGACCAATCGATGTTTTCTCTCATCGATGTGTCTCTCTCTCTCTCACTCTCCCTCCTCTCTGTCTAAAAATCAATAAAGATAAAAATTTTCTTTTAATGTTAAAAAAAAACTAGAAGGGGTTTTACCCACTATGATAATGAGTGGGCTCAAAAGGTCTGTGGCAGGTGTATGGGGCTGGAGCAGTCCAGACACCATGAGCTCTCAAAATGGGTCCACCGGGACTCCCTCCCAGGACAGCAGCCTGTGTCCAAAACCAATAAAATACCAAAAAAAAAAAAAAAAGCACAACCAAGTAAAAACACCCCTGGGAGTGGAATCAAATTGCGTAGACCAGAGACAGATGAAGGGAAGAGAAGATCGCATCAAAGTGCTAGAAGGGAAATAAGCCAGGAAATCTCAAGGGCAAGCCACCATACTTTGATAGATTTACTGAGATTCTATAAACTTACAGCCTTTTTCAGGGTTTTGACATTAATCAGCTGACATTGGTCCTGTATCATTTTAGAGCCTCAGTTTCCTCATTCGCAAAATGACAGGACCATAATAGACCATCTCTGAGATTTTCATAGGACTGGCTCACAACTGTAGAATCTAGTATATCTTTTAAAGTGCACCACTTTACTAAAGATATGTTGTTTCATACAATAAGAATTCTATGTTTTATTATTTTTTAAATAAATTTGTTGTGGTGACATTGGTTAATAAAATTATATAGGTTTCAAGTACACAGTTCTGTGATACAGGGTCTCTATGTTCATTGTATATGTACCACCCAAGACAAATCTTACTCTGTCACCTTGAATGTGGCCCCTGCCAGCCTTCACCACCTCTCCCTTCTCTGTCGTATCCACCCTACTGTTGTCTGTCTCTGAGTTTTCATTTGTTTGCTTTTCTAGTTAGTTCATCTGTGGCTGTCAGCTTTATATCCCACAGATGAGTGAAAGTATATGTTCTTGACTTTGTCTGACTTCTTTCACGAGAGCAAAGTTTAAAATGGATTAAGAGCGAAAGGGGAAGAAGGCAAAGGATATACATAAAATGGATATTTGGTGGTTATCTGCTTTACTTGCTAATAAGAATGCTATTGGAACTTCATGTTTATTTCTTACTTTCCATTAAAAAACTTACATCTCAATTTCTTATATAGTATTTAGTACTTGGCCAAAATAAGTTAGATATAGGTTTTTTTTAAATTTTTATTTCTTTGCATTCTGATGCTATCTTCAATTTACTATCAAATTTATTGTAATTTTTTTCAAAAATAAAAATGAAACCAAAGAAAAGACATATTCTTTGTCTGCCCAGGGATGCATTAAGAAGTATATCTCCTTTTTAGACAAGTTAACAAAAAAAATCAAGGGACTTATTTGTAGAAAAAAAAAAAAAAGACAGATTATAAAATTGACATCTCTTCTTTTTTAATTCAAATTGATTTTTAAATGGCTTGTACAAAAATCATAAAATGCAACCACTGTTCTACAAAGCAGAGAAATAGAAAGAGAATTTATGTTAAAAGGAGACGAATATTCCATCATTGTAATTATAAATGTGTCGATTGTAAATTTAAATGGTCAATCCATTTTCATTCAGAATACTATTCATTAAATGTGATAATTCACCTGATTCTCACTGAGTTTACTATTAATACTAAAGAGCATGTCTGCCATTTCTGCCATAGGCCACTGTGCAAATCCTAGCTTAGCCGCTTGCTCTCTGCTCTGTGGTTTTGGGCATAACCTTCCTTTGTCCCATTTTCTCAGCTATAAAATTGAACTGACACTGTTTCCATCTCCTGGAGTTCTTGCAAGGATTCAATAATTTACTTTATATAAAGTGCTTTGAAGCATGCATGAGCTATAGTAACCACTGCACATCTTTGGGCTAAAACTAAAAATGAGCAGCAACAGCAAATGATTTTCCGTTGTTGTAGGCACAACACTGTTTACATCAGTGCTTAAGATCTGGTTCTGTTCTGTGCACAGGTCCAGCAGACGATTATTGATCGTGTAGGCTGAGGAAAACTCTGCGTGGTGCGCCAGGCACGGCTCCTCAGGGCAGGACTGCGATGGATGTCTTACGCAGTGTTTGGCTTTATTTATTTTCTGTTTCCTCTTTTAATGCCCTCTGTTGGACTCCTGGCATTTCTTCTCCTTCCCCATGTACACCCCCCCCCCATATCTTCTATTTCCAGGACCACTTTGTGAACTGTCTCCAGGACACTGGTAAACCTGGTACCTCGGGTGGAAGCCAATAATGATATAAGATGTCAGCTTTTCCGTGGAAAAATCTGGAAGATCCAATTGAATGATGACCAGTTTTCAGTTCAGTGAAAAAGAAGTAATTTAGGAAATAGAAAATGCTTCCAGAAGTTAATAAAATCTTCTGAGTAAGCAGTAGCTACTCGGTCTCCCTCAAAATTCATATAGAACAAAACAAAACAAAACATTACACTCCCTAAATTATCCTAAATGTGAAAGGAAGGAACCAACTTGGGAATAAAGTAAGAGAAGCCAGTGCCATAATTTTAGATGCCTAGTACATTGTCTTCACACAAAGCCTGAAAAGACATCTTTTTTTATTATAACTACGTTCACACCTATCAGCTTGTCCCCTTAAAAACTGTATGTATGACTCCTAAGTGCCCTTTAAACAGGAATTGATCTGGAGTGACAGATAGTGGTTTGAGGACAGTGACTTCAGTGCAGCATCACTCTGGATTTGAATTGAACTTGGGAGATCACAAAACAGTGATTGTTATATATAAAGTTCACGAATACATAAATCTATAAACAGAACCCTGTAGAGTTTCATTTTGGAACTTACCTTCTACACTTAGTTTAGATGAAAAGCTGTATTTCTGCTCAACATATGAGTGTTCCAACTGTTGCATTTAGATCTTTCACAATTTTCTTTTAAATAAACGTTGTCATTCCGGCCCATGTGGCTCAGTGGTTGAGCGTCAACCCATGCACCAAGAGGTTGCTGGTTCGATTCCCAGTCAGGGCACATGCCCAGGTTGTGGGCCCGATCCCCAGTAGGGCATGGAGGAGGTGGCCATTCGATGTTCTCTTTCATCGGTGTTTCTATCTCTCCCTCTCATTTCCTCTCTCTGTAAAATCAATAAAGGAAAAAATAAATAAAATAAAATAAACGTAGTCAGAAAAGGGAAAAAAAAAAAGATGGTAAGCAATGTAACAAATAATAATTAAATGTCTCACCTAAATGAAATAATTAAAAGCAACTTTTATTTTTAATAAGTTATGGTCAGATAATATGTAGGTAGCACTGTATAATGTAAAGGTTCATACATGATGGAAGAATAGGACTATGGATGGATGGATAAAGTAATGAATGGATAGACAGTCAAATGAATTAGTTGAAATCATTTCTTCAAACCTTGTTATATGTGTGAAAATTCAGAACAGAGCAAGTTCCTGCCTTCATTGGGTTACATTCTGGTGGCAGATGCAGACAATAACGTAACAGATAATATTGTGTCACCTGGCCACAGGCGCTATGAAGGGACTAGGGTGAAAGTGGTGGAGAATTATGAACCTGATTAGAGTGGTCAGAAACTGTCCTTTGGAAGAAGATCACAACTGAGCAAAGGCACCCCTGCAAACACCTTGGGGGGAAGCACTCCAGGCTTCAGAACTAGGAAGGCAGAACTCCTGGGAGGGGCGCACCTGGGCAGGGCTGAGGCCTCATCATGCAAAGCTTTGTCATCAGAAATGCCTGCTCTGGACGGGCATCTTCGCACAGCACAGAGCTTCAGCAAGGAGTCATTCTTCCTAGGTATGAGCCTGACTCTGCCACTTATTTATTGTGTGACCTTGAATAAATACCTACCAACTGGGTGCCTAAGTCTCGTTATAGCAATAACAAATAGAAATTACCTATAGGGTAATTGTGAGAATTTATCAAGTTCATATATGCCAGGAGCTTTGAACAGTAACTCTTCATAGTAGTTACTCAATAAATGTTAGACATGATGATCATTATCATCATCACAGCAATATTTAATCCTTAGTACAACTCTGGAAAATTGAAATACCAAGGGGTTACCCTCAATAATACCAGCCAGACTGATTTCCTTATTGATGCTTAATGACATTGCAAGTTCTATCCATATTTAGTCACAGTAGCCTAGAACACTGCTAAAATCAAGAGTAGCTTGGGTAACAATCAACCAATACCCGCCCTATCTAGTTTGTGTTCTTAAAAGAAAACATATTGCTAGCATTCCTAGCAGTAGACTGTTTCAGTAACACTAATTGAAATATTTTAAAACATTGTAAATCTTGTTTTTCTAAAAATTTAAAGTTCAACCAATCTTCATTTTTGAACTTATTTTATTTTGGATTCAGAAATGTTTTCAGTGAGGGGAGAAGAAAAACAAAATAAACCTTATATGCAAATGTTATAGAACTTGAGCCCAATCCAGGTCACAGTAGATTCTTCAACTGTTTATAGGTGACTATTTTTATTCAAGATTTTCTTATGAAATTCACAGAATTTTTTAAATTTTTTTATCCTCACCTGGGCACATTTTTGCACTTATCTTCAAATAGCGAGGGAAGGAGAGAGGGTGGAAGAGAGAGAGAGAGAAACATCGATATGAGAGAGACACATCAACTGGTTGCCACCCACACAACCCCAACAGGGGCTGGGGACAAAATGCAACCGAGGTACATACCTTTAGCGGGAACAAACCCGGGACTCTCTGATCCACAGGCCGACGCTCTAACCACTGAGATAAACCAGCCAGGGCCACTGAATCTTTTATAACTAAAGCTAAACTCTTCTGTCAAGAATTGTCATAATTTATTAAATATAATCTTTATTTAGAGCCAATTCATATTTTTAAATTAAAGGTGGTACTACAAATTAACCATTAGTAGCTGGGTGAATGCCCAATGGTTTCTCAAAAGAAAAAAATAGACTTATTTGACATAACTACCTCACATTTCTTCAAATCTCTTTTATTGATTAACAAAAGATGTTGTGTTTAAAATATTTCTTTTTCCTCTGTGTGGTCGATTTTATTTATTTATGTATTTATTAAATTGGGGTGACATTGATTAATAAGTTCATACATATTTCAAGTGGACATTTCTATGATACATATTAAATAATAATCAAAATATTTATTATAATTTGCCCTGGCTGGTTTGACCCAGTGGTTGGAGCATCGGCCGGTGGACCAGAGAGTCCTGGGTTTGGTTCCCGCTAGGGGCACGTACCAAAAAAAAAAAAACATTTATTATAATTAATGTACACTGTATATCCTGATTATATTTTCTTTTCCAATTTATATGTTAATGACATTTCATATATAAATGCACATTTTATAAAATATAATCCACATATCAATGCAAATAATATTAGTCACTTTAACTTTAACAAAGAAAGGTAACTTTTTTGGTGATTCGGAATTTTTGATTACTCATCAAAAGGGAAGAATGGTGAATCAGTTCATTGATTTATAAACAAATACTACAAATTTTTAAACCTATTATTGTATGTGACAGAGACATTTGCTGTTTGCAAAATATTCCTTTGTCCTCCACGTGGCCCAGACCCTTTGGGTAGGTGGATCTATGTGAGCAAGATTGGCCAACGTGCTATGACGAAGGAACTTGCCACTTCCAGGTTGAAGCACTTAAGCAGGTGGATACTCCTCCAGGTCCTCCTTCTGCTTCTGTAGGAGAGGGGACGCCTCATTTTCCAGGCGGTGATTCTACTTGTGCCTGGTCCCTGAATTTGTAGAGGAAAACCCCTCGAGCAGATTATTCTAGATCTGGATATTGAGTAACAAAAAATTATTTTTGAAATTTGGTGGTTATTTTTTGTCATATAATCTAATTGATCTGAACTAACACACCATATAATTCCCTATATTACACAGAGGAATATTATTCCAATTAAAGCTATTATAGACTCATACTGTATGTATGTAGAGTTGTATTTGACATTGGGTTGTCCAGGATTGTAACATAGGAAGCAAATACATTTGTTGTCTGTAAGGACACATTATGAGGATTGTGGTTTCTTAATTAATGACCAAAAAGAAATCACAACAAAGATATCAATTCTTTGTAGGATTTTTTCAAACTAAAGATGTAAGAGAGAAGTATACTTACCTTTCAGATTCTAATACTCTAAATACATTGAGAAAGAGCTTCTAACATCCCTGGCTCCAGCCTTGTGGGGAAAGAGGTCAGAGAAATAAAGTTGACTCTAAACAATATTCAGAACCAACAGGTGCAGAGAATCCTTGTGGCATCAACCATCTGCTCGCAGTAATTGCCAGCTATTACCCTCATTTTGCTTTATTGATTGGATTGACTTGAGACAGGCCTCAGGCAAGAAGCCTCATTGTCATGGTTGACCCATAACATTGTTCTGCTTTAAGACTTAGAGCCAACCCCTGGCCAGTTTGGCTCAGCTGTTAGAGTGTCAACCTGTGGACCAAAGAGTCGTGGGTTCAATTCTGGTGAAGGGCACATACGTCGGTTGCAGTTTGGTTCCCTGTTCTGGTCCAGGTCATGCAGGAGGAAGCCAGTCAGTGTGTCTCTCTCACATCAATGTGTCAGTCTCTCTCTCTCTCTCTCTCTCTCTCTCTCTCTGCCTCCCACTGTCTGAAGATAAACCGAAAAATATCCTCTGGTGAGGATTTAAAAAAAAAAAAGACTTACAGCAAAGTTATTTGCTTCTTGTTGATCAGGGACTACATTTTAGTCCTCGTCCCATGTCCATATTTTAAACGATAGGACTATGTAATTGAGTTTTTTATTATATCTTTAATCAGCTATTTTAAATTAAAAAAAGCAAAGTCATGGATCATTTAATTACTTTAACATTATATTTAAATCAACTATTTATTACACACCTAAAAATATCAGATATTACTTTATCTTTCAATAAAATTTCTAAAATTAACATCTCTATGTCAAAATGGTCTACATTTAAAGATGTAATAGTAATTATATCATAATAATAAGCTGAATATTGTAATTAATGTAATTATACAAATTATAATCAAAGCACAATGATATAACTTTGTTCATTCATAATATTAAATAAAAATAATTACTTTAGCATAGATTTTTAGTAAGCCTTAAATAGCCCTCGAAATATCATTAGTAAAGGTACTATAAATTTGAATAATAACATCTTCAGTTTATATGCTTTCTAATTAGAATTTGTTTCAATTACAATGAACATTTTTGCACTTACTATCTGGGTCAGCATGATTATTGCACAGAGAATTCGCAACAATATGGTACTTCAATCTTTACTGAACTATATTTCACTAATTTTTTTCTATTTAAGATTAGCATGAATGTTTATCAATAATAAGATTTCCACTTTAAATTTCTGAAATATTTTTTTATTATACAGTTGAAAGATATGCTTCACAGTCTTTAAACAAATATATGACATAGAAGCTGCAAGTGGACTTAAAATGAGTAGATGCAGAACTCGAGAAATTTACAACCCATTGGATCTAACATACAGAAATGAGTTTCAGTAAAACACACAGGTATTTGTACATGCACAAATACTAAGCCAGGGCCAGAAACCAACTTCCCTATTATTGAATGTAACGGAACATGCACACATACATTCACAAAGTGGTATATGTGAGTTTCTGAAAAGCCATTTTTAGAATAATCACACCAGAAAAGGACTGATGGGAAAGTAGGTCTGGGAAAGCCACAATGAGCAGAGGTAACTAAGTTATACAGTACTGACACAAGTAATAGCAACCATAGTAAAAATTCCAGCATAGAGCCCTGGCCGGTTTGGCTCAGCAGTTAGAGCGTCCGCCTGCGGTCCGGAGAGACCCGGGTTCGGTTCCCGCTAAGGGCATGTACCTCGGTTGCAGTTTGTCCCCGGCCCTGGTTGGTCCTGCGGGTGGCAGCCACTCGATGTGTCCCTTTCACGTCGATGTTTCCCTCTCTCTCTCTTCCTCTCTCTCCCTCCCGCTCTGTACAAAAAGTCCTGGATGAGGACTAAAAAAAAAATACCAGCATAGTAAATAAAGAAGCTTTTCAGTGAAATAGTACTTCACCTAAAAAGGGAGGGGGTAAGGTGGGAGGCAATGAGTCTTGATGGAGGGTGGTATAAAAAAGTTAAGAGCTATTGAATAATGGAGACCAAGGAAAAGTGACCAAAGATTGGAGAAACCATAGGACCAATAGTACTTCTAAACGAGCATGTAGAGAAACACACTCAGCAACCCTGCCTTCCACTGGGACTGTCTGGGCTCGGCTGGTCTAGTGTTGACATCTGCTGTGCCTTGGTGGCGCAGGCGTTACTGTAGTGGGAAAAGTCACGCAGGAATCAACACAGCTCTGTGTTGTATTGACCTACTTCCCTCATCGGTCAGTTGCATACAAAGTTCATGTTTTAGGGACCATGCATCGGATACGTGATAACGCAGACAATGGAAGGAAACTAATATATGTTAAACACCTAGTGGGTGCCAAGATCAAACCAGACCCAGCACATACATTATCCCCTTTAAAAAGGGAATGGTGTTTAGTACAGAGCGGTTTCCTGAAGGACACGAGCAAAATGAGAGTGCATAAATTGTCTGGAATTTTGCCTCAGAGGAGTTGGGACATACAAAGTTTTAAATTATTGATTACAAGGTTGGGAAGGAGCTCAGCATGAAAAAAGAAAACAGCAGCTAACCAGCATGGTTGGGATTTATGTCAACTAGTTTACTTTTTGGTCTTTTCGTTTTTGTCCACTCTCACGATCATTTCTAGCAAATCTCTAGGTTCATTAAGTCTAGTTTAATTGCCAGTGGCATCAAACCTTGAGGGAGATTATTTAAGAATACAAGGAATCTCAGGAAACCCAAGATCAGAAAAACAGTCCAGCCTCAGGAAGGTTCTAAAACCAGGAAATGAAAAAGAGGGAACTTGGCCAGTGATCTCTGTGTGCCTCTGACCTTTTTAATTGCTTCTCTCTACACTTCTGCTTCGGTCGCCCCTCCTGGCACCAGCGCTGTCTGCTGCAGCACACATAGACAGAAACATGCCTGCACCACAGGATTCAAGAGCCCAACACATTGCTGCAGAAACTGACTGGTAACATTTCTAAATTTTCTGGCAAGGGGCGCTGATTGACCTATCTTGGGTCAAATGGCCACTCTCAAACTCTTGTATTGTAATCAGATGGCAGGGACATGCTGTATAAACATGCCTACTGGGCCCCCACCTTGGAGGCAGCATGGATAGGGGAGTGGTTGAATGAAGGGGGTGGGATAAATAAGTTCACTATTGGCTCTTTGAAAATGTACTCTTAGAACTGTATTCATTTAACAAATACTCCACAAACAAGTATATTGAAGGGTATTCCCCAGTGAGTTCATGTTCCCATAGATGGCTAGTCCAATGGCATAGGTAAGGGTAATGAAATGATCTAGCACGTGCAGTAGGACTCGAGATGGGGGGATGGGTATTGGAAATACTGTGACGGAGATCATTCAGAATGGGGGATTTCGCTCTAGTTATTATGTTTCCCTTCCTGCTGGGAGAAAAAAATCCCACACAAACAATAAGGTGGGGAAGGAGGCAAAGAGAACATACTTAAAAAATTTCCTTGAAGCTGTAGCACATCAATTTGACTTATAGCTAATTAGCCACATTTTGTTGCATGGTCAAATTAAAAGGAAGCCTAGGATATGTGTTTGTTCAAAACTAAGGTAAAGGTAAGGAATGGATATTTGTTTAGAGAACATATAGTCTACTGTAAGTTTATACTAGGCAATTTCTCAGTCTTCGAGTATATAATTATCACTAATATTTATTGTCAATTAAGAGTGAATATAAATATGCACATGTCCGCTGGTAACCTCCACCCAGTGTCCTTTGCTCGGTTTCTCACATGCTCTCTGTTAAGGTTGCTTATTGTTTAGTCCTCTTCAGTCTTTGGGCATCTTTGCCTGTCTCCATAGTTCATCCCCTTGAACATTTCTTAAACCATCACACTTCCATCAAGATCACGTTCCCTTTTTAGTTTAGGTAAATGAATTGAACTATTTCTTTAAATTTTCACCAACCCTGGTTTGCACTAAATTTTTACAAGGAAAAACATGTTCCTGCTTTCGTAGGTGAAATGATGCAGTGTTTTAATTTATATCTACAATTAACGATGAGGTTAAATTTTTTAAAACTAGTATGCTTGTTATTATAGGTCATTCACATTTCTTTTTTTCACAGTAGCCCATTTATTTCCTTGCTAAAATTTTCTGTTGCGTTTTTGCTTTCTTATATTAATTTGGACATGTTCTTTCTTTACTAATTATATAAATCCTCTTTTATAAGATATGTTGTAAATATTACTTTCTTGCTTTTTATTTATTTATGTCTTTAAACTGAAGTTTTATATTGATTAGAGAGAGAGAAACATTAATTTGTTATTCTACTTATCATGCATTGATTGGTTTATTATTGCATCACCCTGACTGGGGATGGAACCTGCAACCTTGGCGTACTAGGTGGCGCTCTAGCCAATTGAGGTACCCAGTCAGGGCTCTTTATATATTCTTATAGAAAACATCTTATGACATTTATTTAATTTAATATAATTAAGGTTTTACTCTATAGGTTTGCCTTTATCACTAGGCTTAAGAAACACTCAGATTAAATGTTCTTTATATATTTTTCATCTATACATTTTAGTGCCAATATTTAGATGTCTTCGAGCCATACATAATTTTTTCATCACCAGATTTTTGTCTTACTTTAATAATAATTTATACTTTTGGTTGTTCCTTCTTCACAAGTCCTTTGCCAAAATAATTCACCGTAACTTTGTTTTGTTATATATTTTTTTCTTTACATGTTGGCACATTTGACTTTCCTAGTATTTTAATCTACAATTTTGTATTTTATTCTGTTTCCATTACATGGAGGGAACACCCTGGATTCGTTTTAGTTGTTTATTTTTTAATAGTTAATTATAATTCTCTTAATTGTCCCACTGTGGTGGAAAATAAATGTGAAATACAATGATTATCATGATTATCAAGGACTGATTTGTTTGGCAGGGACATGATTTTATGTTATTGCTTTAAATGTGAGCTTAGTCCAAAGTATTAATAGGTTCTTTTAATCTGTACTAAAGCTAAATGTGTTGGTTGAGCTAATAAAAAAAAACTAAAAATATTAAGAAATTAATAGTTTTATTATTGACTAACTGAAATTTTACGTGGTAAAATGTTTCTAGATCATCTTTAATGTGAGTTATTTTATGCCTAGATATCTTTTTATGAGTTGAGTCATTGATTGCAAGCTGTCTCCACGGTTATTAACTGTTGTAAGCACATTGAAATGAAGTTGAGTGGAATGCAGCCTTCTTTGGGATTTGAATGCAATTGCCCAATAAGCTGTGGGATGTCTGTAAGAAACCATGGGGCACACGCTTTGTAGGGTATGGAGACCTTCAACAAGGGGAAACCGTAGCCTGTGTTTAAATGATTGGAAAAAAATGGGTTCTCTAGTTGTCCAGGATCCAAGAAAGCCCATTTCTGGAAATCAATCCTCTCCCTGCCTTTTGTCTCACTGGTTCTGATGCTAATATTACCTACAGCCTATGATAAATGTACATCTCTGAAGAGGCAACCGTTGTTTTCTTCCTTCTGCCCCATCTCTCTCTCTCTCTCTCTCTCTCTCTCTCTCTCTCACTCACTTTCTTTTCTCCTGTTAAAAAAAAAAAAAAAAAAAGTTAACTTTCTATTGTGAGATGTATCAGTGATCATAGTTATCAACCCTGGCTGCCCACTAACATCCCTTGAGGAGATTAAAATCCTCTCTCTGCCCAGGCCCTGTTCCAGACCATTTAAATCATTACCTGAGTGTGGGCTCCAGGTACCCATAGTTTTTAAAGCTTCAGGTTATTCTAATGTGCCCTTTATTATTTGCAATCTTATTATACATATAAAATAGTAATTTAAGTGTATGTTTTAGCATAATATTAAAGTGATCCCCAAGGTACTCTACATAAATTATCATAAAGATGTAAAAATTTGATCCATGAATAATTTCAATATAATTGTCAATTAGCTTTGATAAAATAAGTATTTTATTACATGATTGAGTCATATTTATCACAAAAGTCTGGAGATGCAGATTTAGTTCACTCATTGTTTTGGAAATGCCTGACAGCCCTGGCCGGTTTGGCTCAGCAGTTAGAACCTTGACCCAAGGACCAGAGTCACAGGTTCAATTCCAGTCAAGGGCAGTGTTTGGCAAACACAGTTCTCACTGTTCAACCAGTCAGTTAAAACAGACTTAATTTTCATCATTATAAACCTGTCTTTATTTTCAAAACTGAAATATGTGTAAATATTCATCCCATGACAGTTATCCCACTTCTATATATAATAATTGTTGAATGTAAATTATCTCATATTTCTTATGTCTCTTGAAAATATATTCAAGTGTAATCTTTTAGAAAATAACATTTGCCCTTTTATTTATTTATTATTTTGTTATCCTCACCCAGGACATTTTTCCATTTTTTGTTCAGAAAAAGTGGGAGGGAGAGAGAGGAAGAGAGAGAGAGAGAAACATCGATGTGAAAGGGACACATCAAGTGGCTGCCACCCGCACAACCAACCAGGGCCCGGGACAAACTGTAACCCAGGTACGTGCCCTTAGCGGGAACCGGACCTGGGTCTCTCTGGACCACAGGCCAACGCTCTAATCACTGAGCCAAACTGGCCAGGGCAATATTTGCCCTTTTAATGGCAATGTCCCATGCTCTATGCAAACCAAGGCTGTGTTTTAGTATCCTTTTTATCAATAAAAATGCCCCTAAATTTAAGTGGCGAATAAAGGCAGGCCATGCTGCAACACCTGCTTCTAGAACAGTGCCTAACACTCATTAGACAATCAGCAAATACGTATATTTTTAACTGTGGTAAAATACACAGAACATAAAATTTATCATCTCAATCATTTTTAAGAGTACAGTTCAGTAGCATTAAGTACGTTGACATTGTTGTACAACCATCACCAACATCCGTCCAAGAACTCTTTTCATCTTGCAAAACTGAAACTCTGTATCCATTAAATTCTAACTTCATTTTATTTCTTTTTTGAAATTGTATTTTGTTTTATTTTTTCCATCACCATTTATCCCCTCTATGCCCTCTTCCACCTCCACCCACCCACCCTTCCATCATTGTAATCACCAACCACACTGTTGTACATGTCCATGAGTTCTCTTTTTTTCTTTTTTTGTTTAACTCCTTCATCCATCCCCAATACCTCCCCCAACCAGAGCTCTCTGCCTACACTGTATCTGCATTACTCTGCTTAAAAAGAAAGAAAACTTTACTCTTTGCAACCTTATAGATGGACCTGGAGAACATTATGCTAAGTGAAATAAGCCAGTCAGAGAAAGATAAGCGCCATATTGATTTCACTCGTATATGAAATTTAATGAGCAAACTGAACTACTAAACTCTGACTTCTTATTTCCCTTACCCCCAAACCCTGGCGACTACCATTTTACATTTTGTGTCTATGACTTGGACTATTCTAGATACTTCATATAAGTGGAATCATGTAGTTATTTGTCCTTTTGTGACTGGTTTACTTTGTGACTTATTACTTAGCACAATATCCTCAAAGTTCATCCATGTTGTAGCATATATAAGAATTTCTTTCCTATTTAAGGCTGAATGATATTCTATTTTATGTATAGACCACATTTTTTTTCTTCATTCATCTGCCAATGGACACTTGGGTGGCTTCCACCTTTGGCTATTGTATATAATGCTGCTATGACAATTGGTATACAAATATGCATTGAGTTCTGCTGTCAATTCTTTCTGGTATATGTGCTAAATTAGAATTGCTGGATCAGTCTATTTAGTGTGGCTCAGTGGTTGAGCATCGACCCATGCACCAAGAGGTCGCTGGTTCAATTTCCAGTCAGGGCACATGCCCAGGTTGTGGGCCTGATCCCCAGTGGGGGGCATGCAGGAGGCGGCCAATTGATGTTCTCTCTCATTGACATTTATATCTCTCTCTCCCTCTCCCTTCCTCTCTCTATAAAATCAATAAAGAAAAAAAAAAAAAAAAAAAGAATTGCTAGATCATACAATAATTTTATTTTTTAAATTTTTTAGGGTATTCCAATTCCTCATTTTTTCACCAAAGTTGTCTCTAGTTTTGTTGTTGTTGTTTTATTTTGTTTTTATTGTTGTTCTGGTTGCTGCTACTGCTGTTGTTTTATGGTGGCCATCCTAATGGTGTGAGGTGGTATCTCATTTGGTTTTGATTTGCATTTCCCCAATTTGCATTAGTGATGATGAGCATCATTTTATGTGGGCCATTTATCTATCTTATTTGGAGAAATATCTATTCTAGTCCTTTGCCCGTTTTTTAATTGGGTTGTTTGTGCTGTTGAGTTTTAAGCCAATATTTTTAAATGAGTATAGAGATAATTATGAGCAACAAGGCCGCCCTTTGCTTTGTCATTAAGCAACTACATCAGACAATATAAATGTATATGTACATATAAATTATATATAAACATTTCTAAATATGCCCCATTTCTGTTGTAAGTTCAAATACACTTGTGTAAAACTATCCAAACTCAGCAATCTCTTCTTCGCTTGCTATAATCTCAGTTGTAACATAATTTTCTTTTCTCTAAGGCATATCTTTTTGTTTTGTTAATCTACCATAATTTGTGGTACAAACTGTTGAACAGTGGCTTCTGCCATTGTATTCATTCATCAACCACAGTAATGTCATTGCAGGGAATCGGTTTCTGAGATACTGAAATGAACATCTAACTTGCAGCTACTAACAGTACATCAGCTACTATCCTTGTTCTAAGACCTGTATGCTTCCCTCACTTTCACTACGAGAAATGCTAATTTGTATCAAACTCCCAAGGAAAACTTTGATGAGAGTTTTAAGATATCAGACTTATTTGCATTTATACTTACATCTTCAGCTTTCATAATAGAAAAAAAGCTTTATTTTTAGTGATTAATATGTTGGTAGTAAATAGCATTGTATGGTAAATGGTTTCCTGCTATTTTTTACTGCCGTCTCATAAAGCTCTCTATCTAGACTAATCATTCTTTGAAAATAGTCAGGTTATTAAAGGTGTGAGTCTTTAATGAGCCACTGTCCCAACTTGCCCATATGTGTTTTTGAATGTCTAATAGAGGGAAAGATGAAAACCCTATCTTCTAGAAAGTATGTGGTGTGGTCGTGAAAGAGACTGTACAGAGGAGAACCAGACTGATCATAGGTGCATTCTCAGGCACATTAATTTTAGGGAGCCTCACATCTGGAAATGAGGAGCTAGAAACTGATTCCCTTAAAACTATACACCTTTATCCTCCTCGCCAAACCTGTGAATCCTCTCTGAGGTCCCCGTAACTCAGCCCGAAGATCGCTGATATGTGATTAGTTCATTTTCCCCTTCCGATGTGCATGCCACGTCTGCCAAAAATCAAATTTCTAAGCACATGAGATTCAGTTCTAAGTCTATTATGTTTCTATGATGTATTAGACTATGTCTTTGCCATTCGCACCATTCTATTTATTAAAATGTTTAGAGAAGTTTGTTATCTAAGGTATGTAGTCTCTTAATTTTGATCTTCTTTCTCAGGAGTGTCTTGATTCTTGTTAGCCTTTTGTTATTTTGTACAAATTTTAGATCAGGGTGATTTATGTTTCATTTCCACCACTCTGAGAAGCAGGCTTATTTCTCATTTACTTTAATGGAGAAGGTATAAGTCTATTAATTTCAGTTTTGTGTGGGAGCTTCCGGTAAATTCCGTGCCCTTGGTGGGGCCTACGCCAATGAAGTTCTCTGAAGATTTCAACAGAAATTTCTTGTTGGCTGCATTGTCTTCATTTCTGGCTTTGAATAGTTTTAAATTTAAAATATATTTTAGTATTTTATTATACATCGTAGCTATTTCCTCTCAGATGAGGTGACTTAAATTTCATTCTGCCAAAAATGGAAGTAATAAATGGCTTTCTATCCATAATATTTTAAAAAGTAAAATGCATTATTAACATAGAGGTATTTTGGAATGTTTTATAATATAAATTTGGGAAAATTATATCATCAGTTTTTAAATGTTTAGCCCACTTGAAATTTTTTCTTCTCTCAAGATGTCAACCCTGCTTTATTTATCCTTTAGGTCATAATGTGCTATTAGGTTAGATTATCTTTAAAATAATTTATATAACCTATTAAGCTCCTTATATATTATGTTAAGTTTGACTATGAATCAAATGAGCTTACAGATGTTTCTATCTAAAAATATCCCAAGACCTCTATTTTTAAATATTTTACCCATTTTAAAATTTCCCGAAAAGTATAGAACACACTTTAATTACATTCTGTCATCACCATTTTGATTTGAAAGACATATCTTAGAGGTTATATGATGATAAGCTTTGGAATAATTACCTGAGTTTGAATTTTAACTTTACTATTTCTCAGCTGTGTGACCTGGGGCAAGTTACTCAACCACTCTGTGCCTCTTCTATCAATTAAATTACTGTGAAAATCTACTGATATAACCTTTACAAAGTGATCAAATAAGTATCAAGCCCATTATAAGTCAATAATTAGTATTATCTATTAATACTGACGTCTTCTAACTATATTTAGGAAGTAAACAATAATATAACATATTATTAATGTTTTCCCAAAGCAGTATTTTATTGTAGCAAGAATGCTGGCCTGGGATGAATGCAAGAAGGACTAGGACTTCCAACATCTATAAATTAAGGAGTTTTACCAGCTTTATATATTTTATCTTATCTAAATCTTATAAGAACTTATTTTATATGTAAAGCAGCTAAGAATCTGAGAGGGCAAGTAAGTAGTCAAGATTCAAGAAAAAACTGGAAAAACTAACATAAATAGAACATGTAGTAAATGTCATATATGTACTGGTAACTGAACATACATGATCTCATTTAATGTTTACATACTCTATCATTCATATAAGAAATTTGATATCTCCAGTAGTCAGTTCAGGAATCTGAGTCTAAAAAATGTTAATTAATTTAAAGAAATCACACAAAGTGTTATAGATTTTACTCAAGGACATTTTAAGATTTTGTAAAAAAACAAAAATTTAAATGTTCTTTGCTGTAGTTAAGCTATTTGCTTACAATTATAAAGTACATCTAAATACTTATCCTTAGCCCCAGTTTCAGTAATAACTTTCAGTCCTCAGTAAACCTATTAGATTCTGAAGATTCAAGTGAAATACTATATTGAAAATACAGTACAGATTGATTTTTTACACATCTCACAAATATGAGAGAGTTCAATTGAAAAGGTCAAAGATATTATATTGTGATTACATTATTGGTGTTTAGTTTAGGCAGAAAAACATAACTTGATCATTGTTTGGCCCTGAATTTTGCACATAAATTGCAGTGTCTGGCAGTGATCTTACTATGTAAATAGTAGACAAGTTGGGCTAATTAAAAAGTCTGAATCAGACTGTTCAGCATTTCAAAATCTCTTCTTCTTCATTAAAGCCCATTAATAGGATCAAAATGAAAGAGCTTCGAGAGCTGTATGTTTTCAGGAAGGCTATATATTTCCTTGAACACGAGTGGGATTGTTTTCCTTTATTGCTTACACCATTGGTAATTGTTGTAGCCCTTCTCCTTCTAGAGCAGGGCCTCCGTAGATCAATAACAGATGCAGTTAACAGCTTCTATTCTTTCCACGCATGGACTGGAAACCAACTTTCTGAACCTTAAATAAATCAAGGTCATTTTTTGTTAAAGATTCTGGGATGGGTCAGCAAACTGAAGAAACAACTGTGCAAGCTATCCTTGGGAAGCATAAGCTCCAAGGACCTAAGCAACAGGGGCTCATGGAAATTTGTTCCAGTGAAATGCCCATTAGACACCTGTGCCCTCCAATCCTGTCATTTTTGTGTGTCTTGGTACAACATCCAATCTCAAATAGAACAATCCGGTTGGCCTGTCGTTAATCAGTTGTCTATCCTGAGATTAATCAGCCATGTAAGATTCTGGTAGTGAGCACTGCAGGGAAGCCTGCCTCTCCTCAGGCTACCTCCCCCCCGTTGGCAAGGGGTCTGCAAGAGCTGGAAGGACATGTCCACTCACAGCCCATACTCCCCGGTCGAAATCTGAGGTCTCAGGCTTCTCTGACCAAGTTGCTCCCAGCCTGCCTCAGGCTCTGCCGGCCTCTTCCCAGCTCTGTCCTCCATAAGCCGTAGCCTGAGAAATCAACTTGAACCAGGAAGCACATTCATCTTGTGTTTGTGTTGAACATGAGTGCAGGCTGCATGTGAGAGCACATGTTTTACAAAACTCTGGCCACTTTCTTCATCCATGTGATATGTACTAACACATTAAACACAGAAGATTCACAGCTAACTCTTGGGAATATGTACACTTCAGAAATAGGTCTCTATTTCCATCTGTACTTCCAAACTCTCCATGCCTTTAGCCTAAGTCCTTTGACTAATTATTTTTTATGTATTTTGTACCAAAAATTTTTAATGATTTTATTTTTTCCAGTTATTCCCACACCTTACTTCTATAGGATCAACAATAATAAACTCTTAGGCTTTATGTAACTTTTGATTTTTCCATTTTAGTGGAAATATACATGCTGGGGTGGGGGGTGTTTATAGCTCCAGACAGTCTACAAGAGTAATTTTCAACTCTTTAATGCCCAACAATGTTAATAGAATTTACATCTTACATATTAGCTCATAAGAGAAATGTGGTTTTGGAGGTTTGGGGTAGCTGAAAATGATAACCGTTGATTGCTTGTTACAACATTTTCGTACTTGCACTTATATTTTTAAAAATCAACCAGAAAAATTTCAGTGAATTAACTAAGAAAATGTTTTTATATAATACTTAATATTTTATAGAATTTTAGAGAGGAAAGACCTGAACAGTCCAGAGTGTCTGAATGATTTTATTTCAAGTTGCTTTGGGGTGTTACAACTATAGAAATAGAAATAAGGCTTATTGACTGTAAGTTTAGTGATTAATCTGTCACTCCATAATGGTTGTAAGAGAAAAAGAAATAAGTAAACACAATAATTGCTGACTAGGTTAGTAAGATTAGATAGATAGATAGATAGATAGATAGATAGATAGATAGATAGATAGATGATAGATAGATCGATAGATATAGATCTATATATAGAGAGAGAGATAGATATATCTATATTTATCTATATCTATCGATCTATCTATAAAGTTGTTTTCAATTTGGTCAAATGAATCATTTATTTATTACATAGTATAATACAAAATATTATGTATTAATATTTTGAATTGACCAGCAAATGCTTCAGTATAAATTCTGTGCAAAAGTCACCTGAGCAAAAGAAAAGGCAATAGCATTGAGACCAATGCTGAATACACTATTGCATCTGCTCCTTGGCCATTCCCAGTCAGATAGATGTGACATCCGTGCTGTAGCGCCAACTCTTCCGATACCTCACTCCTGTGGAGTGAAGACAAACCTAGAGCGAAGTGTGCATTCCCCTCTTCACACAGCAGTGAGAACGTTTCAATTACATCTAGACCTCATGACATATTCCATCCATCATGGGTCTTCCTCAAGTCAGAGCTGGGCCATTTGTAATGACTGGGCCAATTTTAGTGATGATTACACTTTTATTGAGTAACTTATTTTTTTCCTTACAATTTTATGTCTTGTACCAAATCCATCTTCCTCAAAAAGAGCCCTTATTATCTTAATATTCTATGTTGCTTTGGCCCACTTCTCTTTAAATTGTATTTTCTTTCTGCCTCGTGACATTACACGCCATGTTCCTCCTTGTCTGTGTAGCAACCAATAAATTACATCATTAGCTGTGTTCATATGGACTATCAACTCACGGAATTTATTACATCTCAGAAATTATCGTAGGCAGTGACAATAATTACCACACAGCCCATTTATCCTCTGAGCAGTTTTCAGTAGTTGACAGTTTTTTCTAATTATTTTTAACTGCGAGGCTTTGTGGGAGTGATTTTGCCCAATGTATTTTAAATTTGTTAAATGCAGTTCTCAGTTCTCAGTATTCATAGCATGCGTTTAATTCATTTTAAGTTTAAATAGCCAGCTATTCTGATTGCAGTGGGAAAGTCCTATCAGCTTTACCAAATTTAAACACAATCCAGCAAATAGTACTTAATCACCTAAAAGAAGTCTGGACTCTCCGCTATGTTTTAGGGATGTAGCAATAAATAACATATCATTACTTTCTTTAAGGATGCTTCCATATTTTTTTTGAAGAAACATGTTTAGTTTGTCCATTGTAGAGTCAATAAATCCAACAGAAAATGTATCGTGGTACTGTATTTTAATACCATCTGCTAGGATTGAGATTATCCAGGGCACCGCATGGGCCTTGGAAAAAACAACACTTCACTTGTGGCTTATGGGATTAGATATTTGAGCAGGAGGAGAAGAGGTTTGGGGTTTACTAGTTGAAAGTAAAGACTGTGTAGTCAAAACATAAATTCTGGCTTTGCTGTTAGGTTGCTGTGTGGACTTCGGTAATTTAAAGAAGAAAAATCATAGTACTTCTTGGAGCTATCTGGAGAATTCAGTGAGTTAATATTTGTAATGTGTTTACACATAATGAAACATGTCATACATTCTCTGTAAGAGTGGAATCACCACCACCACCATTGTATTCCAGTGTATTAGCCCAGGCTATTGTTATAACAAGTTGATCTAAAAATACTACACAATTCAAGAAGCTTATTTCTTATTTACTCTACAGTAGTTGTCAGATGAACACATTGGTGCAGCAGCTTTTCTCGTGCATTTATCCAGGGACCCAGCAGATCTTCAGTTGTGGCCTTCAAGGTCCACCCCAGTTAGTGCTCATCACTCTCCCACCCACCCAGGAGGGGACGAGAGCGTGGCGTAGCGTGTGGGAGTCTGCATGGTCTCACCTGGAAGTGGTGCCTGTCACTCCACCACATTCCGTGGATCAGCACACACCTTGATGGCCCCACTGAGCTGCACCTGCAGCTGAGAAATAGTGTCTGGCTGAGCAGTCACTACTCAGGAGCAACTGCCCCCTATAGAAATATGAGCAGATGTTGTAAATAGCCAGCCATCTCCAGCACACAGAAAGGGTAGGATGAGAGCATAAAAACATGAACGAAGGGACAATGAGGTGAAAGAAGATATACCTCTGTGGACCATACATTTGGGTGCTGTGAGCTTTATTGTGAGACAAGAAGTAGGGAAAGATAAAGAGGAGACAAAAGGAAAAGACAGTGTGTGCATTTTGGGCCATGTTTAGTGTGTCTAATGTGTTGCAAAGAAATCCAATGGGAAATGTATCATAAGTGTCTAAACTCAGGAAAAGGTATAGATTGGGATGTAATTATTGGGTCACCAGCCCCGAGTGGGCAGATAAAACCATGACAGTAATTATGAAACCAAAGGAAGAGCAAAGGAAAATGAATCAGGGTCACAGTTTGCTCCTCCAGCACTTAAAGACCTGGACCAGACCAGGAGCCGAGAGGGGAGAAGGAAAGGAAAGAGACAAGAGACGACGGACCGGCAGGAGCATGATGCCAAGGAGCCAAAGGACTGGAGGGTTACAAAAAGGAAGGCGTTTTTAGCAAATCAGAGGCAGCAGGAAACCCCAGAATGGAAACAGTTGATATGTCTTTTTAAAATGGGGGTTAGGACATTGTCAGATGGTTAAGCAAGTGTTCTTTTCTGGAGGATTAGGAATTGAAAGGAGCTGAAGAGTCGATGAGGACTTCGGAAACGTTCAACCACTAAGCGCGTTTCTTCACACACGAAGCGGGTGCTCTTTGTCAGTGATAGCAGCTCGGAGTTTTGTTGTGGGTGTTGTTTTATTTTCTTATTATTTCCTCTACCTTCTTTCTTGGCCTCTAAACGTTTTTTTGTACAAACCTTTAAACCAATTACTGATATACACACAGACACACACACACATATAGCTTCCTTAAAATATATGAAAAATCATAAAAAATAAAGAAAACTAGATACTTAAACTATGTCCAGATCTAACAAATTAAAGATAAAAATCTGTGTTTCATGTCTGAAAAGAGAGGTTGATCTATTTTTTTTCCAGAAAAATATAGAAACAGTTTGTAAAGTCACCTTCATGTTTAAAAACACGAAACATTGATCTTTAGGATGTTTTCCACTTAGCAGGCACCTCGCCTCTGGTATCACAAGCAGAATTACATTCTTCCTATTTCCCCAAACTCTTCTGTGGGCTAAGACATGGTCCAGTGCCTGCAACAACAGCTCCTCTGGTCATTTGACACAGGCCGAGCTTTGCTGTCACTGAGATCAGTGAGGTGACAAGATGTGTTGCTTTCAGTCGTCTGATATGTGCAATGACCTTCTTAAACCTTGGCGATGTTTCTAACGCACGATCGATTTAAATGCTCAGGGTGAACAGAAAATACCAAACACAGTATTGTTATTTCATGAACATTTGAAAACACTTGTCCGCTATGAAGTGTTCAGCAGTGTTATCTGCAGACGTGCCCCTGTTGTTTTCTGAACAGGAGCACTCAAGTGAAGTGAGTGCATCTGTGCAAACAGATTTGAGGGGCATGATCTTTTCCAAAATACCTGTACCTGAGCCTATTTTACTCGTAGTATCCAAAATGTTTCTCTTCCGTCAAATAAATCTAAGTCTTCCATATTTTCAATAAGTTGTCAAACTTTCTTCGTAAGGAAGCTAAGATTGGAAGAAATAAAGGAAATCCATACAGGACAGCTTCCCCCCAGCTGAGTGGTCTGGCCTATTTTATCAATTGGCTGAAGGACTGAGATTATGGGCACTTTAAAGGCCATCAACTGAATAAGTGTATTAGATATTTATTAACAGAGCCCTGGCCAGTTTGGCTCAGCGGTTAAAGTGTCGGCCTACAGTCCAGAGAGACCCGGGTTCGGTTCCCGCTAAGGGTATGTACCTGGATTGCAGTTTGTCCCCGGCCCTGGTTGGGTTGTGTGGGAGGCAGCCACTCAATGTTTCTCTCTCTGTCTCTTCCTCTCTCTCCTTCCTACTCTATCTGAACAAAAATGGAAAAATGTCCTCGGGTGAGGATAAAAACAAAAACAAAACAACAAAGAAATATTTATTAACAGAAGAATCAACTAGAGCTACTGTTTCTCTGACAGCAAGCCATAAATATCTTCAATTATAGCACAAAATATACCATGTTAATAATAAGTTTTCATCAGTAGATTATAAATTAATTATTTAAAGGTAAGAACTATCACAATATCCACCATGGTATCTGATAATTGATTACTATATGTTTCAGGATGAATAATTAAAGATTCTAAACAGATGACATCACTAGATGTAAACATATAGTATTTTGTATGAAAGACTAATGGTCAGTGTTTTCATTTAGAGATTTATATTACATGGCTTAACTAAGGTTACAAGGCTTTATAAGAAGGGGCTTCAGGCCCTGGCCAGTGTGGCTCAGTTGGTTGAGCATTGTCCTGTGCACTGAAAGGTTACTGTTTGAATCCTGGTCAGGGCACTTACCTGGGTTGTGGGTTCTATCCCCGTGTATGGGAGGCAACCAATTGATGTCTCTCTCCCTCTCCCTCTCCCTCTCCCTCTCCCTCTCCCTCTCCCTCTCCCTCTCCCTCTCCCTCTCCCTCTCTCTCTCCCTCTCTCCCCTCTCTCTAAAATCAGCAAAACATATCCTCAAGTGAGGATTAAAAAAACCCAACAGAATGGGGGTTCAAATCATTACATTGGTCCATATATTTAGAAAGCCCATTAGCAATCTGTGGTTATGGCCCAGTATTACCAGCTTTGACTAGGGAAAACTTTTACTTAGAATAATAAAACTTCTGAGACATACTGATAATAAAAACTATGTGACAACAATTGATCAAGTTAATTGATTACTATATGTTTCTAGGATGAATAATTAAAGATTCTAAACAAATGGCATCACTAGATGTAAACATATAGTATTTTGTATGAAAGACTAATGGTCAGTGTTTTCATTTAGAGATTTATATTACATGGCTTATCTAAGGTTACAAGGCTTTATATGAAGGAGCTTCAGGCCCCTTTACATTACAAAGAACATCCATGTATTAACAAGTAAAAAGAATCCTGTTTATGGAAATGCCTCCTCTTCTGACCACCACAAATACCTCTTAATGTTCCTGTTTCTTCGCATGCACGCAGAGGCTCGTACGTGCTTCCTTCCATATGAACACAAGATAAAGAGAGTGGTATGTGCTAATTTCAGATTTTTTTTTAAAGCAAAGATCTAGTGGACAAGGTTCAAGTATCATAAGGTTTATATTAAGGAGCATTATTTGGAGAAATTTGTTTTGGAGGCTTTCTGGGTGATTTTTAAAATTCATAAGGTATTAACAGATTTTCAATATTAAATTTATATTGAAAGTTAGGCTACAGAAGAGTTAATGAAATTATATAATAGATAAGCTTTCCACTCATTAAAAATGTAAAAGTATTTTAAAGCATGTATTAATGCTCTAAACGGAAATGTAAAGAAGAAAAGTATCGACTGGTCTCATTACCGAAGGAGGGGACAGAAACACAGATCACAGGTGACAGCGCGCTTCCAAGTGGACTAAAGTGTGTGGGGACTGGATTTTTCTAATCCTGTCTGAGAAGAGGCAATCTGGACATGACCCTTTTCATAAGGCTTGGTCTTTTTAGGGAAGGTTCGAATAAATGTGGTTGTTTGTCCAGGGGCTTGTAAAAATTGAAAGAAAGCCCGGCCAGTGTGGCTAGTGGTTGAGCACTGACCCAGGCACCAAGATTTCACTGGTTTGATTCCCAGTCAGGACACATGCCCAGGTTGTGGGCCCGATTCTTAGTGGGGGGCATGCAGGAGGCGGCCAATCGATGTTCTCTCTCATCGATGTTTCTATCTTTCTCTTTCTCTCTAAAATCAATAAAGAAAAATATTTGGAAACCACAAATAACTCTCCCTACAAACTATCCCCCTCCCCTCCCTGTATCTGCCAGGGAGACACAAACCGATTCTCCACATTTAAACCTCTGAAACTTCAAGGACAATGCAGAAGCCAGTGTACATTTATGCTGTGGAACCACATGCTACTAGGATCATAATACAGACAAAGGAAAGCTTGAAACATGAATAGGCAGCACATTAAGTTAAAAAATTAAATTTAACTTCTAGAAGTGAATAAAATTATGATTGAAAATAAATATCAATGGAAAGGATAGAGAAACAGACTAGAGACACAACTGAAACATGAGTCATCAAATAAATGAGAGCTTGCTCACCAGAAAGCAACACAGTAAGGCAAAGAGGAAAAAAATTATATGAAATGGACATAAACACATATTGAGGATAAAATGAGTAAATCCAACGCTTTTCTAATGAAAATACCAGAAGTAGAGAACAAAGACTTGTGGAAAGAGACTGCTTGAAGACATAATATTGATGATTTTCCATAATTAAAAATGGCACGACTCTTCAAGTTATCATAGCATAGAAGAAATGACACCGCAGTAGCAAGGAGCAACCTGGTACCCAGATCTCAGTTTCTAATAGCATTCTCTCATGATAGAAACCAGGGCTCCTTGGAGAGATGGCTGATGACTGACTCCAGGACTAGGTCAGGAAATGTACAGATTGAGCCTGAGCAACTTACAACGCTATAAAATAAGAGTGTCCAGAAGAAACGCCACTATTGATGGAGTATGTCAAAGGGACACAAGAACCAACTTAAAGAGCTTCCCCTAGCCTAAGCTGGAGCAATTAGAGCAATAAAATAAAGTAGCATGAACCCTGTGTATAACGTAGAAGTGTGTAGTCAAGAACATCTTCACTGTAAAATCTGTTTCAAAGCAGAATGAAGCCAACTTTCAACTGGTGTCATGTTCAGGATGGTGACAGTTTGTTCCGATGCATATGAACTAGTCCTATATAGACCTTATGCTTTCATTGGATTAAATATTCATTTCTTATGGCTACATTATTTTTCAGGCCTTTTCTTTCTAGGATTCTTCAATCTATCATGCTTTAGTTTTAGGTGTTTAGGTCTCTGTTGACCTGTATTTTTTGGCTAAAATAAATAATTTAGTTTTTTTCATATGCCATATTCTGCCAACCAGGTTATCTCCAGCTTTCTAACATGATCACCACTGTTCTTGATATTCTTATATCATTGGCTATAGAATATGTGAGATTATCTTTTATTTCATATATTTGCCAACTTTATCAAATCTATAGAGTTGACTATTTTGACTGAATGAAGAAATTGAAACTGGCAAACACATATAAAACATTCTCAAATAGTCTATTTTTTTTTTCTACTTACCATGATGTTTTTGCTAACAACAGTCTGATTGATTATATTCTTGTCTTAAAGATCTACGCTTCTTGGAATTGTAGGTTTTCTAATATATCTTCTTAATATAAATCACATACCACAGAAATTCTAACAATTGCTTGGTTTACTGCAGGTCAAAGCACTGACTTGATTCCATGTCTTTGCTATTCTATATTGTTAGGGAAATAATCCTCATTTAGAGATTTCGTCTATTTTAGTCATCGTTTTAAAGAACTAAAGAAAACTATTATTTAGATTATGAGTGAAGACATTTCCTCTGTGGAGTACACATCCGGCTCCATGAGCTATGGCATTGAATCATGAAATAATCTCCAGCACATAGACTTGCATGCTAAATAATGTCTACACATTGCCCTGGGTAACTGTAAATTCTCACTAGTGGTACTTAAAATTATTTGGCAAAAAATCTAAAACAGTCAATAAATATGACCGTGAATTCTTCATCATCCTGATGCCCATAGTGGAAATATTTGCTGTTGTTTTAGATTTTTTTTTTTCTGTCTTCATATTTGGACTACTTGTTACTGGTAAATTATTTCTGCAGATTACTCAGGTTTTAGCTTTTGTGTGTGGGGATGACTCAAAGGCTATGGAAATGCACTTTTATCAAATCTAGGTAGCTTTACCATTTTTCTTTATGGAAATAGTGCCTAACCTTGAGTAACTTACCCCCACCTCGGGTACACCAGCTTGAACTTGTAGTCTATGTATCAAAGGAATTGCTGAGCTGTATTTAATTTGTTGAATTTGATAAAAGTATTTGACACCTTTAATGTATATCACTTTGAAGCTGTGAAGAATTATCATTAGACTTTCTATCAGTTCAAATGATATTCAAATATGTGACTTGCTTTGAAAATCCTGTCAATTCACTTTTCTTAGTTCTCTTTAGATGAAACCATTATAACTTCAATTATTATAACCAGCATATATTAAGCACAAACTATGTAGTAGATATGTTAGACCCAAGAGAATAAAGCAAAAACTCCTCCTGTTCCAGGGGCTTGGAGTCTGGAAGGACAGCTAGACATGTAAATCACCCTTATTTGAGGTGCAGAGTATTTGATATAAGAATAAAAGGGGTCTTCGGTGGCATGAAACAGGGAGTGTCCAACCCAGGACTTGTATGATAAAGAGAAAGACAAGGCAAGGGTAGAGAGAGAAGTTGTTCCCTTGAGTCTTGAAGTCAAGGAGACCACAGGAGCACACGGGGGAATGGCCAGTGCAGGTAAAGGAAGCAGCCTGTGAACACATGGGAAAATGAAGACCAAATGACACGCTCGTGAAACCTTCAGCTGCAGGAGCTTAGGGGAAGAGTTGCAGAAAAAATGGGAATGGAAAACACAGCTGGTACCAAAAATAAACAATTTGGAATGCCTTGATTAGAAGTTTGGGTTTATGCAATAACTAATGGTTAACCCTCGACTGATTAAAAGATATTTTGATAGTACAACCTATATAACCTGCTGAACAATGGAGGTAGGACTGAGAAAGAGGGGGTTGTCTAGACATCTACCTTGAACAGCTGTTGAAGACGCTAACTTATTTAATGGTGTGAAATCTATAAAGTGATTAAAAGAAGTATTCACATGGAATGGAAATACCACAAAATAATGCGTGTGTTTGTTATTTTCCCCCCAGCGGGAGAGATTTCTGAGATTTGCCCAGAAGCCACTGATTTTTTGTGCCACAACAAGAAGTGTGTTGCATCCCACCTTGTCTGTGACTATAAACCAGACTGCTCCGACGGGTCTGATGAAGCTCACTGTGGTAAGTATGTGTGTCTGTTCCAATGCTGCCAACTCAGCACAGACTTTCAATTTATTAGTAGAGAACCATATTGGCATTGATAACTGAGAAGAAATGTTCTTTTCATGCACTAGAGTAGATTTGGAATAGGCAAAACATTTTTTCAACTTCTCTGTGAAAACATCCAGATGGCAGTCCTCTCATTCTTTTTACCCACATAATAAAATCTGCAACGAATCTCTAGCAAATCATGTTACAAAAATTTCCCCTCATGTCATTGTATAGAATTGTCGTGAAAGGAGTCAGGATTAAAATTGTCAGACGCTGGCCCAGCTAGTGTGGCTCAGTGGTTGAGCATCGACCCTGCACCAAGAGGTCACGGGTTTGATTCTCAGTCAGGGCACCTGCCCAGGCTGTGGACCTGATCCCCAGAGGGGGGCATGCAGGAGGCGGCCAATCAATGTTCTCTCTCATCAGTGTTTCTATCTCTCTCTCCTTCTCCTTTGCTCTCTAAAATCAATAAAGAAAAAAATAAAATAAAAATTGTGAGACTCTGAACTAGCAGTCTACTTTTCTTCATTGATTTTCATTGCTGTTTCTATTCCTTTTCCTTAAAAATATATCAATTTTATAGATGAGGCTAAAAATTAGCCCTTGGAATAAATACTAGTTTAGTGACTGATGTTATCAATTACATTGCACTGGAAAAAGGGGTTTGGGCCACATATTTTTATTCAAGCTGTAATTCGAGTGACTTTTAAAAGTCATGTATAAAACAAGGTATGCATTTTTAAAAATATGAGCACATATCTAAAACCAAATATATTTTTTCATATATCTTACTGGCGAGCAGTCATACAGAACCTGGATACCATACAGGCTACCTGTTGCAGTTAGCATTTGCCGCATGACAAACTACCTCAAATTTAGTGACCTAAACAAATTTCCTTTTGCTTGTAATTTTTGGGTCAGTCATTCAAGAAGGATTCAGGTAGGCAGTTTGTCTCTGATCACATGGTTCAACCTGGTATGGCTGGCACTGGAGGATCATTTCAAGATGTCTTTGTCCTCTGCACATTTGGCACATTGATACTTTTTGGTTTCTCTGTCTGGCTCAACATGGAATCTCATCCTCCAGGGCAATCCACGTGGACTGGGCTTGATAACTTGTATGAGGTTCGCTTTTCCAAGTGAATGCTTCAGGAGCAAGTATTCCAAGAGCCTCGGGAAAATTAGCAAGAGTTATTATGAATTACCCACAGAAGTTCCAGAATGTCACTCCTAATGGCCATGCACATAAAAAGTGTAGCCTAGACTAAAACAGAGAATAGAAACAGACTCCACCTCTCAGTGGGAAAATGTCACTCATGCACAGGGAAGTTGTCCCATTCACAATGTTTACATTTTTATTTTTAGTCCAATGTCAGTTTTATTTCTCAGGGTCATATAGTGGTGATCCTTCTAAAGTGCTCATTTTCTCTTTGTAGAATTTATTATTTTTTTAATTGTGGTAAAATGTAGAAAACATAAATTTCGCATTTCTAACTGTACAGTTCAGAAACATCATGTACATTTGCATCATTGTGCCGCCAACACCACCATCTGTCTCCAGAACTTTTTTATCTTGAAAAAGTATTTCTCAATTGAACAATAACCCTCCAGTCTCCCCACACTCTGGCCCCCAGCAACCACCATTCTACTTTTTGTTTTTATGCGTTGAATAATTCTAGGTACCTCATCTAAGTGGAATCATACAGTATGTGGCTTTTTGTGAAAGGCTCATTTTACTTAGCATAATGTCCTCAACATTCATCACATATGTTAGCTTTAAATCAAAGTATAAAAGAAAGTGAAAATGATTGAAATTTTTAAAACTATGCTATGAATACTTCACTATTATATTCTTAATTTTTAAATAATTATGTTTTCTTTATAATATATTTTCAAATAAAGTTTCTAGTACATTGAATAATGTTATTTCTTTTTATAAATATATTTTTATTGATTTTTCAGAGAGAGAGAGGAAGTGAGAGAGAGAAACATCTATCAGCTGCCTCCTGCACGCCCCCTACTGGGGATTAAGCTCGAAATCCAGGCATGTACCCTGACAGGGAATTGAACCAGGAACCCTCAATCCATGGGACATGCTCAACCCACTGAGCCACACCGGCTGGACCTAATGTTATTTTTAACTTCTTTTAAGTGTACCAAAAGTACATTTTTAAAACTGAATTTAGAGAGAGGAAGGGGGAGAGAGAGAAAAAGAAAGAGACATCAATTGGTTGCCTCCCACACACTCCCTGACCAGGGATTAAACCTGCAACCTGGCTATGTGCCCTGTCCAGGAATTGAACCTGCCACCTTTTTTTTTATCCTCACCCAAGAACATTTTTTTCCATTTTTTGTTCAGATAGAGTGGGAGGGTGAGAGAGAAAGAGAGAGAGAGGGGAAGAGAGAGAGAGAAAGAGAGAGAGAGACATCGATGTGAAAGGGACACATTTAGTGGCTGCCACCTGCACGACCAATCAGTGCCGGGACAAACTACAACCGAGGTACGTGCCCTTAGTGGGAACCAAACCCGGGTCTCTCTGGACCACAGGCCGACGTTCTAACCGCTGAGCCAAACCGGCCAGGGCTGAGCCTGCCACCTTTTGCTGTATGGGACGTCACTCCAACCAACTGAGCCACAGCAGCCAGTACCAAAAATGCATTTTTCAATACTAACTAAGAAATTGATTTTAGTCGAGTTCTAAAACAATGCTCTAAAACACTTGTAAAATCACCATTTTCCTTACAAGACATAACAAATAGAGCATTTGATAATCACTAGTGTAACATTACAAACTAGGCCAATTTATAAAGGTTTTAAAGAAAAAATAATTGAAATATGATGGCATTGCCCTACATATCCAGTGGGGGAAGGAGAGCTGTCAAAGTTATTACAGACAGTAAAAGTGTCTTCCTCTCACATAAAGTGTACATGTATTGAAAATATTCATGAAAAATCATACTTTTTCATTTATTCCTATTCTGAGTATGGGCTAAGAATAACTTTCTAAATATGAGATATATAAAAAAGAACAAGACATTGTTTTAGGCTTCAAAAATTTACTTTGTGCTGTGAGGCAAAAAACTAGGAAGAAAAATGTATTAAATCATTAGTAAATAAAAGGTTTACTGGTTACTTTTAAGGTATAACAAGTTCTATCAAGAATAAAGTTTCAGCCCAGCGGGTGTGGCTCAGTGGATTGAGTGTTGACCCGTGCACCAAGAGGTCACCAGTTCGATTCCCAGTCAGGGCACATGCCCAGGTTGTGAGCCCGATCCCCAGTGGGGGGCATGCAGGAGGCGGCCAGTCAATGTTCTCTCTCATCAATGTTTCTATCTCTCTCTCCTTCTCCCTTCCTCTCTTTGTAAAATCAATAAAAAAAACAAAATTTTTGAAAGAATAAGGTTTCAGCCCTGGCCAGTTTGGCTCAGTGGTTAGAGCGTCAGCCCACAGACCAGTGAGTCATGGGTTCAATTCCGGTCAAGGGTACATACCTTGGTTGTGGTTTATCCCTGGCCCTGGTTGGGGTTGTGCAAGTGGCAGCCAGTCAATATGTCTCTCTCACATCAATTTTTTTTTCTCTCTCTGCCTCTCTCTCCCTCCTTCCCACTCTATCTGAAGATAAATAGAAAAATATCCTTGGGTGAGGATTAAAAATAAATAAATAAATAAGGTTCCACAACTTATTTGGAGAGTCCATATGAAGAATAGTGTGTGTGTGTGTGTGTGTGTGTACATCTGTATATGCAATAGAGAAATATGCTTACAAAATGTTGGAAAGCGTTATAGGAATTTAGGTTTTTCAAATGTGAATGCTGCCCATGTTCTTTTTGCTTTCCTCATTTTTCCTCTCAGACTGCCTTATGTGCTTTTTTCCCCACAGTTATTTGAGGTATTGGTGTGAAAACACACACTGGCAGTTTTGCTTTTCCAAAACTGAAGTCAATTACATACTTATCTCTGTTAGTGTTATCCACAACTTCGATGGACAACTGCAAGAAATAGTTGAATTTATTAATGTGAAAGTAATTTGTTGACAAATTAGTCACTTTTCTTACCATCCCTTGACAGACTGTTCATATCCAAAAAGAGCACTACACAACACAGAAATACACAGGTGACTTATTGGTTCTACAAATTGACTTCATTAATGTTTAATATTGATGGTCTTTTAGATATATTCTCTCATGTAAATCATCAGGGCTAATTCCTGAAGTCAGATCATCTATGTGCATAATAGAATAAATTACATTTCAAAATGGCCTTTGAAGAAATATAAGAAAGAATTGACCTTTGGGGTTATTAAACTAAAGTCTTCATTTTGATTTTGACCCTCATTTGTTGGGCAATTATTTAAATTTTCAAAGACCCACTTTCCTCATCTGTTTAGTAGATAAAATAACATCCATCCTATTGAGTGCTTTGAGAATTAAATGAAATAACAAAAATAGTATACTTATTCAGTCTACTAGAATTAATAATCTTAGCTTCTTCCATATCATCATTTTTACATTGTCTTGAAATTTGTCAGTCGTGTCTTATTTACATGCCTGTTATACCTGTCAGAAAATAAATGCAATTACTCCTCATGACTAAGTTTTTACTGTAGGTTATCAGAAAAGATAACAGTTTCTTTTGTATCTTTCTCTCCTGTTGCAAAAATGTATGGTTAATAAGTGATATCACCCATCTGGTGTGGCTCAGTGGAATGAGCCTCATCCCATGGACTGAGAGGTCCTGGTTCGATTCCCAGTCAGGGCACATGCCGGGTTGCTGGTTTGATCTCCGGAGGGGGGTGAGCAAGAGGCAGCAGATTGGTGTTTCTCTCTCACATTGATGTTTCTATCTCTCTTTCTTCCTCTCTCTCTGAAAAATCAATAAAAGCATAGTTAAAAATTAAGTGGGATTGATTCTTTAAAACAAATAACAACAGTTAAGTCAGAAAATGTTCTCTCTTCTTTCATGGAAGAAAATTATCACCTAAAATATGTGTGAAGTGCACCTTGTGTTCTCTGCTGAGGATGTCCAGTGGTTTGTGGTCACTTTCTTTCCTGCCTCTCACAGAGACAAACATCCTTCTTCGGTCATGTGCCTCTTCCCCACTCCACCCAGATTCCTAAAAATCCTTCTCAATGCAGCTCCCCAAGAAGCCATTTCACAATGGGGAGAAACTATTTAATATCCCTGTACTGTGCACTATAATATGGCAAAGTAAGCTCTCTCTTAAAAACATGTTAGTTGATCAATATTTACACTGACCATAGAACCGTATTATACCATTGAGAAAATACCAATTGTTTAAAAGAGTGTTAGTAATGCTTTGAATCCTTCAAGGGATCGTGATAAAGACCACAATTTAGAAAATGTATTTTCTAAAGCAATAGTCATTTTGAAAGTACAGATAATACATATTCCTCATCAAGAAATATAACAAAGTCTTTATATCATCCATCATGCAATAATTATGTATGGAAACACATATAAAATGTAGTTTTTTTCTTTATTAATTTCTTTTTTAATTTCTTTTTTATTTATTAATTTGTTTTTGTTACAGATGTTTCTTCTTTTTTCCCCATTCACACCCTCCTCCCCTTCCCCCCGCCCCGTCCTCAGCTTTGTTGTCTATGTTCATTGGTCATGCATACATGCAAGTAAGCTCTGTGGTTTATCTCTTCTCCCCCCAAACACCCCTCCTCTGAGGCTTGTCAGTCTGTATCCCACCTCTATGTCTCTTGGTTAATTTTGTTAAGCAGTTTGTTTAGATCATTATATTCCACAAATAAGTGAGATCACGTGATATTTGTTTTTCTCTGATTGGCTTGTTTCACTTAGGATAATACTCTCCAGGTCCCTCCATGCCATCTCAAAGGATAAGAGATCTTTCTTTCTTACAGCTGCATAGTACTCCATTGTGTACATGTACCACAGCTATTTTATCCATTCATCTACTGATGGACACTTGGGGTATTTCCAGATCTTAGCTATTGTAAATAGTGCTGCTATGAACATAGGGATACATATATATATATATATTTTTTTTAATCCTCATCCGAGGACATTTTTCCATTCTTTGTACAGACAGAGTGGGAGGGAGAGAGAGGAAGAGAGAGAGAGGGAAACATCGATGTGAAAGGGACACATCGAGTGGCTGCCACCCGCACGACCAACCATGGCCAGGGACAAACTGCAACCGAAGTACGTGCCCTTAGCGGGAACCGAACCCGGGTCTCTCCGGACCGCAGGCAGATGCCCTAACCGCTGAGCCAAACTGGCCAGGGCAAGGGATACATATATTTTTTATGATTGGTGTTTCAGGGTATATTCCTAGAAGTGGGATCACTGGGTCAAATGGCAGTTCAATTTTTAACTCTTTGAAGTAACACCATAGTGTTTTCCACAGTGACTGCACCAGTCTGCATTCCCACCAGCAGTGTACTAGAGTCCCTTTTTCTCCACACCCTCGGCAACACTTGTTGTTTGATGATTTGTTGATGGCGGCCATTCTGACAGGTGTGAGGTGATGCCTCATAGTTGTTTTAATTTGCATCTCTCTGATGACTAATGATGTTGAGCATATCTCTGTTGGCCATTTGTATGTCCTGTTTGAAGAGGTGTCTATTTAGGTCGTCTGCCCATTTTTTAATTGGGTTCTTTGTCTTCCTTCTGTTGAGTTGTATGAGCACTCTACATATTTTGGAAATTCACTTCTTTTCTGATGCTTCATTGGTGATTATGGTCTTCCATAGAGTGGGATCCCTTTCCATTTTGATGGTTGTTTCTTTTGCTGTGAAGAAGCTTTTAAGTTTGTTTTTAGAGAGAGAGGGAAGAGAGATAGGAACATTGATGAGAGAGAACATTGATTGGCCGCCTCCTGCATGCCCCCCACTGGGGATCAGGCCCACACCTGGGCATGTGCCCTGACCTGGAATCAAACCAGAGACCTCCTGGTACATGGGTCAATGCCCAACCACTGAGCCACAGCGGCATGTTTATAGTAACACAATGGTAGACAACAAGTAAGATGACAATATAGAATAAAGAAGTAATGAATTTCCAAATTAATGGTAACAACTACAATTGCTCTTAAGTGCCATAAAACACACACACACCCTGGGAACTGACACGGTCTGCAAAGGGACAGATAGTACATAAGTGGGCGTTCAAGGGAGAATGTGATTTGCTAGGTGGAATGGACAAGAGTGAGATAAAGATACTTGTAGCAGAAATTCCAACTTGAACCAGTTTAGATGGACAGTAGTCCCTGTCAGTTGTCTTTCTACTTTTGTTGCTGTTGTTGTTGTTCCTTAAAAACAGAGTTTCGGTTTTATTTGGGGAAGCATTGTGACCAGGACAAATACCATCATCTCCAAACTTCCTTGTAGCCACCAGAGGCCAGTGAGATATACATGGAAATCTGTGGAAGGTGTCTCTTGCAGAAGAAAAAGCACTTTCGTCTTTCTGTTTTCTTTGATACCTTGACTGTTTGTGAGGCCAGGAAGTACAGCAGCGTGGAAGGATGGGCCATGCACGCCTCACCCTGCACGACTGCACCGCAAGGCCCACCTGACAGCGACAGCTTCCTGACTTCGTGTTAATTGAGATGAATTCATTCCTGTCTGGTTCAGTTACTGTTATTTGAGTATTCAGTTTCTTGGAATCAAATGCATTTTTAACTAATGCAGACGAAAAGGAAAATGTATTACCTCAAACAGTAGACGTCTAAAAGCAAGCAAGCTCGAGATTTGGTTAATTACGTAACTTTTACCATCAAAAGTGCGAATCTGTATGGACCCCTTCCTTCTTTATGCTCTGCCATCTTTATAACTAATTTTCTTATCAAGTCAGGTCCTCCCCATATGATCTCTTCAGTTCTGATCATCTCAACTTTGCAAATGATATCCTGAGAAAGGACACCTAGATTTTCTTTCTTTTGATTTATTTTTAAGAAAAAGAAAAACTTTTCCTAGGTGCCTTTTCTCCAGTAAGTCTCATTGTAGAATCATACCCCAAGTCTATGCCTACACTAAATAAGAAAATCAAACATCATATCACAATTGCTTTGATAATGCACGAGTCCCCTCTGGAGCTGAGGCGTGGGCTGTTTGACCCATGAAACACATACTGAGTGAAAGAAGGTGTATACCTGGAGGAAATTGCAGTTCTGTCCTGAGCAAGAAAGGGAAGGAATGACTGACAAATGGGCACCCCGCTTCTAGAGAAAACATTTTAAAAAGTGAGAAGTAGTCATAAACATAAAAACTGAAAAAGTCTGTTGTTATTCAAGAGATAATTTTTCTGAAAACTTTGGTTGGCTGACAGTTTTAAACATGAAACAGATTCCAGCCTAAAAAATACTTTGTGGTACAGGAAAGGTTACCGTATTTAAGCCTAGAGCTTTTGGAGAGTATCTTCAGACATTGTGGAAAACGAATATTTTTAGCAGGGGAAATAATGTAAGAATTTCTTAAAGATGATTGATGTGGTTTGCATTTGTAAGGTTGATAGGTTGAAGGCTACATTAAAGAAAGAGACAATTAAATCAAGGTGTTGAACCAATGCAATTGGAACAGGGGCTATGGAACTATAAGAAAGGAAATGAATTAAATAAGTATTCAAAGGGAGAATCTACAGGTATTGGTGATAGATTGGATGGGTAAATGAAGAATATAAAATCCAAGATAACTCCAAAGTTTGAATCTTTTAGAAAGAGAGAGAAGGTTCATGCCACAAGAGTAATCAATAATCTCAAAAAGAAGAACCCACTTGGAGAGGTGAATGATGAATTTGTTTTAGGCTTGTTGGTTTTGAGGTAACAACTGCATATTCCAGGTGAAATGCCCAACAAACATTTGAAAATAAACAGCTGCATTTCATCATGCTGTGGATTTGCCAGCCAGCTGCATACAAGTGTGAAGGGCAATGGCACAGGATGAGTGAAGATATACAGAGCAAAAAATTTAAGCAAATAGATACATATTTTTTAAGTCAAGAGGGACACCCTGACTATGTCTGCAAGTTAGAGGAAAGGGATTAGTAGAGAATGTGATATTGAAGAATATGGAGAATTTGTGTAACTTTGAAATAAATGAGGCTGTGGAATGCTAAAAGCAGTGTTGATAAGGAGCAGAGATTATAAACTGAGGTTAGTGCTAGAAAGGAAAAGTAACATAATTTGAGAAAAAAAGAATGAAATAGAAGAGAATTGATTCTAATTGTATGGAAATCTTTAGAGGCAAAGATGAAGGTCATGTATTGAATAAATGGGAGCTCGAGGGATAAGACTGGACATAGAGAGTGGAAAGGGATGGAGCATCATTATCGCAGAGACTGTGTGTCAGGGAGTCGGTTACACAGAAATACATAGCGGACCCTGTATGTGACATTATTCTGGAGAACCCACAATGGCAAATTCTGCATGTTTGTAGTTGTGTTAATTAAACACCTGGAGAACTGGATTTCTCACTTTTGTCCATATTGTTTGCATAATATAAACCTTTCTATACCACAGATTTGCTATAGACAAAATAAAGAAAGATATACAGAGCCCATAAAGAAAACGCATAAAAATCAATGGACAATGAATGAAAGACATGTAAATAATTAAAAATGATTTTAGTTTGGAGGATAAGATGTGATCATGCCTGAGAAGTGAAATGCTGATACTTTACAAAAATACTCTCAGAGATCCAGAAAATTTTCTATAAAAATATGAAAACTGTGTCTTCTATATATTTGGTATCCGCTTTAAGAGCAAATTTTTCTTCTGATGAAGTTTCTATATGTTAATATTAGTTTTCTGTTAAGAAAAAGTTATAAGCAAGAAACCACCCGAAGAAGAAATATTAAAAAATAACACACACTTCATCTTTCTAAAAAGAAAAAAAGTCAATGACAATCTCAGTTGATTCATACCGATTCAATCACCCAATAATTCATTCTGTCTGTATAACAGCCAGGCGTTACAGTGAATGCTCAAATATAATAACTGCTGTGAAAAAAAAGAAAAAGAAAAATGAAAGCAGATATCAGGGCGTTATGATGGCACTTTTCACAGATGACTAGTTATTATCTCAACTAGTTACATCACAACACATTCAATTATTATCTAGTCATTTCTATTGTGAATAACTTAATGAGTTATCAGTCATCACTTACTGACTAGTTCTGAAATGTTGTACGTGGGAGATTGGTATGGCATGCCGACAGGGTTTGTGACCATACAGTTCACTGTCTCTCCCAAAGGCACCTTTTCTTTAATTAATGGTTTTGCTTCTCTAATGGTCTATGCTATTCAAACACCAAGGTACACAGAGCAACTGAATAAAATATCCGAACAACTGAAGCTGTTGATTTATTCGACTGGAATTATCCATATTATCATAATGTTATGTTTGTTGTTGATGTGCAGACAGTTTTATCTATCATCTGTAAATATTATTAGTCAATCCATATAACTTCTTAATGGAAAAAAGACAATATGCCTACACTGCTTCTAGACCCTGTGATAAAAAAGTCAGTGCACAACTGATATTATAAATGGGTGCAAACGCCCTAGTTCTATAAATGTATTTGTAAAGAATTAGGATATACAGGTACAAAATAAAATGATCACTGATGGGGTGTAATATCAAGTGCAATATGGATTTTCAGAACATTCCATTAAATGTTCCGTTTCCTTAGGCCAGTACACAGCCACAACAGGAAGCTGCAACTTTGAAACACCTTCAGGAAACTGGACCACAGCCTGCAGTCTTGCTCAAGACTCTGAAGATGACTTGGACTGGGCCATTGGCAACAGAATTCCTGCTGAAGCATGGAATGCAGACTCTGATCATACACCAGGTACATATATTAGAGATACACAGGCCAAGTAACCAGCTCCTGGAATCCTGCTTTATTGATTTGAGCAAATATTGGAGTTTGTCCCTTATGTCTGTAGTGGGGGAAGGGGGTGGGAATCAATAGGGCTTATGAAAAGAGAGTTAATCCTTTCTATTTAACCCCTAAATTACTGAATACACTCAGAACTGGTATTGGGACAACAAGGATATTCATGACTCATATTTTAAGAGACTCACATATCTTATTTCCTTTGCCTTAAATGTGTCCCTTAAATCCCTAATCAGGGCAGTGACAAGTAGGGGGCAATCAGAATAATGCATGCAATAGGCAAAGGTTTACAATGAGCAATAATATGAGTTCTCGCAATGCCACAGTGGCCAACAGCTGCCCACCATTTTTATTCCAGTCCCTCTGAATTGCTGGGACGGAGGTATAAAAGGTAAGTGGTGGTTGAGGAGTGAGCATCTCCAAAGTCTCGACAGGTTTTGCATTGTGATTTGAGATTAATGAAATCTTTAATGGTTTTACAGTTACTAAAGTCAAAGTAGGCTTGTAACCTTATTTACTTTGACCCTGAAGACTTGCCTACTCAGCACTTTTCTGTTCTTAGGAATTAACTTTTCCTAGGTAAATTTTCTTAGGAATAAAAATCAACGTAAGAAATTTGTGGTGGTAAATTTTATGTATCAACGTAGAGGGTGTTATTGGATGAGGTTAACATTTATTTTTTTAATTTATCTTTATTGTTGAAAGTATTGCAGATTCCTCCTTTTCTTCCCCATTGACCCCCACCTCTCCACTCCTGCCTCCTACCTCCTTCACCACACTACTGTCTGTGTCCATTGGTTATGCGTGTATGCATAAAAGTTCCTTGGTTTATCTCTTCTCATCTCCCTCCCCCTTCCTTCAGGTTCCTCAGTCTGTTCCTGCTTCCATGTCTCTGGATCCTTTTTTGTTTTAATTCTCACCCAAGAATCTGTTTTTATTGATTTTTAAAGAGAAAGGAAGGGAAAGAGAGAGAAACATCCATCAGTTGCCTTCAGTACACACCTTGACCAAGAATTGAACCCACAACCTAGGTATGTGCTTTAACCAGAAATTGAACCTGCAAACTTTTGGTGTATGAGATGACACTCCAACCAACTGAGCCACCTGGCCAAGGCAACATTTATTATTATTATTATTCAATATTATTTCTTATTAGTTTCAGGTGTACGACATAGTGGTTAGACAATCATATATTCTACAAAGTGTTCCCCTTGATATTTCCAGCACCCAGTTGGCACCATACATAATCATTACAAAATTATCGACTATATTTTCTATGCTGTACTTTATATCCCTATGATTATTGTGTAACTACTAATCTATATTTCTCAATCCCTTCACCTTTTTCACCCAGTCTCCGAACTCTCCTTTCATCTGGCAAACATCATCTGTTCTTTGTATCTATGATTCTGTTTCTGTTTTGTTTGTTTATTTATATTGTTCTTTAGATTCCACATATAAGTGGGATCATATGGTATTTGTTTTCCTCTCACTGACTTATTTTACTTAGCATAATACCCTCTAGGTCCATTTATGCTGTTGCAAATGGTAAGATTTTGTTCTGTCTTATGGTCAAGTAATATTCCATTGTATATATGTACCACAGCTATTTTATTCACTCATCTATTGATGGCACTTAGGTTGCTTTCATAGCTTGGCTATTGTAAATAACAATGCATAGGGGTTTATATATTTTTTAGAAATAGTGTTTTGGTTTCTTTTGATACATACTAAAAAGTAGAATTGCTGGGTGATAAAGCAGTTCCAGTTTTAATTTTTTTGAGGACCCTCCATACTGTTTTCCATAGTGGCAGCACCAACATACATTTCCCCCAATAGTGCATGAGGGTTCTCTTTTCTTCACATCCTCACCATCGCTTGTTTGTTGATTTGTTGATGGTAGCCATTCTGACAGGTGTGAAGTGATATCTTATTTTGATTTTAATTTGCATTTCTCTGATGATTAGTGATGTTGAGCATTTTTTCATATTGACCATCTGTATGTCATGAGGTTAACGTTTTAATCAATAAACTTCAAGCAGATTGCCCTTTATAATGTGGGTGGGCCTCCACCAATCAACTGAAGGCCTAAATGGAACAAAACATGTGGCTGCCCAAGCAAAAGGCAGTTTCCCCAAAAGATTGCCTTTGAACTTTATCTGCATCATTGGCTCTCCTGGGTGTCCAACCTGTGGGCCCATACTGTACAGTTAGGACTTGCCAGCATCCATAATCATATGAGACAATCTTTTGTAATAAATATATTTCTATACATTCTATTAGTTCTGCTTTTCTAGAGAAACCTAACAAATAAAATATAACTCAAAAGGATGGAAGCATAAGCACAATGAAAAATAACAACATTATATGGAATTAAAATAACTTTACATAGGAAAAATATATAAAGTTGGCCTAGCCATTTTATAACTAGTAAGAAGAGAACAATAGTTTTTATTTTTATATTTCAGGAAGATTGAAAATAATGTGCTGTTCAGTTACAACATGTGTGCTCATTCTTATTTTAAAGTTGTACCTAATTCATGTTCAAATTGAATATTGGGATTTCTTTTGACCTGTGAAGTTGTATTTTCTCTTCCTTTTACCAAGTGTTTTCTTTTTCTTATAAAAGAATGAAGTTAGTATACCCCAGGTTATATGTTAAAAGAACAGAAAGTACAATCAAGATGCTGATGTCAGCAATTAGGATGATTTAATATACAACAAAGTTTAATTCCATGAAAAAAAAAATGCATTATTTAATAAGGTGCTGGTATATTTGGTTATTTACCTGGAAAGAAATAAAATTAAACCCATTTTTTATGTATGTTTCATATACAGAAATATAGTCCAGATTGATTAAAGACTTAAATGTAACAAATAAAAGCAATACAATTCTTGCAAGAAAACAGAGGTTAAACAATACGCAACTTAGAGGCAGGATCTAACTCCCAAAAGTTTAGAAGCTACAAAAGAAAAGCTGTACTTATTTTATTATGTGAAGTAACTGTGGTCTAAAAATCACATAAACAAAATCAATAGGCACATAATAGATTAGAAATGTTCTCCTTACTGATTACAATTAAGATTATACGTATACATATACACATATGTATATATAACTTTTACAAACTTATTAGAAATGACAATTTTAGCAACCAGAAATGATTTTGCAGAAGCATTCAAAGATGATCAGATTCATATAATCTACAAGTATATTAAATGATGCTCAAGTTCACAAGTCATCAGAAATATGCAAATTAAATAGTAAAGAAATGGGAAAAGATTTTAAAATGCCACCTATAGGTGACTGGGAGAAGGAGTAGGGGGAGCAGAAAAAACATGCACCATCACGGTTACAGGGAATTTTCCATTTGGAAAGCATTCTGGCCATATAGAAATAAAAAGACCAATACAGAAGCACATGTGTATAGGGATATTTACTTCAACATTATTTGTAGTTGAATAAAATGGGAAATAAAATGAATGTCCATTATTCATACAATCATTTATTACTTCCTTTTTTGCTTTATTGGTTTACTGAATGCCAAACACTGTTATAGATCCTGGGACTACATTAGTGAATAAAACAGATAAAAATTGGTGCTGAAGTGGAGTTCACATTCTACAAGGAGAAACAAGATAATGAGCAAACATAATAAGTAAATAGATTATACGGACTGTTAGAAGTTGAAGAGAAAGAAATAATGGAGTAAGAAGGACTGGGAAGGCCAGAGGATGGGTGTGTGCATTGCAGTTGGTGGGGAAGGGGGTTGAGGTAAGGAGGGATGGCAGTTTAAATAGGTTGATTAAAGTAGGCTGCATTGAGAAAATGCCATTTGAAAAAAGACTTGAAAGAGGTGAGGAAGTGAGCCATGTGGATAAAAAAAAGAAGTAGAAGCTATGAATAAAAATCAAGTGGAAATAAAGAATGATATAGCTGATATAAATAATACTTTAGAAGGCCCTGGCCAGTTTGGTTCAGCAGCTAGAGCTTCGGTCCATGGATCAGAGAGTCCTGGGTTCGGTTCCGCTAAGAGCACGTACCTCGGTTGCAGTTTGTCCCTGGCCCCGGTTGCGGTCGTATGGGTGGCAACCATTCGATGTGTGTCTCTCACATCGATGTTTCTCTCTCTCACTTCCTCCTTCTCTCCCTCCTACTCTATCTAAAGATAAATGCAAGAAGAAAAAAAAAGTGTCCTCAGGTGAGGCTAAAAAAAATAATAATACCTGACCTTGGAAGGACTCAATAGTAGATTAGAAGAAGCTGAAGACTGAATCAGTGAGTTAGAAGACAAGGTAGAAAAAAAAATAACACCCAAATAGAGCAGCAAATGGAAAAAAAAAATTAAAAAACAGGAGGCAAGTTTAAGGGAGCTTTGAGACAACACAAACATGACAACATTCATACCATAAGGGTACCATAAGGAGAAGAAGTAGAAAAAGAAATAGAGAATATATTTGAAAAAATAATGACAGAAAACTTTCCTAATCTGGTGAAGGAAAAACTCACACAAGTCCAGATAGTCCCAAGCAAGATGAACTCAATAAGACCCACAGCTAGACACATCATAACCGAAATGGCAAACATTAAAAACCAATAAAGAATCTTTTTATTTTATTTTATTTTTTTAATCCTCACCCAAGGACATTTTTGCATTCATCTTCAGATAGAGCAGGAGGAAGAGAGGGAGGAAGAGAGAGAGAGAAACATCAATATGAGAGGGACACACTGAGTGGCCGCCAACCACATGACCCCAACCAGGGCCAGGGACAAACTGCAGCCAAAATATGTGCCCTTAGCAGGAACCGAACCCAGGACTCTCTGGTCCATGGGCTGATGCTCTAACTGCTAAGCCAAACTGTCCAGGGCACCAATTAAAAAATCTTAAAATCAGCAAAAGAGAGACAGAATGTTACCTACAAGGGAGCTCCCATTAGACAATCAGCTGATTTCTCATTAGAAACACTGCAGGCCAAAAGACAGTGGCATAAAGTATACAAAGTAATGAAAAGCAAAGGTATAAATCCAAGACTACTCTATCCAGCAAGGTTATCATTAAAAATTGAAGGTGAGATAAAGAGCTTCACAGGCAAAAAAAAAAAGACTCAAGGAATGTTCTACCACCAAACCAGCACTGCAAGAAATGCTAAAGAGACTGTTGTAACAAGAAGAAGAAACACAGGCATAAAATAAAAATGGCAGCAAATAAGGACCTATCAATAATAAGCTTACGTGTAAATGGCTTAAATGCTCCAATCAAAAGATATAGGGTAGCTGATAAGATAAGAAAACATGACCCTTATATATGCTGTCTACAAGAGACCCACCTCACAAAGAATGACTCACACTGGATGAAAATGAAGGGATGAAAAAAATTTTCCAGGAAAATGGAAATGAATAAAAAGCTGGTATAGCAATACTCATATCTGACAAGATAGACTTCAAAATGAGGGCCATAATAAGAGACAAAGAAGGTCACTATATAATATTAAAAGGATCAATCGATAAGAGGATATAACTCTAGTAAACATATATGCATCAAATATATTTTAAAACTTCTGGAGGACTTCAGTGGAGAAAATGACAGCAATACAATCATAATAGGGAACTTCAACACCCTACTGACACCACTTGATGGGTCTTCTAGACAAAAAATTAACAAAGAAACTGAGATCCTAAATGATGCACTAGATCACCTGGATTTGATTGATATTTACAGAACATTTCACCCCAAAGCCGCAGAATATACATTCTTCTCAAGTGCACATGGAATATTCTCAAAAACAGACCACATGTTAGGACACAAACTAAGTCTCTACAAGTTCAAGAAGATTAAAATCATAAAAGCATCTTCTCAGACCCCAATGGCAGAAAACTAGAAATAATTTACAGTAAAAACATTCAAAAACATTCAAATACATGGAAGCTAAATATCATGTTATTAAACAATGAATGGGTCACTAAGGAGATAAAGAAAGAAATAAAAAACCTCCTGGAAATCAATAAAAATAAATACAACAACACAAAATCTATGGGACACAGTAAACTCAGTCCTGAGAGGGAAGTTCAGAACATTACATGCCTACCTCAAGAAACAAGAGCCCTGGCCAGTTTGGCTCAGTGGTTGGAGCGTTGGCCTGCAGTCCAGAGAGACCCGGGTTCGGTTCCTGCTAAGGGCATGTACCTTGGTTGTAGTTTGTCCCCGGCCCTGGTTGGTCATGTGGGTGGCAGCCACTCGATGTGTCCCTTTCACATCAATGTTTCTCTCTCTCTCTCTCCCACTCTATCTGAACAAAAAATAGAAAAATGTCCTCGGGTGAAGATAAAAAAAGAAACAAGAAACATTTCTAATAGACTATCTAACCCTACAACTTAAAGAACAAGAAAGTAAACACACACACACACACACACACACACACAAACACAGTAGAAGAAAATAAATAATAAAGGTCAAAGTGGAAATAAATGACAGAAACTAAAAAACAATTGAAAAGATCAATGAAACCTAAGCTGGTTCTTTGAAAAGATAAATAAGATTGATGAAACTTTAGCCAGGCTCACCAAGAAACTGAGAGAGAACTCAAATAAACAAAATTAGAAATAAAAGAGAAGTAACAACTGACACCACAACAATACAAAGTATTGTTAGAAAATGCTATGAACAATTATATGCTAATAAATTGGACAACCTAGGTGAAATGGAACAATTCCTAGAATCACAGTCCTCCAAAACTGAATCAGGAAGAGTCAGAAAACTTTAACAGACCAATAATGACTAAGAAAATTGAAATTATAATTAATAAACTCCCAGCCAACAAAAGCTTGGGTCCGGATGGCTTTACAGGGGAGTTTTACCAAATATTCAAAAAAGAACTAACACCCATTCTCCTCAAACTTCCAAAAAATTTAAGAAGAAGATTTCCAAGCTGTTTTCATGAGGCCAGAATAATCCTAATTCTAAAACCAGATAAAGACACTACAAAGAAAGAAAACTACAGACCAATATCATCAAGGATATAAAATCCTCAACAAAATAAATATTAGCAAATCGGATCCAGCAATATATTAAAAAAAATATTTACCATGACCAATGGGATTCATCCTAAGAATGCAAGGCTGGTACAATTTTTGCAAATCAATAAATGTAATACACCACATAAACAAAATGAAAGGTAAAAATCATATCACATCAATAGATGCTGAAAAAGCATTTGACAGAATTCACCACCCATTTCTGACAAAAATGCTCAACAAAGTGGGAATAGAGGGATCATATCTCAACATAATAAAGGCCATCTATGAACAACCTATAACCTACATCATACTCAATGGGCAAAAATTAAAGCATTTCCCTTATGAACAGGAACAAGACAGGGATGCTCACTTTCGCCATTCTTATTCAACATAGTACTGGAAATTGTAGCCACAGCAATTAGACAAGAAGAAAAAAATGAAAGGCATCCAAATTGGAAAGGAGGAAGTGAAAAAGTTCTTATTCACAGATGACATAGTAGTGTTCATAGAAAACGTTAAAGACTCCATCAAAAATCTAGGTTTAATAAATGAATTTGGCAAAGTATCAAGATACAAAATTAACACCCAGAAATTGATGGCATTCTTATACACCAATGATGAACACTCAGAAAGGAAAACTAAAAGAAAAATCCTATTTACCATTGCAACAACAACAAAATAAAATACCTAGGAATAAACTTAGCCAAGGAGGTAAAAAATATGTTTGCAGAAAACTACAGAACATTGAAAAAAGAAATAGAAGATATAAAAAAGTAAAAACATATATCATGTTCAGGGATTGAAAGAATCAACATCATTAAATGTCTATACTACCCAAAGCAATCTACAGATTCAATGCAATTTATATTAAAGTACCAATGGTATAGTTCACAGATCTATAACAAATACTCCAAAAGTTTATGTGGAAACAAAAAAAAGGCTTTGAATAGCTCAATATTCTTGAAAAAGAATAACAAAGTGGGAGGGATCACAATAACAGATATTATATTATACTACAAAGCCACTGAAATCAAAACGGCCTGGTACTGCCACAGGAACAGGGATATCAATCAATGAAACAACAGAGAACCCAGAAATAGACCCAAGAGAGTTTGCACAATTAATATTCAACAAAAGACACAACAGAATACAATGGATAAAAGACAGTCTCTTCAATATATGTTATTGAGAAAATTGGACAGGACATGCAAAAAAATTAAATTAGACCACTAACTACACCATACACAAGTATAAACTTAAAATGGATAAAAGACTTAAATGTAACTTGTGAAACCTTAAAAATTCTAGGGAAAAATATAGGCAAAAAAATCTCAGACATCATAGGTAGGAGAATTTTCTCTGATATATCTCCTAGGGCAAGAGAAATAAAGAAAAAAATAAATGGGACTACATCAAACTAAAAAGCTTCTCCACAGCAAAAGAAACCTGCACAAAAATGAAAAGAGAACTCACTCTCTGGGAGAACATATTTGCCAATGATCCATAGGATAAGGGATTAATACCCAAAATATATAGAGTATTCATACAACTCAAAAAAAGGAAAACAAACAATCCAATTAAAAATGGGTAGAGGACCTCCAAACAGAACATACAAATGGCCAAGAAACATTAAAAAAAATTATCAATGTCACTAATCATCAAAGAAATGTAAATTAAAGCAACTATGAGATATCGCCTCACTCCTGCCAGAATGGCTGCCATCAACAAATCATCAAACAATAAGTGCTGGTGAGGATGTGAAGAAAAGGGAACTTTAGTGCACTGCTGGTAGAAATGTGGACTGGTTTACCCACTGTGGAAAACAGTATGGTGTTTCCTCAAAAAATTAAAAATGGAACTGCCATTTGACCCAGTGATTCCACTTCTAGGAATATACCCTAAGAAGCCCGAAACAGCAATCGAAAAGAACATATGCACCCCTATGTTCATAGCAGCACTATTTACAATAGCTTATATCTGGAAATGGCCCAAATGTCTCTCAGCAGATGAGTGGATGAAAAAACCTGTGGTACATTTACACAATGGAATACTATACAGCTGTAAGAAAAAAAGATCCCTTACCCTTTGAGATGACATGGAGGGACCTGGAGAATATTATGCTGAGCTAAATAAGCCAGTCAGAGAAACACAAGTACCACATGATCTACTTATTTATGGAATGTCATGAACAAATAAGCCCCCAATCAAAATAGATCCAGAAACATGGAAGTATGGAACAAACTAACAAACCTTAGAGCAGCGGTCTCATCCTGTGGGTCGCGACCCCTTTGGGGGTCGAAGGACCCTTTCACAGGGGTCACCTAAGACCATCGGAAAACATGTATTTCCGATGGTTTTAGGAACCCAGACACCACTCCTCTGTCTTCAGGCAGGTCCGCCCACATGCAGATACGCCCACACACAACATGAGGAGCTGGATTAAAGGGTCGAGGCATTAGGAAGGTTGAGAACCACTGCCTTAGAGGGAAGGGGGTGGGAGGGGTTAAAAAGAGAGAAGCCAAAAAACTTGCTCGCATATATGTACAGCCAGTGGACATAGACATTAGTTTGGGGAAAGCAGGAGAGGGGTGAGAAAGGGGAGGATGGGTAAATGAGGGGAAAGGGGTGGGGACATCTGTAATTCTTTCAACAATTAAAAAAAAAAAGAAAATCTAATATATATGATAGTAGAACATTTATGTGTTTGTGAAATTGTGGTGAATATTTTTAAGTGTTACTATTTAAAAAGCCTGAACTGTTACTTTTAATTTTTTTAGTATTTATTTTTATTCAATATATCTTTTTAACAATTTCTGTTACTAAAGATTACATCTTTTAAAATTTTAAAAATACTGCCCTGGCCGGTTTGGCTCAGCGGTTAGAGCATCGGCCTGCGGTCCTGAGAGACCCGGGTTCGGTTCCCGCTAAGGGCACGTACCTCGGTTGCAGTTTGTCCCCGGCCCTGGTCGGTTGTGCGGGTGGCAGCCACTCGATGTGTCCCTTTCACATCGATGTTTCTCTCTCTCTCTCTGTTCCTCTCTCTCCCTCCCACTCTACCTGAGCAAAAAATGGAAAAATGTCCTCGGGTGAGGATTAAAAAATAAATAAATAAATAAATACTGCCCAGCCGGTGTGGCTAAGTGGTTGAGCGTCGACCCAGAGGTCGCCGGTTCAATTCCCAGTCAGGGCACATGCCCAGGTTGTGGGTCAAATCCCCAATGGGGGGCATGCATGAGGCGGCCAGTCTATGTTCTCTCTCATAGATGTTTCTATCTCTCTCTCTCTTTCCCTTCCTCTCTGTCTAAAATCAGTAGAGAAAAAAAATAAAAATAAAAATATAATTAAGCAAAAAATAAGAAAAACTTATCTAGTAATCCCTGATATAACCACCTTTAAGCTTTGTATTTAGTAATTTAGAAAACATAGTGTGGATAAGTTTTTATGTTATGGAATATTTTTAGCAATATAGATTTAGTCATAGCACAGTTTGTTAGATTTTGCATATATCATAATTTATAAAATTATCTAATGTTAAAGTTAAATTATTTTCTAACACATTTGCTATAATAAATATCAACAATAAATATATATTTACATATATGTATTTATTGTTGTGACATTTATTATAGTTGTGATACAAATATCACAATGAATATACATTTTTAACTGTTATGGTTATTCCTAAGGATAAGTATGTTTCTTAAGTTATGAGAAATAAGCCAATATTTACTTTTACTACTAAGATTCAATCCAGACAGTAATATATAGATGCAAATGCCTATTAAATATTATAAAATATTTTTAAAGTTTTTTTCAATTACAATTGACATCTGATATTATATTAGTTTCAGGTATACAGCATAGTGGTTATACATTTCTATAATTTATGAAATGTTCCTCCCAATAAGTCTAAGACGTCACACCATACATAGTTACTACAATATTACTGGCCGTATTCTCTATGTGGTATTTTATAACTCCATGACTGCTTCGTAACTGCCAACTTCTTAATCCCATCACCATTTTTACCTCTCTCTCCCCAACCCCAGTTCCATCTGGCAACAGTTTGTTCTCCGTTTCTGTGAGTTCATTTTTGTTTTGTTTGTTTGTTTATGTGTGAATTCTTTAGATAACATTTACAGCCCTTTTTTAAAATCTTAAGACAGTATTTGAAAACTAAAGAGCAGCTTTGCTAGTATGCTATTACTAAGGGTATAAAAAGTAGTGAGTTTCAGTTTAGGAAAAGATAGAAGTATAATCAATGCACACATGAGAAGGTTTCATGCATGTTCAAAAAGACAAGCATAAGTGATCAATTGATAGCTTTTAATGGAACAATTCAGGACTATTAATGGCAGTATTTATTTTTTTAAACTTCCGTAGCTTGTATGAGTTCATTAACAACCACATAAAAAGTTTTGGGTCTGGTTATTTATGCATTATTGTACACAAGTAATGTTGTCCGGAGATAAAGAAAAGTAATCATTCTGACAGAATACTTTATTCTTCTCCCTGTTAATTACTACTTGATACAGTATATTTTTACAAAGTGTTCCCTTCAAAGCCATCTGATTATATCTTCTTTGATACACTGACATGGCTCACTGAACTTGTTTAGGCATCTGAGACAATAGGCTGCTAAATAAATTGTAAGGACATTAATTAATTTTGACCCTATGGGAAAAACAAGATTCTTTCTGAGGAGGCCAGCGTAGTCAAAGAGCCCATGGTCTATTTCTAAGCATCACAGCATTGCTGTTAATTAAAACTGTGTTCATGGCTCTTTTCACTCATTGTTACCAAGATGAAGAATTAGATACATAAGGAGGACATTCTCAATGCCTATCACAGGCTTATTTATAAGTCTTGTTGGAGCCTTTGCCGAAATTGTAGAGAGAAACTACAAACATCAATCCACTCTCTAGTCTGCACATGAATAGTGTTTAGATGTAATATATATGGGATTTAATGGCAAGAGTGACATTGGTGTGACATAAATGAACAAAGATGTAATAGAGATGGCTGCTGTCTCTGTTTCCCCTTCCTTCTTCCTTCCTAACTTTCATTTTTTTTTAATGATATAATTGACCATCTTCATAAATAGAAGATAAACTCCAGGAGTCATATCTTTTGCTATTTTTATATTCGCTCCAGCATTAAGCTGAATAGCACTAGATAAACACTTGTGTAGGTCTCACACTATTTGGATCTATCTCCTTCTGTATTTTTAACAGCAATGTATTTTGAATTAATCAATGCAACAAACATTTCTTAAATACCTATTAAATATCACACATAATATTTTGGGAATTGAGGGTATGAATTAACTAGGTGTTTATAAAGTAACTGGAATGGAATATGCTGCTTGATATAATCCACATGCTTACTATTGTGCAAATCTATATTCACAACTCAAGGTCAAACAGTACCCACATTCTTAGTATTGCTAATGCTCTAATGTGTGTAATAGCAGTTTAAAGCAGAAAGTGTACAACAAATGTAACTTACTTGATACTTGGCAAACAGAGCCCTGCTGGGTAGGCAGAGATGATAACTGCACTTCCTGTTGGGCAAACGGGACAGAGGTTATTTCTACATTATACATGAGGATAAAGCTAAGTGATGTCTCTAAACCTGGTAAATGGAGCCTAATCCAAGCCCCTCTCCAGGATAGCAGCATAACATGTGCTGTCCTCATTTAGTACTCTGCCTAAATCTTTATAATTGGGGCCTCTTAACCTTTATTTTATTTCAGGCGTATATGACCATTGCACCCTGATCTCTGATATTTGATACAGGGAGATTCGCACGTTCATTTGCTTGGAAGGGTTGGAGCTAGATCAGCGATTGAGTTAGACATACAGAAGTCAAATGATCAAAGAATATGATGTCCTGGCCAGGTGGCTCAGTTGGTTGGAGCATCATCCTGTATACCAGTGTGCAGGTTTAATGCCTGGTCAGGGCACGTACCTAGGTTGCAGGTTCAATAGCCAGTCCAGGCACCTACGGAGTGGGGGTGGGGGGCTGATGTTTCTTTCTCACACTGATGTTTCTCTCCCCCTGTCTCTCTGTTTCTCTCTTTGTCTGTCTCTCTCTTTATCTCAAATCAATGAAAACATGTCCTTGGGTGAGGATTAAAACAAAACAAAACATATATAGAGAGATATATATGATTTGCAAATTCTTCTTTTGTTATATTTGATCCTTAACTAATACATTGAAATTTATTATGATACCAGTTCAGAGCAGATTTCTGTTTAAGATAAGTCTTTTGGATACTTAAGGGGAGTCTATTACTAATGTACTACAACTAATGAAAATGATATTAAAGTCTGAGCAGAATGTTAAAGGGAAGCAACTATAATTTGTGTGATGCTGCAGCCACTTTTTAAAAAGATACAGGGTGGGGCAAAAGTAAGTTTACAGTTGTTCGTATGAAAAATAATACAATAATTAATGAATAATAATACAAGAATAAAGTCTGTGTTTTATGTACTCACAACTGTAAATCTACTTTTGCCCCACCCTGTATGTGTGACTAAATAGAGTTTCTACAGGTGAGTGTCACAGAAAAACATATACATTGGAATAGTAAAAAAAAAAAAAAGAGTTTTTAAATCATTTATTCATTCAACAGATATTTGTTGAACTCAGTTGTTGCTAGCTACTGTTGTAAGTACGTACACATGTTGAACACATCAGAGAAGGGTCTCTACCATCATGTGGCTGACATTATAGCGGAGGGAGATAGGGAATCAATATCAAGTATAATAAACATTCTGTATTGTTTGCTGGAAGTTGATTAGCACTATGGGGTCAATAAGAAAAGTGGAGCAGTAAAAGAAGGAGCAGTCAGGAACCAATGGGGAGTAGCTTAGGAGACTGAGTGGGGCTGGGGTTCAGTTAAAGAATTAATTGTTCATGTAGCCATTGGAATGCGGGTGCCTACATTACGGTTTCCAGTTTTATTAGGGTCCTGGGTGGATGCGGAACAGTTGCTTTTCTTTTCCCTTCACAAAACTATAAACAAAAGGTTAAATAACTTTTGTTATTTAACAGGAGTGACTGGGCAGGGACATTAGAATACTAAACTTGGACTCCAAGGACTTCCCGTGATACCCTGTACTGTCCATATGATAGCCCAGCCACATGGAACTACCAAGCCATTGAGATGGCTTAAATAAAATGTAAAAGAAGTGTAAAAATACATACTATATTTTGAAGATGTGGTACAAAAAACAAGCAAACAAACAAAAACCCATAATATGAAAGATATCTCATTAATAACATACATTGATTCTATGATAAAATTAAAGAATTATGTATACATCTGGTTAAATAAAATACGTTACTAAAAATCTACCTATTTCATTTCACTTTTTAAAATGTTTCTACTAAAAAGTCTAAAGCTACATGTGTGGCTCAGTATGTTTTTATTGGACAGCCCTGTTCTGTATTTCACTGCAGACATGGGAAAACTTCTTGTTTATCAAGTGAGCAAAACACTTATATTGACTAAAGAAACACTGAAGAGTGTCCATCTCTGCATAGCTTTAAAGATGGGCAATCTTTTCATGATGAAATTACACCCTCGCAGCTAGGAACTGCAAGCATGGTCTATTGAACTTCCTCTCTACTTTAAGTAAAAGGTACTTTAAAAAAAAACATAAAAAAAGCAAAGTTGTGTAATTATAATCAAATCTGATATATTATCTTCATAATATTATACTATACATATTACATCCTACTAATTAAATATTACAATGAAGTCTTCTTATGTCCAAAAATAATACTTTCTGAATTAGTGCCCAAATAATTTTATTTTTTTAAATTAATTGTATTAATTTGTTTTTGTTACAGATGTTTCTCCTTTTTTCCCCATTGACACCTTCCTTCCCATCCTCCCACACCATCCCCAGCTTTGTTGTCTATGTCCATTGGTTATGCATACATGCATATTAGTTTTATGGTTTATCTCTTCACACCAACACCCCCTCTTCTGAGGTTTGTCAGTCTGTACCTTTATGTTTCTGGGTCAATTTTGTTCATCAGTTTGTTTAGTTCATTATATTCCAGAAATAAGTGAGATCATGTGATATTTGCCCTTCTCTGATTGGCTTGTTTCGCTTAGCATAATACGCGCCAGGTCCCTCCATATCATCTCAAAGGATGAGAGATCTTTCTTTCTTACAGCTGCATAGTACTCCATTGTGTACATATACCACAGCTTCTTTATCCACTCATCTACTGATGCACACTTGGGTTGTTTCCAGATCTTAGCTATTGTAAATAGTGCTGCTGTGAACATAGGGGTACATATATTCTTTCTTACTGGTGTTTCAGGCTTATTAGGGTATATTCCCAGAAGTGGGATCACTGGGTCAAATGGCAGTTCAATTTTTAACTTTTTGAGGTACACCAGACTTATTAGGGTATATTCCCAGAAGTGGGATCACTGGGTCAAATGGCAGTTCAATTTTTAACTTTTTGAGGTACACCATAGTGTTTTCCATAGTGGCTGCACCAGTCTGCATTCCCACCAGCAGTGTGCTAGAGTCCCCTTTACTCCACACCCTCGCCAACATTTCTTGTTTGATGATTTGTTGATGGCGGCCATTCTGGCAGGTGTGAGGTGATTCCTCATAGTTGTTTTAATTTGCATCTCTCTGATGATTAGTGACATTGAGCATTTCTTCATATGTCTCTTGGCCATTTGTATGTCCTGTTTGGAGAGGTGTCCATTTAGGTCCGATGCCCATTTTCTAACTGGGTTCTTTGTCTTCCTTTTGTTGAGTTGAATGAGTGCTCTATATATTTTGGAAATTAATCCTTTATCTGATGCATCATTGGCGATTATTGTCTCCATATAGCAAGTTCCCTTTCCATTTTGATGATTGTTTCTTTTGCTGTGCAGAAGCTCTTTAGTTTGATGTAGTCCCATGTGTTTATTTTTTCCTTTGTTTCTCTTGCCTTCGGTGTCATATCAGTGAAAATTCTTCTGCATATGATGTCTGAAATTTTCTTGCCTACATTTTCTTCTAGAATTTTTATGGATTCACGAGTTAACATTTAAGTGTTTTATCCATTTTGAGTTTATTCTTGTGTTTGGTGTTCTACTAAGTTGGTGGTCTAGCTTCATTTGTTTTGGAAGTAGCTGATTAATTTCCCCAACACCATTTATTGAAAAGACCATCTTGACTCCACTTTATGCTCTTGCCACCTTTGTCAGATAGTAATTGAGCATATTGTCTTGGGTCAATTTATGGGTTGTCTGTTCTGTTACATTGATCTATCTGCCTGTTCTTATACCAGTACCAGGCTGTTTTGACTACGGTGGCTTTGTAGTATAACCTGATATCTGGTAATGTGACCCTTCCTACTTTGTTCTTTTTTTTTTTTTTTTCAAGATTGTTGTGGCTATTTGGGGTCTTTTTTGGTTCCATATACATTTTTGGAATGCTTGTTCTAGTTCTGTGAAATATGTCATTGGTATTTTGATGGCAATTGCATTGAATCTATAGATTGCTTTGGGTAGTATGGATATTTTAATGATGTTAATTCTTCCAATCCATGAACAAGGTATGTGCTTCCACTTATTTATATCACCCTCTATTTCTTTTTTCAATGACCTGTAGTTTTCTGTGAAGAAGTCCTTTACTTTTTGGTTAATTTTATTCCTAGGTATCTTAATTTTTTTGCTGCGATGTTAAATGGGATTGTTTTTTTCGTTTCTCTTTCTGTGAGTTCATCACTGGTGTATAAGAATGCCATCAATTTCTTGACATTAATTTTATATCCTGATACTTTGCCAAATTCATTTATTAAGTCTAGTAGATTTTTTTTTTTATCCTCACCCGAGGACATTTTTCTATTTTTTGTACAGATAGAATGGGAGGGAGAGAGAGGAAGGGAGAGAGAGAGAAATATCGACGTGAAGGGACACATCGAGTGGCTGCCACCCGCACGACCAACCAGGGCCGGGGACAAACTGCAACCGAAGTACGTGCCCTTAGCGGGAACCGAACCCGGGTCTCTCTGTACCGCAGGCCGACGCTTTAACCGCTGAGCCAAACTGGCCAGGGCAGTCTAGTAGATTTTTGATGGAGTCTTTAGGGTTTTCTATGTACAATATCATGTCACCTGCAAATAATGACAGTTTCACTTTCGCCTTTCCAATTTGGATCCCTTTTATTTTTTCTTCCTGTCTGATTGCTGTGGTTAAGACTTCCAGTACTGTGTTTAATAAGAGTGGCGAAAGTGGCCATCCCTGTCTTGTTCCCGTTCTTAAGGGGAATGTTTTTAGTTTTTGCCCATGGAGTATGATGTTGGCTGTAGGTTTTTCATATATGGCCTTTATTATGTTGAGATATGATCCCTCTTTTCCCACATTGCTGAGTGTTTTTATCAGAAATGGGTGCTGGATTTTGTCGAATGCTTTTTCAGCATCTATTGATATGATCATGTGGTATTTATTCTTCATTTTGTTTGTGTGGTGGATCACATTTATTGATTTGTGAATATTGTACCAGCCTTGCATCCCAGGGATGAATCCCACTTGGTTATGATGAATAATTTTTTTGATGTATTGCTGGATCCAATTTGCTGATACTTTGTTTAGGATTTTGGCATCTGTGTCCATCAGGGATATTGGCCTGTAGTTTTTTTTCTTTGTAGTGTCTTTATCCGGTTTGGGAATTAGGATTATGCTGGCCTCATCAAATGAGTTTGAAAGTGTTTCATCTTCTTGGATTTTTTGGAATAGTTTGAGGAGAATGGGTATTAGATCTTCTTTGAATGTTTGGTAAAACTCCCCCATGAAGCCATCTTGGCCTGGGCTTTTGTTTGCTGGGAGTTTCGTAATTACATCTTCAATTTCCTTTGTTGTTATTAGTTTGTTCAAGTTTTCTATCTCTTTCTGGTTCAGTTTTGGGAGGCTGTGTGTTTCTACAACTTTGTCCATTTTGCCTAGATTGTCCAATTTGTTGGCATACAATTGTTCATACTATTTTTTGATGATCCTTTGTGTTTTTGTGGTGTCAGTTGTTCTCTTTTGTTTCTGATTTTGTTTATTTGGTTCCTCTCTTTTTGTTTCTTGGTGAGTCTGGCTATAGGTCCATCAATCCATCAATCTTGTTTATCTTTTCAAAGAACCAGCTTTTTGTTTCATTCATGTTTTGGATTTTTTTTTTTTTTTTTGTCTCTATTATGTTTATTTCTGCTCTGACCTTTACTATTTCCTTCCTCCTACTAGCTCTAGGTTTTTTGTTTTTAATTTGTTTTATTTATTTTTTATTATTATTTTTTTATTAGGGAGAGAGGGAGGAAGAAAGAGAGAGAAACATTGATGTGAGTGAGACACATCAACTGGCTGCCATCCACATGACCCCAATCGGGGCTGGGGACAAACTGCAACTGAGGTACATGCCCTTAGTGGGATCCAAACCTAGGTCTCTCTGAACTGCAGGCCAACACTCTAACTGCTGAGCCAAACTGTCCAGGGCTGGGGTTTTCTTTTTGTTTACTTTCTAGTTCTTTAAGTTGTAGGGTTAGAAAGTCAGTTAGGAATTTTTCTCGTTTCTTGAGGTAGTCCTGTAGTGCTCTGAACTTCCCTCACAGGACTGCTTTCACTCTGTCCCTGAGATTTTGTATTGTTGGTGTTCATTTTCATTGGTTTCCAGTAAGTTTTTAATTTCTTCCTTGATCGCGTTAGTAACCCATTCATTGTTTAATAACATGCTATTTAGCCCCCAAGTGTTTGAATGCTTTTGTGTGTTTTTATTGTAATTGAGTTCTAGTTTCACATCACTGTGATCTGAGAAGATAGATGCTTGATATGATTTCAATTTCTTGAAATTTTAGAGAGTTGCTTTGTGTCATAACATGTGGTCTATCTTTGAGAATGTCCCATGTGCACTTGAGAAGAATGTATATTCTGCAGCTTTGGGGTGAAATGTTCTGTAAATATCAATGAAGTACAATGATCTAGTTCATCTTGTAAGGACTCTATGTTCTCGTTAATTTTTTGTCTAGAAGATCTATCCAGTGGTGTCAGTGGCATGTTAAATTCACCCACTATGATCATATTGCTATTGATCTCTCCCTTAAAGTTCTCCAGAAGTTTTTAAATATATTTTGGTGCTCTCGTATTTGGTGCATGTATGTTTTCCAGGATTATATCCTCTTGTTGGATTGATACTTTTAATACTATGTAGTGACCTTCTCTGTCTCTTATTATGGCCCTCTTTTTGAAGTCTATCTTCAGATATGTGTATTGCTACACCAGCTTTTTTTTTCATTTTCATTTCCTTGGAAAATTTTTTCCATTCCTTCACTTTTATCCTGTGTCTGTCTTTTGTTGTGAGGTTGGTTTCTTGTAGACAGCATATATATGGGTCACGTTTTCTTATCCAATCAGCTACCCTATGTCTTTTTTTTTTTAATTTGTTAAATTTTGTCACAGATGTTTCTCATTTTTTTCCCATTGACGCCCTCCTCTTCTTGCCTCCCACCCCATCCCCAGCTTTGTTGTCTATGTTCATTGATCATGCATGTAGTTTCTGTGGTTTATCTCTTCCCTCCCCCACCCCATCCCCTCCTCTGAGGCTTGCCAGTCTGTACCCCACCTCTATGTCTCTGGGTTAATTTCGTTCAGCAGTTTGTTTAGTTTATTATATTCCACAAATAAGTGAGATCATGTGATATTTGTCTTTCTCTGATTGGCTTGTTTCATTTAGCCTAATACTCTCCAGGTCCTTCCATGCCATCTCAAAAGATAAGAGATCTTTCTTTCTTACAGCTGCATAATACTCCATTGTGTACATGTACCGCAGGTTTTAAACCACTCATCTACTGATGGATACTTGGGTTGTTTCCAGATTTTAGCTATGTCTTTTGATTGAAACATTTAAGCCATTTACATTTAAGGTAATTATTGATAGATAGTTATTAGTTGCCATTTTAATTTTATGCCTATATTTCTCTCTCTCTCTCTCTCTCTCTCTCTCTCTCTCTCTCTCTCTCTCGTTTCTTCTTCCAACAGTTCCTTCAGCATTTCTTGCAGTGCTGGTTTGGTGGTGGTAAATTTCTTTAGCTTTTTTAAATTTGTGAAACTGTTTATTTTTCCTTCAATTTTGAATGATAGCCTTGCTGGATAGAGTAGTCTTGGATTCAGACCCTTGCCTTGCATTACTCTGTACACTTCATGCCACTCCCTTCTGGCCTGCAACGTTTCCATTGAGAAATCAGCTGACAGTCTAATGGGAGCTCCCTTGTAGATAACTTTCTGTCTCTCTCTTACTTCCTTTAAGATTCTTTCTTTGTCTTCAATGTTTGCCATTTTTTATTATGATGTGTCTAGCTCTGGGTCTTCTGGGGTTCATCTTTCTTGGGATTCTCTGTGTTTCCTGGACTTGTGTGACTTTTTCCTTCACCAGTTTAGGGAAATTTTCTGTCATTATTTCTTCAAACAGGTTCTCAGGTTCTGTATTCCTTTCTCTAATTCTTCTCCTTCCGGTACCCCTATAATGCAAATGTTGTCATGTTTTGTATTGTCCCACAGCTCCCTTAAACTCTCCTCCTGCTTTTTAAAGTTTTTTTCCATTTGCTGCTGTATTTGGGTGTCTTTCTCTACCTTGTCTTCTAAGTCACTGATTTGGTGTTCAGCTTTTTCTAATCTACTATTGCACCCTTCTAAGTTATTTTTCATAACATCTATGTTATTCTTCATTTCCTCTTGATTTTTATGCATTACTTCTCCCTTTTTATGTGTAGCTTCTACCTCTTTTTTGAAGCTGAAGTAGGTCCCAGTGAGCTCTTCATAATTCTTAAGTTGCTTGTAGTTCTCACCAAATTGTTTGAGCACCCTTAAAATCGTTGCTTTGAATTCTTTATCTGGCAAGTCGCTTTCTTCCATTTCCTGTAGTTCCTTTTCTAGTGAGTCCTCTTTTTCTTTCCCTTGGGTGTTGTTTTTTTTGTCTCCCCATTTTAGCCGTCTGGTAGCTCTAGACCTGGTCAGGAATGTTTGGATGTGTAGGCAGCTCACTGTACATCAAATAAGGCTACTGTGCCTCCCAGACTATTCTGTTGCATGTCACCTCTTGCCTGCTGTGAATCCTGGAGGATTGACTACTGGGGGCTGGTATTGGTATGTCCTGGTAGGTGCAGCTGCTGGATTGTGTGGGCCCCTCTGAGGCTGTGTTCCCTGCGGCTCACTGGTACCACCTGTCGCTGTATTGCTCAGGCTCTGCTGGAGCCACACTCCCTGCCTGCGCCATGGGCAGCTGGGTCACACTGCCCCTCTTGAGCCCCAGCTCCCTGGCGGTCCCATGGGCAGCTGAATCGTACAGGTCCCTCTGAAGCCCTGGCTCCCCACTGCTCTTGTGGGCTGCTGTGTTTCACAGACCCCTATGGAACCCCAGGTCCTGCAGCTGGTGGCTGGGGAGTGCTGCTGCCCAGTGGGGCTCAGCTCCTGCTCAGCCTTTGCTGTAGTTTTGGGGGATGGGTCTCTTCTGCTGGTCTTGGCTTCTGTTGCCTGGGAATGGATGTCTGCACCCCAGCCTTTGTTGCTGGGAGTGTATCTCAACTCTGATCTGGCTGCTACTGTGGGGGATGGTGCTGGGTTCCTGGCCATTTGGGGTTTCCACAACTGGCACCTTGAAAGCTCCACTACTGTGCGCTGGTCTGTGTTGACACAGAGCGTCCACTGGTCTGATGGTGCCAGGTGCACTGGTGGGCTCAGGTTGCTGGGCCCTGGCTGCTCCCACTGCCTCCTCCCAGGAAGACCCGGGATCTTCCAAAATGGTGGGACTTCCCCGCGGCGCAGGGAGAAGCACCCTGAAGAGCTGCTTACCGAGGTAGTGGCTGCTCCGTCCACAGCACAGGAACCTTCTGCTCCGCTGCTCTGCACTGCTCACGTTTGGTCATGTTTGGTCGTCCACGTTCACGTCCACTCACACTCTCTCACACATTAGCTCACTTTCCCCCTGGTCCTGCCCACTGCCATCTTCCTGAAAAACCTGCCCAAATAATTTTCAAAGAGAAGAACTAATGACATTAGTTCCATATTTACTTTAATTTATCTTTTATATGTCTTTCTTTTTCTAATATGTAGTCAAAATTAAAATTAATTATTTATTGCTTTTACAAATTAGAGTGTCTCTGGACAATATTTATGACTGTGTAAAAACATCCCTATAAAGGCAGAGATGTTATCACACATCCCTAATTATCTCTGTAATTAAATATACAAACCATTCCAGATATACATGTATACATTTTGTATTCATTCTAATAGGATCTACATTTTCCGATGACAGACTTAAAAGTTTTTCATACTTACTTAATAAAATATTTAGTTGTTTCACTAGCAGACTATCATATTCTGAAGTTTCTTGAGTAGGAAGATCCTTGCCTACTGCTTAATTGGTAGAAGTTTAGTGGCAATCACTACATCATGGATCTCACACCCACCACCACTGTCACCAGAATTATGACCGTCAGTGTGGCAGCCCTGCCACCTGGGTCATTACTGGTCACATACATTGATCTCTTTGGATGCTGTGCTTTAACGATGAATCAGACAGCATTATCCCCATAGTCTGATCTGGTGGCATGTAGGATCTCATTTTGTAACAACACAGGAATTTTATCTCAGCTTCTTTTAAAAGCTTTATCTGTTTTCCTTGACTTTTAAAGCTCGCTATTTCTTCAACTTGCCCTAGATAGATCCCTTGATGTTTAGCATAATTACAAAATGTTGATGCACTTATTCTCATTTTCTTTCATTGTCAATATTTATCTTGATTATGCTGAAGTTATGCAAGACAGCATGTATGTGCGTATGAGGGTTGGTGTTTTCTCTCGGTCTTCGCCGGTTGTCCTTTTTTCTTTCCCTTTTCCTCCCGTTGTGCCGCCGACACCCGTGAGCCTTAGGTGAAAGGACCTTTTATCAGGAAGAGCGACATACAAGACAGTATAACGTGAGTAATCAAAAAGAGTACAACTAACATTTTTCTGACTTCATTCTCTTTTGATAACTTTTAATATTATCTTTTAAAGGTAAGTTGGCTCTGATAGCGTCGAAATAATATATGAATGTAAACATTAAATGAATCCTTTAGAGTAAAAGATTACCAAATGATCTTTCTACAGTACAGATGAAGAGGCTATTTTATTGTTATTGTTTATCCTTTTTTTAAGGAATAATGTATTACTACAAACAAATAATGATATGTAAAACTGTATAGAACAGACTTGTCACAAAATTTATGTGACTATACACAGCTACCATTCCTTGAGTGCCAGTCACCATGTAGCTGGCTTTATTCAAGCTCTTTTAATCCCCACACTTTCTCCTTTAATCCCCACACTTTCCTTGAGGCTTTTTCAGAGGAGGAAATTGATGCACAGAGAGAGTAGATAACCTGCCCCGTCTCTCTCGAGCAAAAGCCTATATTAGTTTCCATCAATCTCTGCAGCTCAATATGACATTCTCAAAACTACCTGAAATGTACCAATTTGATGATCATACAAATAATGAGTAATTGATAGTTTCTCTTCTAAAAAACACAAATGTTGGAAATGATAATTTTGCTCTATTAAAAAGGTGGCATTTTATCCATATCAAACCGCTAAAAACAAACACTTGATGTCTCTACATTTTCCTAAATTTCTTATTTACTCGAGTTACCGTTTCCTTTAGACAGGTCAGTGTCACTTCTACATTCTTTGTCGTGTGTTACTTTCCTGAAACACAGATCTTCCACTCCAACTACACAGCAATGCCAAGAAACCAGGAGGCTTTGGGCTGATCAGTCTCAGAATACATCTTCCAGATTCAGTTTTCTCAATGCAAAAAGGCAACAAATGATGTTCCTCATTTGTTTGTTTACAGGAATCAGAATAAAAGCAGTTCTCCTCATAAAATAACAGTGAGTGTTTAGACCAGGGTCATTCTGTTTTCCACATTTTCCTCTGAGACAGAGTTCACTTGATTTTAGTGATGATTAGGCAGCAAGAACAAGCCTAGATCTTGTAAAACTCCTCTGGTTCTCGAACGCATGACAATATTGTTACCAAAAATCAAATCTGGCCTCACACCGTGGACCCTGCCAGTTATCCACTTGTGCTGTTGGGATTAATGCCCATCCAATTCATATCAGATCGTTCTGCCTCTGAAGACAAACATAATCTTAATTCCTGGTTTTCTTTCCTTTGTCCTGGTTAATTTGACTGCGTCGGAGGACCGAGATGCTGCTTGCTTTTACGAAATGCCAAAAGGTATTGTCTGTGAGACATGGTAAAACGTGTGAATGAAACAATTCTTTTAGAATCCTGGAAGACGAGATTAAACTCTGAGTGAATAATCTAAAAATCTTTTAGGTCAATTATTTCATCATTTTGCAAGTAACCAAGCATATCATTTTTCTAAAAGGTGTTTACTAAATGCATATTTACAGACGTTGTTTCTCGGTAAAATAATGAACCATTGAACATATCCCTTTCTGTCTTCTCAAACCCTTGCCTGTTTGTATTTGCTCACTTTTTTACAGTATCTGTACACAGCCTCTCTATCGCTACAGCATTCTTTTTGGCTTCAAGCATCACAATTGTCAATTTCCTTTGGAAAAAAGGGGGGGATAAACTCTCTAATCTTAACTTACTTCCCTCCTCAGTATTGTTTTTCATTCTTATATCTTAAAACACCATCTTCCACACATTGTCTGTGTCCTCTACCTCACTACACACACCTTCTTTGGTTCTCTACACTCTGTCTTCTACAAACATATTATTTCTTCAGCAAATAATTATTGTTCACCCACTGTTGGTCACTGGTTTAGATGCTGCAGTAATACTTGTTTACCAAATACAACACGACTCTCATGGAGCTTATATTCTAGTTCTCCCCAGGAATTTATTTATTTCATAATCATAATAACCTTATTCTTTGTATGATGCATTTAACACTTTGACTAATTTATACCCTGTGTTTTCACTGCAGCAAACTGTGATTTTTTTTTTTTTTAATGTTGTATCTGATTTGATGCTTTTCCCCCTCCTTCTAAAACCTAAATGTGAGCCTTACCCAACATTCTGAGTTTACTTTTGTTCATCTCTTCCTGGACATTTGCTTGTTCAGAGTTTTTATTCTTTCATTGCTCAAACATTTGCTGATTCCTGCATGCATCTAGTCCTTATTTCCACATTCTAGTCTGACATTATCAAGTGCCGGCTGGTTAATTTCTAGTATCTCCTATAACACCCAGACTCCAACTTACCTTCCTTTCAGAAAGATTCTCCTCCTGCTGATTCTAGGATGTGTTCCTGTCATTATCATTGTTAACACTTAATTCTCTCTCAATTTCAAATTCTGTCAGGTCTTCATTCTCAACTTAGATGTTTTCCTTGTTTTGCGTTTTCTCTTCTGTCATCTTAATTCACTCTTGGGCTATGGCAGGGGTCAAATACACCCATCTCCAGTGCAAATATTCTCCTCCACCAGGACACTGTTCATGGTGACTCAGGACTACTCTTCCGAAAAGGTGTCTCCTGCTCCTCCAAGTCAGCAGAAGCTCCTCATTGCCTGTAGTTGGGCATTAAAGTTCTTCCCCAAATTGCATTTCTGATTTTAGTTCTTATGTTATTCTGCTATGAACTCTGTGTTCTTTTTCCTCAAATATTCTTTGGGTGTTACAAACATCAACTTGCAGTCACACTATTGTTTTAGTATGACTTAGAATTTGTTGTTGATAGCGGACACAATGCCCTGGGTAAAAGGAACAGCAGCAAACAAGGCTTGACGTCTTTATCTTGCTTGGATAAGGATGCGTTTACTGTTTGCTGTAAGTGTCAGAAAGTGCAATTTCCCCTAGCAGACTTGTTTTTGTCTCCCTTGTTTTATTCTGGTTTCCCTGGAGGCTTCTTAAATGTGGTCTGAGAGATAAAGTTCTTTTCGTTCCAGTTCTTGCTAATATACAGGATGGGCTGATAAGGTGGAAGGGTGTTAGGTGGTAAAGTCTGGGGAAGGGAAGCATTCTATAATCCTGTGCTTTTAGCAAGCATCTCAAGTGCTTCTTGGTTCTCCCGCCCTCTACCTGAGAGACAATGTCTAGACCTGGCTAAGAAAAATAGGCACAGTTCAGAATGGCTGCTTTCCCCTCCCCCTGAAAAGTGCAGAGAGGATTTATCTCTAGTCTTCACTGTGAGAACGCGGTAGGGCTCCCGGAGGTACAACTTTGATGGTACCCCTAAGACTTGTCCCCCTGGAACTCCCATCTCTCTAGCTTGTCCACGCTGTGCCTCTAGCGTCTTCATTACAGCTGACATGGTCCTCACCCAATATGAGCTCCATCGGGATTCTGCTCCACTAAATGTGTCTGCCCACCTGTCTCTCAATTTGGGAAGTGGCGGTCTGCCCTGGTTCCTCTACTTTATTTTCTGATGGATCTGAGTTTTAGTTAGCTCAGCTTTTGTTGTTGTTCTGAAGATGAGACTGATGGCTTCCAAGCTCCTTACATGCTGGACTAGAAACCAGACGTCTCCCCACATTGTTATATTTTTTTAGAATGATCTTTGCCACTCTAAACTGATCTCTTTGCCTGCTACCATCTGCACAATTTCCTTCAGTATGCTGATATAATGACATGTATTCTATAAAGTATTTCCTCAGTCACCAAATGTAAGCCATCTTTTATCTGTTAAGCAATATAGCATTTAGGATCTACATCAATATTTGGTATTTTAGATCCACAATAATCCCAGTGAGCTGTATATTATTATTATTATTGTTCTCCATTTGACAGATGATGAATATGATACTCAATAAAGATTTAATGATTTTTCCATAATCAAAGGCAAGGGTCAGAGTTTGATTTTGAACCCAGAAGGACAGATCTAGAGCTTGTCTTCTCAGTATACACACTGACAGATTTTATTGTTAGATTCTTTGGGTTATGTTTCATGTTTTCCAAACCATGATTTGCTCATCTCCCTAATATTCAAATGCAAAACATGGTGCTTTTTATATAGCAGCAGTTATCCAATCATTAACTTGTGATTGATAGTTTCTTACTACTGCTAAAATAATCTTTCTTATCTATTCTCTAAATTTCCCAGGAGAATAGCACTGATTTGCAACTCTGTTCTAAGCACTTTACATATAGTGTATCATTTAATTTTTCTCACAATCCCATGAGGCTAAAGTACCTACTATAATTATGTATTATTTCTTCTGAGTCCTAGAGAATGTAAATTGGTTGCCCAAGGTTACTTACCTAGTAAGTGGTAGAGTCAAGATTTAAATGGAACCCACAGATACAGTGCCGACAGGCTTAGCCAGTGCGCAATCCTGCCCACAGTTTCTGCTCATTACATATTCGTTAAAAGAATATGATAATACCTGGCCCAGGCCAGTTTCGCTCAGTGGTTAGAGCATTGGCCCATAGACCAAAGGGTTGTGGGTTTGATTCTAAGTCAAAGACATGAACCTGGGATGCAGGTTTCAATCCCAGCCCCAGTCAATATTGCGCAAGTGGCAATTAATGATGTGTCTCTCCGACATCGATGTTTCTCTCTCTCTCTCTCTCTCCCCTCTCCCCTCTCTCCTCTCTCCTCTCCCCCTTCCTTCCATTCTAACTAAAAATCAATAGAAAAATATCCTTGGGTGAGGATTAACAACAATTACAAAGACAATATGATGATATCATTTTATGTTTCAATGGAAACTAATATCTTACTGCTATTTGCTTTCCACATTCTTTCAATTTAAATGGATCTCAAATCTAAGCAAAGTCAAAGCCTTTACTATTTATCACTTACCTAAAGAAAATGTTTATAATTTTTTAGTTCTTCCTTCCTACATGGCTAGGAGATAAGTTTCCTTTTTAATCTTAATTTGGCCAGTGAAATCAAGTTTCAGAGATGCTATCAAGTCAATGCATGTTTCTAAAGGCATCTTGACAAGCAAATTACGCATAAAGAGGTTCTTCTGGATTCTTCTAGTATGAGAATTAAGAGATTCCGAATTCTTTGTTTCTATCCAGACTTACAGGAAGCACCAAACAATTCCATCCATATAGCATCATCATATGACTGAAATATACTTGCTGCTGAGCAAGTAAATAAGATAAATTTAGTCTAGCTGGTGTGGCTAAGTGGTTGAGCGTTGACCCATGCACCAAGGTTTGATTCCCTGTCAGGGCCCACGCCCAGGCCCAATCCCCAGTGCAGGGCATGCAGGAGGCGGCCAATTGATGTTCTCTCTCATTGATGTTTCTGTATCTCTCTCTCCCTCTTCCTCTCTCTAAAATCAATAAAGAAAAAAAAAAGATAAATCTACCCTGTGTTGGCATGTCATAATTAGAAGCTTCATTTTTACATCAGATCAATGCATAGCGAGGGCAGAAAATTAACAGTACCAAATTTGACAATACTAAGTGGTGCTAAAATGAGACATTATGCTGAAAAGTGCTTTTTAATAGATAATACTTACATCTCAAGAGGGAATAATGCCCAAAAAATAAACAGTTAGAAATGACGGAACTAAATAAATGCCTAATCCACTCATTGTACAGCCCTCAAAAAGTAAACAGAGTGATGTAACAGCAGACATTTCTGTCAAATACCCTGAGACCATTTCGGCTGGATTCAGAGGCGCTCTGCCAGCGGTTGTCATTTTGGCAGCTTTGAGGAAACTTTTGTTCTCTGAGTATACTTACATTTCATGGCCTTTAAAACTTGCAGACAAAAATAACCAGCACCTTGAAAGTGCGGGGTGGCAGGGAATGAAAGTGCAAGAAGAGACTGAGGGCATTTCCACTAACAGTCACTGTGCACGTCCATTCAGAGGGAGGGACAGGCAGAAATTACAGAGGATCTGGGGCCGAGCTTAAGTCTGACTCTGAAGAAGGGAACATTTTGCTATTTTGAAAGAGAGGCATATTACATTGCATTTTTAAAAAGCCATTAAGCAGGTTTATTTTATGAGCAAGAAAAAAAAAAAAGAGATGAAAATTGCCTATAATTTAAAGCAAGGAGTGAATTCAGATCACTTGAAGTGGGAAATCGTCTTTTATGATTTGACCCTAGTGCAAATGAGTGGGATTCTGCTGAGGGCACAGGAGCTGGAAAACAATTTCTGTCTTTTAAAATTGTTTACTGGTTTGTTTTTTTTTTTAAAGGTAATGTCAAATGTATTACCTTGTAGCATGATAATTCAAAGAAACATTTTCTTTCTTGTTTTTTTTTTTTTTTTTTTAATACTCAACTGAGGACACTTTTTCATTTATCTCCAGATAGAGTAGGAAGGAGAGAGAGAGAGAGAGAGAGAGAAACATCGACATGAGAGGGACACACCAACTGGCTGCCTCCCACATGACCCCGACCAGGGCCAAGGATGAACCACAACCGAGGTACGTGCCCTTGACCAGAATCAAACTCGAGACTCACTGGTCTATGGACCGACACACTAACTGCTGAGCCAAACCGGTCAGGGCTCAGGGGGACATTTTCAAAACTCAAGATTGTAGCTAATAACATTTAAAAGACAAGCTAGAATAGTTCCTATCGACCAACACCCAACAGAAAAACAGTGTTCGTGAAGCAGGGGGATGGGTTGTGACTTTGGCTCCACATTTGGCATTTCAGTGTCAAGTCACAATGGTGATTTGAACACAGTACATTTTGAAGCTGAATTTACATGATTAGACACTAAGTAGGTCCCAGTTTTCAAAGATGCGTGCAATTCTTTAAAGAGTTATTAAGGTAAAAATGGAATATTGCTGAGAAACTTCCATTCGGTGCTTGATTTTAACTAGTATGTGAAATATAAGATCTGTACCCTAAGAATATTTAAAACTTATAATCTTAAAAACTACAAGCAAAACTAAAGTATTAAACTGAAAGTGTACAGAAAAGATGAGAAGGCAGAGAGTGTGGAGAGAAATAAACTCAGACATATTTAATGCCCACATTTCAGAGTAATATATCTAGTAGTATTTGAGAAATTTTTACAAACTTAATTGAATGCATCAGATCTATATATGAGAGTTAAATGACTTTTAAAATAGCCAACAGAAAGCTGTAAAACAGTCCAAAATCAAACCAAAAAAAAAAAAATTTGCACATGCATATTGTCAATCATTACAGAGTCACATGTAAATAAAGGGAACTGGTTTAATGACTTACTATTAAATTCTAAATATGCTGTGGCAGTTGAGACTTTTAAGCTTTGTTATCTGCTTTAAAAATTTTTTTAACATGGTGTGGGATGCTAGAGCACCCTTCTCCAAGGATTTTGCTGGTTATAAAAATAGGCAATTCTCAGTGAAGCAACTGAAAGTTTATAAATGTTACAAAGTGGGTCTAATCTGGTAAAGAATAAGTCTATTTCTGAAAATATAATTCAATGTAAGTTTTTATAAATTTGTGATGGTATCTGGATAATTTATATATTTCTATTAATAATTTTAAGAGGCTAAGCCACTTCTCACCTTTATGATTCTCAAGTAAAAATACGGCATTGCAACAAGTCTTTCTTTCTTATGAAGTCAAATTTAGATGTGCTAGAGTTCCAAAATCAAATATCCCCAAAGAGCAACTTTGCAATGGTGGCTTCTAAATTGCCAGGCTTGGTTTTGCATTCTTAAATTTTTAAATGGATAAAATTTCACATTTGCATGCATTAATATATCACCCAGGAATTAATTTGCTGATTTTAGTGTTGAACTGTAGGATTTTATAAGACCAAAATTAAATATTCAAATTAGAAGAGGTTAGGTGGGTTATATTTTGAAAACTCACCTAGAGTCCCCTAACTAATCATTGAAATTGCTAGCTTTGATGTGGAGCTCTACATAACATTGTTTATCTTTTACTGAAGTAGATAGGCTTCAGTGAAATGATGGATTATTATTATACCCAGTGGATTTATATGTTTTTAAATTGAATTTCATAATATAGTCCTAAAATGCAAATATTAGATTGTCCTACATTTCTTGCAATGATATCATATCTTTGCTAAACTGGTTTTTAGTAGTTAATATAATAAAAGTAAATACTGGGGAAAATATACAGGAAATTTGGAATAGGAAGTGAAGGCATTCAATCCAATTGCAAGGTTTGAGAAACTGGTCAGTGTTGAATAGTCTTACTCTCCAGTAGGAAGTAATAGTAGATATTTATATATGAAATAAATTACTAGAAACATACAATCTTCCATGACTGAGTCAAGAAGAAACAAAATATCTGAATAGCCAGACAACTACTAACCAAATAGAATCAGTAATTAAAAACCTCCAACAAAAAAGTCCTGAATTAGATGGCTTCACAGGTGAATTTTACCAAACATTCAAAGGAGAATTAACACCCATCCTTCTCAAACTACTCCAAAAGATTCAAGAGGAACGAAGGCTTCCAAACTCATTTTATAAGTCCAGCTTTACTTTGATTTCAAAACAAGACAAAGACATTACAAAAAAGGAAAATTACAGGCCAATATCCCTGATGAACATAGATGTTAAATTCCTCAACCCATTATTAGCAAATCTAGTTTCAGCAATATGTTAAAAAGATCAAACATCATGACCAGGTGAGACTTATTCTTGGGATGCAATATCAATTCAATGCCCGCAAACCAATTAATGCGACACACCACACAAACCAAATAAATGATAAAAGTCACATGACCATAACAATAGATGCAGGAAAGCATTTGATATAATCCAGCACCTACTTACGATAAAAGCGCTCAGCAAATTGGGACTAGAAGGAACATACCTCAATATAATAAAAGCTACATATGACAAGTACACAGCTAACATCATACTCAACAGAAAAACTAAGTGTGTTCTTTTAAATCAGGAACAAGACAAGGTTGTCCACTCTCACCACTTTCATTCTACATAGTATTGTAAATCCTAACCACAGTAATCAGGCACAGATAAATAAATAAAAGGCATCTAAATTGGAATGGGAGGGAAAAAGTCATTATTTGTAGACGACATGTTACTGTATATACTGAATCCTAAAGATTCCACCAAAAGAAGTATTAGAACTGAAAAATGAATTCAGTAAAGTAACAGGATATAAAATTAATATTCAGAATTAGGTTGCATTTTTATACACCAATAAAAAACTCTCAGAAACAGAAATTAAGAAAACAATATCACTTACAATTGCATAAAAAAAATACCCAGGTTGCCCTGGCCAGTGTTGCTCAGTGGTTAGGGCATAGATCCACACACTAAAGGGTCATGTGTTCAATTCCTGGTGGAGAGAACATGCCTGAGTTGCAGGTTCGATACCCAGCCGTGGTTGGGGCATGTACGGGAGACAGCCAATTAATGTCTCTCTCTCTCTCTCTCTCTCTCTCTCTCTCTCTTCCCCCCTCACTCCTTTCCACTCTATCTAAAAATCAATGGAAAACATATCCTCTGAGGGCTGGAAACAAACAAACAAACATACTAGGAATAAATTTAACCAAGGAGATAAAAGAACTGTATTCAGAAAGTTATAACACATTGAAGAAAGAAGTTGAAGAAGCTACAAATAGATGTAAGCATATTTTCTGCTCACGAATAGGAAGAATTACAGCATCATTAAAATATTTATAATACCCAAAGCAACCTATAGATTCAATGCAATCCTTTTCTGAATACCAATGGCATTTTTCACAGAACTGGACCAAATAATCCTAAAATTTACACAGAGCCAAAAAAGACCCCGAGTAGCCAAATCTTGAAAAAGAAGAACTAAAGTTGGAGGAATCATACTACCTGATATCAAACTATATTACTAGTTCGTAGTGATCCAAACAGTATGGTACTGGCATAAAAACAGACATATAGATCAATGGAACAGAATAGAGAACCCAGAAATCAACCAACTCCTATGTGATCAATTAATCTATGACAAAGGAGGCAAAAAGATATTCTCTTCAATAAATAGTGTTAAGAAAACTGGACAGATACCAGACAAAAAGTGAAACTAAACCACCAACTTACACCATATATGAGAATAAACTCAAAATTGATTAAAGACTTAAATCTTAGACTCTAAATCATAAAAATCTGAGAAGAAAACATAGATAGTAAAATCTCAGACACTTCTTGTAGTAATATTTTTTTTCTGATGTATCTCCTAGGGTAAGGGAAACAAAAGAAAAAATAAACAAATGGAATTGCATCAAACTGAAAAGTTTTGTTGCACAGCAAAGGAAACCATCAACAGAATGAAAAGACAACCTACATAATGGTGGAAGATATTTGCCAACTATACATCCAATAAGGGGTTAACATTCAAAATTTATAAAGTACTCATAAAATTAACATAAAAAACCAAACAATCCAATTAAAAATGGGCAAATGCCCTGGCCAGTGTTGCTCAGTGGTTCGAGTGTCAGCCCTCACATCAAAGGGCCACATATTCATTCTTGGTCAAGGTACTTGGGTTGCAGGCTGGAGGCAACCAATTGATGTTTGTCTCTCACATCAGCGCTTCTCTCTCTCTCTCCCCCTCTCCCTCCCTCCTTTTCACTCTCTCTCTAAAAAAAAAGGACCTGAATAGATATTTCTCTAGAAAGAACATACAGAATGCTAAAAGTCATATGAAAAAATGCTCAATGTCACACATCAGGGAAATGCAAATTAAAACCACAATGAGATATCACCTCGCATCTGTCAGAATGACTATCATCATCAACAAACAACAATGTTGGTGAGGATGTGGAAAAAAGGGAACCTTTGTGTACTGTTGGTGGGATTGCAAATTGGTGCAGCCACCATGGAAAAGAATGTGGAGTTTCCTCAAAAAATTGAAAATAGCACTACATTATGATCCAGCGATTCCACTTCTGGGTATTTATCCGAAAACATTCAAAACACCAATATGAAGAGATACATGCATCCCAGTGTTCATTGCAGCATTGTTTACAATAACCACGAGATGAGAGCAGCCCAAGTGTCCATCAATAGATGATTGAATAAAGACAATGTGCTACATATATACAATGTAATATTATTCAGCCATAAAAAAGAATGAAATCTTAGCATTTACAACAGCATGGATGAACCTAGAGGGTATTATGCCAAATGAACTAAGACAGAAAGAGGCAATACCATATGATTTCAGTTATGAGTGGACTCTAAAAAAATAAATAAATAAATGAACAAAACATAAACAGAGTCATAGAAGACTTACAGATTGGGAAGAAATAAATAAAATTTTATGTTTTGCATATAATGTTATTATCTATATAAAAATTCTCAATGATGCAACAAAAAACTCTTGGAACTAGTAAGCAGTTATAGCAATGTTTCAGAATACAAGGTTAAGATGTAAAGGTCAGTTCTTTGTTTTGTTTTGTACCAGCAATGAGCAATTGGAATTTGAAATGAGAAATTTGTGGGGGTGGAGGGGGATTGGTGGAGGTAGAAGAGGGCACAGAGGAGATACTTGGTGATGGAAAAAATAAAATTAAATTTACAAAATGACATTTACATTAACAACAAAAAATGAGAGAAATACTTAGGTAGAAATCTAAATAAATAAATGCAAGGTGTACATTTTAAAAAGGAACAAATGAACAAACCAAACAAATGCACAGACACGGACAGTTGTTGGGGGCAGGGAGAGGATGAAGAGAGTAAAAGGGTCAACCATATGGTGACAGAAGACTAGACTCTGGGTTGTGAACACACCATGGAATATACAGATGATGTATTATAAAGTTGTACACATGAAACTTATATAATGCAATTAACCAATGGTACCCCAATAAAATTAATTTAAAAAATTACTATTAAAAAAGAAAGCTTCATAAAAAAAGCCTCTTGTACTATTAACTCACAATTAATGAGTTAAAAAATATATTTCGGCAACAATACCACAGCGAAAAAATAACACTTACAATTAGAAAAAATTATAATAGCCTCAATTTAGAACTACAAATAAATATTTAACCTCCAACTCTGTGTGTGTGTGTTAGTACATATATTAAGGTTAGGGTAGTATATATATTTTATTCTCTCCCAGTAAAAGCTGAAAAGGGAATAGGAGGCATGATGAATTTTGATGATGTCTACAGGAAAAGAAAATCCAGCTGTGTTTAAATGGAGAGCGCTCACATATTCATGCCATAATGCCATTGCAGAGAGCAGAAGCGATTTATTGGTCAGAAAAAATAACGTAATGGCTTTGAGAATTACATTTCACTTTGCAGTTACGACCATTCGCTACTACCGTGGTCAGTGTGTGAATCAGAACAACCGAACTGAGATACAACACCAGTCAACCCCCAATCCCTGCTCCATGCAGCAGACGAAATAATCTGTTTACTTGAAACTGACAGTTCTCACAAATTGGGAGAAACACCAACATTTGATTGTGTTATGCATGAGTCACATTCCCCGGTGAATTTTGTGAATCACATAATCATAATTACACTTTTTATTGTTCAAAGAATTAAATGTTATTGATATATAACTCACAAAAAGTAAATGAGGTGTGTGTGTGTGTGTGTGTGTGTGTGTTTGGGGAAACATGACCTTTGTACATGCCATGAATACATTCTGCCTCATGCTATAAAATATATCGTTTCACTAAAAATGGTTATATTTGTTTATTTCAAGGTAGTGGACAGCACTTCCTGTATGTCAACTCATCTGGCCCCAAAGAAGGCTACACGGCAAGAATCACTACTTCCCAGTACTTCCCGGCAAGCCTCGGAATGTGTGCTGTTCGGTTCTGGTTCTACACGATTGACCCCCAGGGTGGGGGCATATTAAAGGTACAAAAGGAAGGCAGATTGGTCTTGCACTAAAATCTTCACAGCATGTGTTTAAGCATTTTCCTTTCTGGTTATCTCTGGGTTGGTCTATCAGTGCCATGTCTTACTGTGTCCACGAGGGCAGGGTTTTCAACACATGGTGCACCTGTGAGAATTGTCTGTAGTTATAACAGGGAAGTTTGGTGGACAGATTGTTCTCTTTTTGTTGTTCTGTTGTTTTTTTTTGTTTGTTTGTTTTTTTGGAGGCTTAAACATCAGCCATTTATTTTCTCACAGTTCTGGAGGCCAGATTCAAGATTAAGGCATCAGCAGGTTTGGTTTCTTTTCATTTGTATTTATTTATTTTTTGTTACAGATGTTTCTCCTTTTTTACCCTATTGACACTCTGCTCCCCATCCCCCCCACCCCGTCCCCAGCTTTGTTGTCCATGTCCATTGGTTATGCGTACATGCATATAAATTCTGTGGTTTATCTCTTCCTTTCCCCCACCACCCCCTCTTCTGAGGGTTGTCAGTCTGTACCCCACTTTCACGTCTCTGGGTCTACCCTATTCCTCAGACTGTTATGTTTATTATATTCCACAAATAAGTAAAATCATGTGGTATTTGTCTTTTTCTGCTTGGCTTGTTTTGCTTAAGATAATATTCTTCAGGTCCCTCCATGTTGCCTCAAAGGATAAGAGATCTTTCTTTCTTACAGCTGCATAGTACTCCATTGTGTACATGTACCACTGCTTTTTTATCCATTCGTCTACTGATGGACACTTGGGCTGTTTCCAGATCTTAGCTCTTGTAAATAGTGCTGTTATGAACATGGGGGTACATATATTCTTTCTGATTAGTGTTTCAGGCTTCTTGGGGTATATTCCTAGAAATGGGATTACTGGGTCAAATGGAAATTCAATTTTAATTTTTTGAGGTAACACCATATTGTTTTCCATAGTGGCTGCACCAGTCTGCATTCCCACCAGCAGTGTACTAGAGTCCCCTGTTCTCCACACCCTCGCCAACACTTGTTTGATGATTTGTTGAAGATCATTTTGTCAATTGAAAGCTTTGTAATTTTTGGATCATTTACCCAAACATTCTGCATCTAGAGTTAGAAGAAAATAATAGCCCTGGCTGCTTTGGTTCAGTGGTAAGAGCATTGGCCTGCAGACCAAAGAGTCGGGTCAGGGGCATGTTCCTCGGTTGCGGTTTAGTCTCTGGCCCCGGTCAGGGTTGTGCAGGAGGCAACCAATCGATGTGTCCCAATGTGTCCCAATCAATGTTTCTTTCTCTCTCTCTCTCTCTCTCTCCCCCTCCCTCCCTCACACTCTATCTGAAGATAAATCAGATAGATTTATCCTCTGGTGAGGATATAAAAAAAGAAAATTAAGATAGACATAAATACACATGCTGTTTTATTTATGAAGTTTTTTAACTCTCACTGTTGTTTATAATAGTAAATATTTAAAATCATCTGAATGCCAGATGTTAGGAATTGGTGAAATACAGTACATTCACTTTCACTATTAAAAACTATGGAAAAATTAATTATGTGAATGAATAATTAGTGATAAAGAGAAGTGCTTATGTTTTATTAGTAACTAAAGCAGATATTAAGAAATATACATTTTAGCCCTGGCCAGTTTGGCTCAGTGGTTAGAGCGTCGGCCTGCGGTCCTGAGAGACCCGGGTTCGGTTCCCGCTAAGGGCGCGTACCTCGGTTGCAGTTTGTCCCTGGCCCTGGTCGGTCGTGCGGGTGGCAGCCACTCGATGTGTTCCTTTCACATCGATGTTTCTCTCTCTCTCTCTGTTCCTCTCTCTCCCTCCCACTCTACCTGAACAAAAAAATGGGAAAATGTCCTCGGGTGAGGATAAAAAAAAAAAAAAAAGAAATATACATTTTAGAATACCATTTAAACCATATATCTAATTTTGAGTATGTGTGTGTGTGTGTATGTGGGTATATATATATATGTATATATATGTATGTATATATAAATATGTACCTATATATCTATATACATGAAAAAGAATATATAAAAACATATAAAATGGTTTAATTAGACGGTGGAGCAAAAAGATTTTTTTATTAATTTTACTCTTATTTATTTTTATAATTTTTCTACATTAACATGTATTGCCTTTCTATGAGAAATAAGGAAAAGAAAACTATGACTATCTGAAGGGTCTTGACCATTGGAAAGGCTGAGACACATTATAGGAAGTGCCACAAACAGCTGACTTCTTGAGTTAATAAAGAGTAAATGTGCTTCTGGAGCACATGGTAGAATATAACTGTGCTAATCTGAAACTACTTCTGACGGTGATTATATACATCCTTTAGAAAGGTTATGGCAAAGAAAATACCTAGGGTGAGGTTTCATGTCAGAAGGTTTGTGAGGCACTATAAATAGCAGGGCTCTCCTAAAAGAGATTACAGTAGTGTGCTTTCTTGCCAGCACACATTTTATGAAATTATATTAGGTACTGTGTCTTACCTGCCCATCTGTGCTCTGCTCCGTATCCCAGAGAACTCCACTTCCCAGGCTCCTTTGCTCTTTGCCTTCCTGGGTAAGATTGGCCAATGGAAGGCACTGGCCAAAGACCTCAGGGCAGGAAGAGGAGAAAAGCCTGCCTCCTCTCCATCTTTTGGCCGAGTTTCTAACTGCACCTCATCTGTAACTCAGATTCCCTCAGATAGGCCCTGGTTTCTTAATTCCAACTTCTAGCAAGTAAGCCTGCCAAATTCTCACTTCTAGCAACTCAGTTTTGGTGACTACTTTCCTTTGTCCCTCCAGTTTTAAAGGAGGAAACATCTTCCTCTACTTACTAATCTATTGTCTCATAAATTCCTTGGTGGTTTTTCATCTCTTCAATAAATTTTGTAACCAATTTTCTGTTATAAGTTTTCTCTATTTTTGAAACATGTTAGAGTAGTTTATATTTTCTAGCTTGTCCCATCTGATATTAGTGTCCAACCGAAAGAAAACACAAATCGTTTAAGATATTAACTTGCAGAACAATGAAAAATTCTGAGTCAGCACCAGTCAGTTTAAATTTGTCCTCCTTATATTAACTTATTAAAATCTACCCTCTAGTAGGAGAAGAAGGAAAACAAATTAAAATACAAATATAAAAACTTCATTTTGTGATGCAATACCTTGAAGCAAGTAAGACAGTTTTCGGTGATAAATAATGACTTCCAGTCTGCGGAGGGTGTATCCTCTGGAGAAAGACAATGCTTAAAGTTAGATTGGAAAAACAAGAAGGAACCAGCCTTGTGAATATCTGGAGTAAGACTGTTCTAGGCAGAGGGAGCAAGCTGATGAAAATCTGCAAAGTTGGAAGGAATTTGAGGGTCAGAATAGCTGGAACCAAATAAGCAAGAGAGAGAGAGAGATCAAACGGGCAAGGGTCAGCTCATGCAGGCCTAATGGGGATGGTGAGGAGATTAGATTTTATTCTAAGAACCATGTGGAGTCATTGGAGAGTGTCTTGATCCGCTTGGGCACCTATAACAGATTACCAAGGTCTAGGTGGCTTAGACAACAGAAATGTACATCTCCTGGGTGCTGAAGAGCCTAGGATCAAGGTAACTACTAATTCGGTTTCTGTTGTAGACCCTCTTCCTCTTTTGCAGGTGGCCACCTTCTCACTCTGCACTCACCAAGCTCAGAGGGATCATCATCTCTCTGGGGCCTCTTTTTATAAGGACATTAATTTCATTCATGGGGTCTTCACCCTCAGAACCAATTTACCTCTCCAGGGCTCCGCCTCCACAAGCTAAAGCTGGTTATTAAGGCTTCACTATATGAAGATGGGGAGACGGACACAAACATTCAAGCCATAGCAGAGAATGTTAAACTGTGGAATAATATAACTTTATTTGAAAATTTAGAAGGTCCATCTGGATGCTGTAAGGAGAAGGGGTGGGTGCTGGTGGGCAGGGGGAGGCCAGACGTGAAGTGAAACGGGGAGACGAGATGATTTCCAGGAGTTCGGGCAGAGACGATAGGGATTGGTCTAAAGTGAAGAAAAAGGGTAAACTGTCAAGCGATTTCTACATAATGAGCAAGACTTGGATCTTCACTGGCATATTAAGATTATTTTCTAAATAAAGCATGCTTTGATTATATTAGTATATTAATGAAGGGCATCATAGAAAGCTAACAGTCAAAGAAGACTTGTAGGATTGATGAGATCAAAGTGAAATTCAAATATGATCTTTCTATTAATTTGGGAGATAAAAAGCCAAACACTTCAGATTGATCCCAGCCTGCAAAGTAGAGTGTTGCATAAAGAAGGCCAATGTTTGATGGTTAAGGGAAGACTGATGGTAAATGAGTAATATTCAGAATAATAAAATGTTCATACAAGTATCAGTATCCTTTGATTCAAAGGCTCAGGAAATTATAGAGCAATGCTAATACATATTTTATTTTCTACATCAGTTTCTTTCTATGTTCTACCATCGCACACATAAAATGAAAAGCACTCCTTAAAATGATGCCGGTTACCTTCTGATCCACATTGCCAAAAGAGCCCTCAGTGAACCAAATTAATTTCCCATGAGATTATATATTAGCTTGTTTCGATATTCAATGTCAACTCACGTGAGTTACTTAATGTCTATGGAAAAAGGTCAAGTTTGACACAGGAGAAAAGTATTTCTGTAAAAAATGACTAATGTCCTTTAATTACTCCAGACTCATTGCTTAAAGATACAAAGAAGAAGGTAGGTAACTTGAATAATTTGTACTTTTATAACATTTTTTTGTAACTTATAGAAATTTTTAAATGCTCGGAAGAAAAAAAAAAAAAAGACCAACTATCTAAATATGTGTTCAGTAATAACAGGTGAATTCGTGCACCTAAAGGGTTTTCTAGAAGGTTACTGTTCATATCTGAGGACAGTTAGCCGGCCTGTTGAAATAGAGTTAGGAATTCTTAGACCTAAATAATTTCTGCCAAAACCTATGGAATGTAGCCTGTAATTGTTCCATTCTGGACGTCATTATTGCTGTGGTCTGGTGCTTGTGGGTTTTGTTGGTTTCAGGGTGATGTTTAGGAGGACAGCGAGAGCGGAGAGAAAACAGCAGAGAACAGCCTCAGGTGGTTACTGTATGCAATGCACTGTGTAAAGTGTTCTGCATCACCCAACGAGGCAAGCACGAATATTATGTACATTTTAACAGATGAGGATGATGAGATAGGGGAAGCTTCTGGAACTTGTCCAAGGTCACAGAGCTGGAGGTGGCAGGTCTGGGTGTCCCCGGAGCCACGGGCTCCCGTCTGCTTTACTGCCTCTCAGAACTAGGTCATTCTTTTATGGTACTTTTTTATTTTCTTTATTTTTATTATTCAAATTCATCCCTTATTTTCTACCAAGAGTTGTTGAAACCTAGTTCTTTAAAAGGTACTTTCTATATTTTACATTCTACGCATGGTAGTTTTCAGAATAATTTAAGTTTGAATTGGACATTTTACAAAAAAATAAAACGGCATAGTGGTCATTTAAATAGTAATAGTGAGATAGACCCCCATGTGTAGCGCGTGTGAGGTGGTGAGTGGGTGCTGTAGGTATTTGTTTTACCTATAATCGCCCATGTGACATACCATTTAATCCTCGTGTTCTGCTGCATTTCATGATTAACTGTTGAATGAGCAGTTCGGGGGTAAGAGCCACCAACACTGCTTGTCCAACCGATTAAGGCCTCCTCTGGTCAGTTTTGGACCTCTTGAGTTTGTCATTCGACTTACAGATGTCGTATTAGAAGAGTCAGACCTTTGAGGGGGTCACCTTCTGCGTGCTATGCAGGAGGAAATTGTATTTATACCCTGTGATGCTCCCAGACCCGAGCTTCAGAATAAGAAGTTTGGCAGAGGAGGAAGAGTCGCACCACATTCAACCTTGTTTCTTCTTTTTTAATTTTTTTTCAGTCCTCACCAGAGGATGATGTGTTCATTGATTTGAGAGAGAGAGAAGGGAGAAAGAGAGGTGAGTTGCCTCTTGTATGTGCCCCCACTGGGAACCAAACTTGCAACCAAGGTATGTGCCCTGACCAACTGAATGACAATCAAACCCATGACCTTTCATCGTACGGGACAGCGTTCCAACCAACTGAACCAGGGCGGAGCCTTGTTTCTTAAATGCAAAATGAGCGTGAGCCTGCTGGGGCGTGGTGCAGAGTGATGCTGCACCAGCAATGGCCAGGGACTTCAAGATAGCCTAGAAAGGACATTTGATATACCAATCAGCACCTTTACCACCCATATGATCATGATGGATAACTGAATGATAAATTGATCAAATATGGTGCAGAAACAGTTCCTAGTAATAGAGAAGATAAATGGTAGATATGTATTCACTTAATTGGGGCATCCTTTACCATTTGGTGCAGTGAAGGATGACAAAATGATTACCTCTGTTTACAAGTGGTTCAAAAGGCTCTGGTTATTACCTTGAGATGTTACCACATAGATCATAATCTGGCCCATTTTGTAATATCACTTGTGCAGCATAAATTCCTCCAGGTAGATGTTGAGTAAAAAGAAAACTTATAGCCCTGACCAGGTGGCTCAGCTGGTTGGAGTGTCGTTCCATACACCAAAAGGTCATGGGTTTGTTTCCCAAACACATACCTAGGTTGCAGGTTCAATCCCCAGTCAGGGAGTGTACTTGGTGGGGTGGGGCAACTCATTGAGGTTTCTCTTTCCCATCATTATTTTTCTCCCTTTCTCTACCATCTTCCCTCTCTAAATCAATAAAAGCATACCCTCAGGTGAGGATTGAAAAAAAACCTGAGAAAACTGATAAAAATGTTAAGCTTCAAAAGAAAACGTTGAAAATATGTAAGTTACATTTATAAAAATATGTATTAAAAATTAAATAGGCACTCATTTATATGCCATATTCTTAAGGCAATTTACACATTTTGTTTTATTCTTCATATTATTAATGTTTAAATTTAAAATGCATTTTTGTGATGTTATGAGAGCTATTGAGAGGCACTATTATGTTCTGTCTATAATTTTACTCTCTTTTAAAAGTGTATTTTCAGTGATGTTCAAGACTAACCAGGTTCGTTTCATTCTTGTTTCTGCGAAAGTTCATAGTCGTTGCTTTCAGAAGTGGGGGCACACAGCTTATCAAGAGAAGTTTTTGAAAGTAGTAGTAGATTGTGTTGAAGAGAGGAAACGGTCGTCTACGTCATATCCCCGGGCATAAACGGTAGAGATGTGTAGGAGTCGTTGAGCATGCTTAGCAAATTTCTGCCCTCTGAACAGACTTTCAGAAGATCTAGATTATACTCTAAATTGAGCATTTTCTATTTTTTAAGCAGAAATATAGAAAGCAAGGCACTGGGATGGTAGTTCTCAACAGCCACACACGCTGCAATTGCAGTCATTTCTAAGATGTAACACAAGTAATATGTAACAACGGTAGTTAAAATGAACCAAAGTATTTTTGTGATTTCTTCCCTTTTTGAGAGTAGATTAAAGATTTTTTTAATATAATGTCAGTGTCCCATATTTTAATCTGACAGGTCCTATTAAATAAAAGCGAAAGGTAAGGTTGCATCTGCTGCGCCAGGCACTTTGCTGGTAGACTGCAGGACAGACAGGACCCTGTGACGGGCTTCTCCCTGGAGAATATGTCAAACACACAACTGAGACTGGACACAGTGGGTCTGAGGCCACCTGTCACTACTTGAGCCAAATTAAGCAAAGACAGGGTTGAATCATCTATGAGCATTTATTCCGATAATGCTGGCAGTATGGTGAGAACAGCAGGTCATCCTGTAAATTCTGCTCTAACCTCTCCTATTAGTCAGCTGGTTATATATGGATAAGTAAGAAAGGGGCTGTGTGCAAGGGGGGGGGGGGGGGGGGATGGGCTGCAGGGTCTGTGGTCTGTGTGTCTCCTTCCAGGTTCTTGAAATCTGATAACAAGGTAATTAATTTTCTATGATGTTCAAACAGCTCTATCTGCTCCTGGGACCAGAGAATGGTCAGTATTCCTGAAGCAATCTCCGGGAGGAGGTTCAGGCACAACAACTAAATCAAAGTGTGTCCTGTCCTTTGTTCTCAAAATGTATTCTCTTTTCTAAGAGATCGACCTATCCAAGCTTTGAGGCATCTTATCTTCTTTACAGCCCTGCTTGTCTTCTTGTTGAACATCCTCCAGTTTCCCAGGGTCTGTAAGAAAACCTCTTATCTATAGTTAGTAAGGTGAATAATCATTAAACAGCAGTGGTCCTATTCCCATTATGTGCCCTTCCCCCTATCACAACCATCATCTATCACAAAGAATCAAAGACTTATGTTAACAGCTTAGCAAAGGTGGGTAGGTAGATCTTTCCAGCAAAGAGATACTTTGATAGTAGAGGGAAAGAAGGCTATGCTGAGATGTGCTGTGTGTCTCCCATTGTATAAAATAGAAAAGTAAGCCGTAGGATGGTAAAAAAAAAAATACTACTACAAGTTTCTATTAAATTATAAATTAAGCGGGATGGGAGCCACACGAAATGTAAAGGCTGACATTCAAGAAAAGGAGCTAATCTAATTTGACCTTCAAAATAGACTTTTCTTTTAGAATATAATAAAAGCAGAAAAAGAAAATTGACCTCAAGTTGAAGAGTTATGCTCCTAAAAATTAAAATCATGTCACAGTTTTAAGACACAGACATGGAATTTGCAAAGGAAGGTATTTTTTGCACCTGCTGACGAATGGCTAAGTGCAAAGTCACCTTGAGAAAGAACTAAAAATCAGCTTTCTTTAGAAGTCTGGGTCCCACGCTGATATGACATCTCAAAAAAAAAGAAAATGCATATTTAGTTAAAGCAACTTTTCTTTTACCTTCTTATTTCATGAACTCTGTTAATGCATTCCCCTTATACATTCTGGCTTTAATGCTTTATTTAGGAAGTACTTTCCTGCCATAAAAATTATTTTTATTTATTTTAGTTTTGTGCAATTTTGATTTCTACATTTAACTAATTAATCCACTTATAATTCATTTTATGTATGTATGGTGAGAAGTTGGAAGCTCATAATGTTTGCTATTTGCAAGCCACCATCGATTCAGTAGTGTATACTTGCCCTGTTGATTTGACATGCTTTCATAATCATATAGAAAATTCATAGATTCATTTGTAAATTTTCCATAGATGTAAAAAATGACTTCTTCTCAGTTGCATACAAAAATAGACAGATACAGAAAGATGATAAAAACACAGAGATAAATCATAATCCTCTACGTGCTTACTCACTGTTATCTACTAAATTTGTCAATTTTGAAAAAAAAGGTGTTTTATCAAGTATAATTATAAAAGTCTCAGTTTATCTTTTTGTTTTTATCAGTCCCTTTATAATTTAAAACTTTATTGTTGAATGCATAAAGTTTCAAGACAGTTACATCTGCCTGGGGAATTAGAACTTTTATCAATATTAAATATACCTCTTTATACTTTTCCTGAAATTGTCTTGCCTGTTAATAACATGATATTCTTACCATTTAAAAAATAATTTGCTTAATATCTTACCCATCTATTTATTTTTATTATTCCATGATGCTTGGCTTTAATTATATCAGTTACAAACATATGGCTGGGTTATCTTTTTCCTGTAATCTGAGCCTCTGTTCTTTCATAAATCAATTCAGTGTTATGGTTACTGTTTTATTAAAATTGAGACCTATTTTTATATGTTTTCTGTGTGTCTTTTTTCTTGTTTCATTGTTTTTTTCCTTTATGTCTTTAGTTGGATTGATTGGATATCCTTTGTTTTTGCTTATTCCCAGCATGTATAAATTTTAATTGCTATGTCTCCTTTACTGAAGTGGACACTTAATTTTTTAGTAAATCCATTAAAGATATTTATCCACTATTGTTGAAAATTAATTGCATACTTCCAACCTACCCACTCTTCAAATAAATGAAGACCTTGGAGAAGAAAAAATGGTGGCAGAGTGAATGGAGCTACACAGACCATCTCCCAGGACCAAACTGGATTCACAACGAAAATAAAGGCAAATCTTCAGGAAGGGGCAACCGAAAGACAACTTGGAGGACCACATTACCAGGGACACCGACTCAATCCTGGTGGGCTTGCGAAGACGCAAGAGGGGGCCGGGAGCCCACAGTCTGCAGCCGCCTGGGCGGGGACCAGGGGGCTTGGCTGGAAGTTGCTGCTGCCGCCTCGGCTGCGACCCCGCCTGAGTCCTGCGAACTCTGCTGCCTGCTAAGCCCTCGGCTGGTGCCGCACGGACTCGCGGGGACCAGAGGACTCTGCTGGAAGGTGCTGCCACCCCGGCAGTGTCCCGCTACTGCGGCTCAGTCCTGGGGCTTCTGCTGAGTGCAAAACTCTCTGCTGGTGCCACAGCCGTGGCCGCCCTTGGCTGGAAGCAGAGCCCTCGGATTAAAAGTCCCAGGCGGCTCCACGAAGCAGAGTCTAGACAGAGGCTAAATTGGCAGCAGCCACTCACCTTGGGCTTCAGCAGAGGGAAGGCAGACTGGACTGGAACTGTGTGGGGAAACTCAGGTTTTGGAGGGTGCTAAGAGCTTTCGCTGAGTGCAGCCACGCAGGACTGTGGTCATTTTACTCCTTCCCAGGGCCCTGGGGAGAGGCTAGGCGGAGGCCCCTCCCTCAGAGATTCAACCCCACCTGGTGACCATTGAAATGCTAATTGAGGCCCATTAACAACCTGCAACTGCCCCAACCTCAGGAACTACTCTTACACTGAGCACCTGAGGGAGTTTTTCAGGCAACTCAGAAACCAAAGGTCTTCAGGTAACCTCTACTAATAGCCTCCAGGCAAAAAAAAAAAAAAAAAAAGCTAGAGGATAACTACCATTCCCTGGGCTAGCAACACTAACCAGAAAAGCTAATACTTGAAGGTGGTGTTTAAAGTGGGTCCCTGGCTCATCCAAACCCAGGAGAGGGAACCACAAACAGCAGACCAACACCCACAGGGAAAATTTGGCAGACTCCAAAGCCCACTGTGATAGCCAAAATGGTGAAAAACGAAAACAAAAGCCAAATGAAAGAACATGAGACCTCTACGAAAGATGAGATAAATGAGGTGCAGTTAAGCAAGTTAACAGAACTAGAATTTAGAGCCATGATGTTGAGGAAGCTCAACAGCATGTGTAAGGATCTGAGCACTATGAGTAAGGATAAGAGTACCATGAGTAAAGACATAGAAATGTTGAAAATCAACCAGTTAGAAATTAAAAACCAACAGGAAGAAATGAAGAATGACATATCAGAAATGAAAAACACATTGGAAGGTCTAAAAAGCAGAGTAGGGGAAGCTGAGGACCGGATCAGTGAATTAGAAGACAGGGTAGAAAAAAATCAACCAATCAGAAAATCAAAAAAAAAAAACACAAAAAAAAACGATTAAAAAACAGGAAGACAGCTTAAGAGAACTCTGGGACAACTGGAAACGGAATAATATTCGCCTCATAGGAATCCCTGAAGAAGAAGAAAATAAGCAAGGGTTATAGAATATATTCAAAGAAATAGTGACAGAAAACTTCCCTAATAGGGTGAAGAAAGGAGGCATTCAAGTTCAAGAAGCACAGCTCTGACCCCAAGTAAGAAGAACCCAAACAGGGCCACACCAAGACACATAGTAATCAAACTGCCTAAAATTAAAGACAAAGAGAGAATCCTAAAAGCAGCAGGAAATAAGCAACAGGTTACCTACAAAGGAAACCCCATAAGGCTCTCAGCTGACTTCTCACAAGAAACACTACAGGCCAGAAGGGAATGGTATGAAGTAATCAAGGTCATGAAAAACAAGGATCTGAATCCAAGACTACTCTACCCAGCAAGGCTATCATTCAAAATAGAAGGTCAAATAAAGAGCTTCCCAGACAAAAAAAGGCTAAGGGAATACATTAGCACCAAACCAGCACTGCAAGAAATGTTAAAAGGACTGCTGTAATTACCAGGAGAAATAGGAAGAAAAATAGAACCACACTAAACAAAAATGGCAATAAATAAGTACATATCAATAATCACCTGAAATGTAAATGGACTGAATGCTCCCATACAAAGACACAGAGTAGCTGATTGGATAAGAAAGCATGACTTATCTATATGTTGTTTACAAGAGACCCATCTCACAACAAAAGACTCAGATAGGTTGAAAGTGAAGGGATGGAAAAAATCTTCCAAGCAAACGGAAACGAAAAAAATGCTGGGGTAGCAATACTCATATCTGATAAAATAGATTTCAGAATGAAGGCCATAATTAGAGACAAACAAGGCCACTACATAATATTGAAAGAATCTACCCAACAGGAAGATATAATCTTGATAAACATATGTGCACCCAATATAGGAGCACCAAAATATATTAAAAAACTTCTGGAGGACTTCAAAGGAGAAATCGATAGCAATACAATCATAGCAGGGGACTTCAACACCCCACTGACATCGCTGGCTAGATCATCTAGACAAAAAAATTATCAAGGAAACAGAGACTCTAAATGAAGCACTAGACCAAATAGATTTAATAGATATCTACAGAGAACTACACCCCAAAACTACAGAAATCACTTTCTTCTCAAATGCACATGGGTCATTCTCCAAGATAGACCACATGTTAGGGCACAAACTAAGTCTCTACAAGTTCAAGAAGATTGAAATTATATCAAGCATCTTCTCAGATCACAATGGCATGAAACTAGAAATCAATTGCAAGAAGAACATACAAAGACATGTGAACACATGGAAGCTAAATAGCATGTTATTAAACAATGAATGGGTCACCGAGGAGATCAAGGAAGAAATAAAAAACTTCCCGGAAAACAATGAAAATGAAGACACAACAACACATAATCTATGGGATGCAGCAAAAGCAGTTCTGAGAGGAAAGTTCATAGCACTATAGGCCTACCTCAAAAAAGAAGAAAAATCTCTAATAGACTATCTAACCTCACAACTTAAAGAACTAGAGAGCAAACAAAAAGAAAACCCCAGAGCAAGTAGAAGGAAGGAAATAATAAAGATCAGAGCAGAAATAAATGACATAGAGACCAAAAAAACAATTCAAAGGATCAATAAAACAAAGAGCTGGTTCTTCGAAAAGATAAACAAGATCGATGGACCCTTAGCTAGACTCACCAAGAAACAAAGAGCGAGAACCCAAATACACAGAATCAGAAATGAAAGAGGAGAGATAACAGCTGACACCACAGATACAAAAGATCGTTAACAACTACTATGAACAATTATATGGCAACAAATTCGACAATCTAAGCGAAATCGACAAATTTCTAGAAACACATAGTCTCCAAAAACTAGATCAGGAATAGATAGAAAACTTGAACAGACCAAAACAACAGAAGAAATTGAAGATGTAATCAAGACTCTCCCAGCAAACAAAAGCCCAGGCCCGGATGGCTTCATGGGGGAGTTTTACCAAACATTCAAAGAAGAACTAATACCCATTCTCCTCAAACTATTTCAAAAAATTCAAGAAGAAGGAAGATTTCCAAACTCGTTTTATGAAGCCAGCATAATTCTAATTCCAAAACCAGAAAAAGACACTACAAAGAAAGAAAACTACAGGCCAGTATCCCTGATGAACATAGATGCCAAAATCCTGAACAAAATACTAGCAAATCGAATCCAGCAACACACCAAAAAAATTATCCACCATGATCAAGTGGGATTCATCCCAGGGATGCAAAGCTAGTACAATATTCGAAAATCCATCAATGTGATACACCACATAAATAAAATGAAGAATAAAAACCACATGATAATATCAATAGAGGCTGAAAAAGCCTTCGACAAATCCAGCATCCATTTCTGATAAAAACGCTCAGCAGCGTGGGAATAGAGGGATCTTATCTAGACATAATAAAGGCCATATATGAAAGACCTACAGCCAACATCATACTCAATGGGCAAAAACTAAAAGCATTTCCCTTAAGAACAGGAACAAGGCAAGGATGCCCACTTTTGCCACTCCTATTTAACATAGTACTGGAAGTCTTAGCCACAGCAATCAGACAGGAAGAAAAAATAAAAGGGATCCAAATTGGAAAGGAGGAAGTGAAATTGTCATTATTTGCAGATGACATGATACTATACATAGAAAACCCCAAAGACTCCATCACAAGTTTACTAGTCTTAATAAATGAATTTGGCAAAGTAGCAGGATACAAAATTAATGTCAAGAAATCGATGGAATTCTTATACACCAATGATGAACTCACAGAAAGATAAACTGAGAAAACAATCCCATTTACCACTGCGGCAAAAAAATTAAGATACCTAGGAACAAACTTAACCAAAGAAATAAAGGACCTATTTGCAGAAAACTACAGGTCATTGAAAAAAGAAATAGAGGAAGATATAAAAAAGTGGAAGCACATACCCTGTTCATGGATTGGGAGAATTAAAATCATTAAAATGTCCATATTACCCAAAGCAATCTATAGATTCAACGCAATCCCCATCAAAATACCAACGTCATACTTCACAGAATTAGAACAATTATTTCAAAAGTTCATATGGAACCAAAAAAGGCCTCGAATAGCCACAGCAATCTTGAAAAGGAAGAACAAAGTTAGAGGGATCACAATACCAGATTTCAGGTTATACTACAAAGGCACTGTAATCAAAACAGCCTGGTACTGGCACAAGAACAGGCATATAGACCAGTGGAACAGAACAGAGAACCCAGAAATGGACCCAAGGCAATATGCTCAATTAATATTTGACAAAGGTGACAAGAGCATACAGTGGAGGAAGGACAGCCTTTTTAATAAATGGTGCTGGGAAAATTGGATAGCTACTTGGGGGAAAATGAAACTAAACCATCAACTTACACCCTACATGAGAATAAACTCAAAATGGATAAAAGAATTAAATGTAACTCATGAATCCATAAAAATCCTAGAAAAGACTGTAGGCAACAAAATTTCAGACATCATACGCAGCAGAATTTTTACTGACACATCACCTAAGGCAACAGAAACAAAGGAGAAAATGCACACATGGGACTACATCAAACTGAAAAGCTTCTGCACAGCAAAAGATACAGTCATCAAAACGGAAAGGCTACCCACTGTATGGGAGAGCATAATTGCCAATGATATATCAGAAGAGGGGTTAATACATATAGAGTGCTCATACAACTCCACAAAAGGAAGACAAAGAATCCAATTAAAAAATGGGCAGAGGAACTAAATAGACACCTCTCCAAACAGGACATACAAATGGCTAAGAAACATATGAAGAAATGCTCATCATCACTAATCATCAGAGAGATGCAAATTAAAACAATGATGAGGTATCACCTCACACCTGTCAGAATGGCTGCCATCAACAAATCATCACACAACAAGTGTTGGCGAGGGTGTGGAGAAAAGGGGACTCTAGTACACTGCTGGTGGGAATGCAGACTAGTGCAGCCTCTATGGAAAACACTATGGTGTTACCTCAAAAAATTAAAAATTGAACTTCCATTTGACCCAGTGATCCCACTTCTAGGAATATACCCTAAGAAGCCTAAAACACTAATCAGAAAGAATATATGTACCCCCATGTTTGTAGTAGCACTATTTACAATATCTAAGATCTGGATACTGCCCAAGTGTCCATCAGTAGACGAATGGATAAAAAAGCTGTGGTACATATACACAATGGAGTACTACGCAGCTGTAAGAAAGAAAGACCTCTTATCCTTTGAGATTACATGGAGGGACCTGGAAAGTATCATCCTAAGTGAAACAAGCCAAACAGAGAAAGACAAGTTTCATATGATCTCACTTATTTGTGGAATATAATGAACATAACAGTCTGAGGAAGGCGGTAGTCCCAGAGACGCGGAAGTGGGATACAGACTGACAATCCCCTAAATAGGGGGGTGGTGGGGAAGAGATAAACCACAGAACTTATATGCATGTATGCATGAACAGTGGACATGGACAACAAACTGGGGAAAGGGCAGGGAGGTGGGGGGAGGGGGGAATCAGTGGGGGGAAAAGGAGAAACATCTGTAACAAAAATTAAGTAATATAAATAAATAAATAAATAAATAAATAAATAAATAAATAAATAAATAAATGAAGACCTTTGATAGGATTGTATTGACCTGGCTTATCCTCCCAAACAGCTCTAGGACTTAGTAAAATTGGCCAAAGCTATATTGTTCTTGAAAGCCCCCAGCTTGTATCAATAGTTCATTTGAGTCTGGCTGGTGTTGCTCAGTGGTTATCATCGACCCATGCACCAAGAGGTCGCTGGTTCTATTCCTGGTCAGGGCACATGCCCAGGTTGTGGGCCCGATCCCCAGTGGGGGGCATGCAGGAGGCGCCCAATCCATGTTCTCTCTCATAGATGTTTCTATCTCTCTCTTCCTCTCCCTTCCTCTCTCTCTAAAATCAATAAAGAAAAAAAAAAATTAATAAAAAAAAAAATACAATTGGCCAGAACCTAAGATTCAGGGCGTTAATAATTCATCTACTCTCTCAGTAATTACATTCTTTGAAATGCCTCACTTATATATGGTTATCAAGTAAAACTTTTACAGTTACCTTTGCATGCTAGTCTTTATCAATTCCTACACAATCACTATATTGAATTCTTTTGGTTTCGTATGTATATTAGTTTGCTAGGGCTGCCATAACAAAATACCACTGGGTAAAGACTGGGTTGCTTAAATGACAGAAATTTATTTTCTCACAGTTCTGGATACTACTGGCCCAAGATCAACATGTCAACAGGTTTGATTTCTTCTGAGTTCTCTCTCATTGGCTTACAGGTGGTGGCCTTCTCACGAGGTCCTCGCGTGAATTTTTCTCCACGTGTGCTCATCCCTGATATATCTCTTCCTGGGTCCCAATTTCCTCTTCCTATGAGAACACAAGCAAAATTGGATTAGGGCCTACCTTAATGGCCTCATTTTATTTTAATCACCACTTTATAGGTCTTGTCTCTAAATACATTCACATTTTTAAGTACTGGGTTTAGAGTTCAACACATGAACTCTGGAACAGACACCTTCAGCCCATAACAACATGTTTTGTTCATATACATTTCAGAAATAGTGCTTACATGGGTGGTAAGCTTTTTAAGTTCCTGACTGATGGAAGAAAACCTATTATGTACCCACACTGGACAGATAGTTTGATTGGGTTTGAACTTTTAGTTTCGAAATTTTTTTTTCCTTATGTTATTGAAGGCATTGTTGTATTGTATTCTAATATCCATTACCTGTCTGCCTTACAGAAGACAGATGTTTGTCTGATTATTTCTCCTCCAGGATTTTTACATATCCTACTTTTTTCTCAGAAAGTAGGTGATTTTTTTGGTATTTTTTCCTTATCCCTGGCATTCATAAATTCTCCTGGAAATTTGATGAGGTTTCTTCATTTTTCACCACCAGGGGGTTTTCATCAGTAATTTATTGATTATTTGATTAACTCCTTCTGGAAAATGTATTAGACAAATGTGTGAATTTCTGGGTCTGTCCTTGCTATCCTCCAACATACTCTCAAAGTTTTACCTCTTGGTCTTCTGGTACTGTAGTCTGGTCATTCGGTTCATGTTTCCAGTTCATTTTTTGGAATTTAATTGGTATTGATTCTGCTTTTCAGTTCATCTTTGGGGGTTTATTTTACCAATCATATTGTTTATTTCCAAGAACTCTGAATGCTTCTTTTTCTTATTATTCTGTTCTAGCCAATAGATATAATGGGCACCCAAATCTCTCAAGAGAGTTACTTATATTTTTTTATATTGTCCCATTTATTCTATTAACAATCTTCCCCAAGGTATTCTACTAGTATTCTGTTCAATCTAATTTCTCTCTTAGAATTTTCACCTGTTTGTTGTCTTACTGTTGGTTTTGTATTGCTATATGTGGATAAGTCTAAATTGGATACTATTACTATATATCTTTTATTGCTTCCAACCAAGTAAGAGGTTTTATTCCCCTCACAGTGCATTGTCATTCTGAATCAAGATCCCTGGTTTATGTTGCTCTGGTGTAAAGGGGGCACTGAATTTCTAGTGGGCTTACATTTTCATGTCATCAGAGCTTGCTTATTTGTTGAAGGATGTAGGAGTACTTCAGGGCAGTCACAGGGACACCTCCTCATCCCTCTGGTCCCAGTGCCCACTCATGGCAGCTCCCCTGTGGGATCTCCCACAACAGCACTGTTCCCACGCTGTGTGTTCCGGGTATGAACACTAGGTCTGCTACACCTCACACAGGGATTGACCTGACTCTTATCGAGTTCTTTGATGAGTTACTAGCCAGTGACACAACGTCCAGCTCCTTCCTTATGTTCTCTATCTCTTTTTTTAATTCTCACCCAAATATATTTTTCTTCAGATAGAGTGGGAGGAAGAGAGAGAAACATTGATTGAGAGAGATACATCAACTGGTTGCCTCCCACATGACCCCTTCCAGGGCCGGAGACCAAACCACAATCCAGGTACATGCACTTGACCCCAATAGAACCGGAGACTTTTGGTCCTCAGGCCAACGGCTTAAGCACTGAGCCAAACCATCCAGGGCTATGATCTTCGTCTCTTTGTGTTGTTCCAGAATTTTGCTGGGAACAGTCACTTTTTTGGTCAGTCTTTTCCTCACATGTAGGTGTTTACAAGTTTTTCAGTTTTGTTTACATATTTTCATCCGTTTCTATTTGGTTTAAAACTTGCAGAAAGTTCTTATTTTTGTGTGTTGGTAGCCATGCCAGTAATTTTCCAGGACCTCTGTGGATCTATTGACGTATTTTTCCTGTCTTGGCAGTGGAATATTCTCGAGGAGCACAGGTAAACATGTGGTTTCATTTCACCATCAGAACCAGAAATCATTTTTTTCAACCATTTACAATTTTGCAGGACATGCAAAAATGAAAGTAAATCAGCTCAATCCCCTCACCCCCTTTTTTTCTCTATTGCTGTTTTGCCATCAAAATTTTCCCTCTTTTTGAGGGAAGTGTTTAGGGCGTTTGGAAGATGGTCTGAACAGTGATAGTATGAGCTGGGGAATACATGCAAGTATCAGGAGAATATCGAGTGCTGCGCGGGTCATGCTGCTGTTAAGAGACATTTGGTTGGTGCTTTATTTCTGGTTACTTCTAAATAGTCCGTCTCTTTCCAAGACTGAGGTTAATGTTGTAGAGCTGCAGCCATTTCAATCTCCAGCTTCTCAGCTCTTCCTCCTCTGGTTCAGCCAGAGATGCTCATTGCAAACCGAGTGCTGAGCGGGAGAGGCAGTGGGTGGGAACACAGGAAACATTGGTCCTCGACCAGCTTTCTAAGTTACTGATGAGCAGAAACTTTGAAAAATTCTAAAGCTCTCTGGTCTCATCCCCCTTATTTAAAGGACTCGAACAATGCTTTTGTAAAAAACAAACAAACAAAGAAACCCTGAAATTATTTTTTTAATCCCACAAACGTGTCAGCTCCTCATAATGAAATCACCTAGTTAGTAACATAACCAATCCTTCTATAGTAACTCTTTTATAAAAAAAAAAAAAAAGAGATAATAAATTATATGTAATAGCCAGCACATGAATAATAAAAAGGATGTGTACATAGTTTTGGTGCTTATTTTACAGGCATTATTATACTTATTTATTTAAACCTAATAACAGACTTACCAGGTAGGTATTAATGTCTTCTATTCTTTATCTCCCATCTCAAATAAGAAAGCAAAGAAATAAGAGTGATCTATTTTCTCAGCCTTTAAATATAGAGCTTAAATGTAAATTGTTCTTCAGTTCATATTTTGACTGTTCTAAGCTTATATATATGTAAATTATATGTTTGTATATATATACACACACATACATATATATGAATGTGTATCAGAAATATAAAAAATTACTCATGCCCATGTTTACCTATTGTGAATTTCTTATATTTTAAGACAACATAGCCTATTTTAAGTCAGTGACCTCCACATCAAGAAAGGAAGCTGACGTGATGTTTTAGTATGCAAAGGACCCGAATAGAGATTTCTCCAAAGAGGACATACAGATAACCAACAGACATTTTTTAAAAAAGTGCAATGTCACTAATCATCAAAAAACTGCAAATTAAAACCACAATGAGATATCACTTCACACCTGTTAGAATGGCTATCATCAATCAATAAATAAACTAGTGCTGGTGAGGATGTAAAGAAAAGGGAACCTTGTGCACTGTTGGTGGGAATGCAGACTGGTGTAGCAACTGTGGAAACAGTATAGAGTTTCCTCAAAAAATTAAAAGTGGAAATTTATTATGATCCAGAAATTGCACTCCTGGGAATATATTCAAAGAAACCGAAAACATTAATTCAAAGAAACATGCACCCCTATGTTCATTGCAGCATTATTTACAATAGCCAAGATTTGGAAGCAGCCCAGGTGTCTATCAGTATATACATATACAAAAAAGGTTTGGTACATTTACACAATGAAATACAATGCAGCCATAAAAATGAAGAAAATTTTATCCTTTGCAACAGCATGGATGGACCTAGATGGTATTATGCCAAGTGAAGTAAGACAGTCAAGAGAAAGACAAGTATCACATGATCCCACTTATATATGGGATCTAATTAACCAAACACATAAACAAACAAAAATAGAAACAGACTCACAGGTACAGAAAGCAGACTAACAGCTGTTAGAGAGGAGAGGAGCTGGAAGGCTGGGTAAGAAAGCTCAAGGGATTAAGCAAAGAAAAGGAGAACACTCATAGACACAGTCAACAGCATGTGATTCTAGAGGGGAAGGGGGTGGGGGAGGAAGCAGAGGGTCAAAGGAGGATAGATGGTGACAGAAGGAGGTCTGACTTTGGGCGGTGTGCACACGATACAATATACAGATGATGCTTTATAGAACTGACAACTTGAAACCTATATAATTTTATTAACCAATGTCACCCCAATAAATTCAGTAAAATAAACAAAACAACGGTAACAAAGTAAAGCAGAATAAGAGGATTGTTGGAGCTTTATATGGGCTCATTTTCAAAACCACAGCCAGAGTGGGCTGCAGTAAGAATATACATTTTGAGCAAACCCTTCAAGGAGCTGAGGGAGTGAGGCATGCAAATATAAGCTGCAGGTGGCAGAACAGTTCAGACAGAAGAAATAGTGCAATGCCTTAAGTTTGAGTGTTCCCGGTGTTTAGGAGGCCTGGCAAGAGAGCCTTGTGGCTAGGCACAGAGAGGGACAGAGTAATAAGAGGAGAGGGGCAGGGGAGAGAAATCTTGAAGAAACTTTTGTACCATTATAAGGATGTTCTTATTAACTGTGCTTTGGGGCCCAGTTCTAAAAAGTTGTTATTATGAACTAAGTTCTTTAGTGCTTCCTTTGATACTTAAATGTACCTGGTACTTTGATCGTTCGTGCCTCTGATCAAGCAAAGTTGCTAGGTCTTCAAAGAGGGACCTGTGGAAAGTAGTTGACATTGGCAAAATTAGAGATGATGTGCTACCTGACTTATAAATACAGCTAAAATTAGAGCCCTGGCCAGTTTGGTTCAGTGGTTAGAGTGTCGGCCTGCAGTCCAGAGAGACTCAGGTTCGGTTCCCACTAAGGGCACGTACCTCGGTTGCAGTTTGTCTCCGGCCCCAGCTGGGTCTGGCGAGTGGCAGCCACTCCATGTGTACCTTTTACTTCGATGTTTCTCTCTCTCTTCCTCTCTCTCCCTCCCACTCTATCTGAAAAAAAAAAAAAAAAAAAAAAAAGGGAAAATGTCCTCGGGTGAGGATTAAAAAATAAATAAAATACAAACAGCAAAAATTAGAAAGTGTGATGGAAAGAGGGAAGACAGTGAGTAAATGTGTTTAGAGGGACCAAGTGACCATTTGAATAATTGTTCAAATGGATAAGACATTTGTGACTTTCCAACTAATTTGGCAATTGAGCGAATGAAAACAAGTAAGAAAAATTCTACACTAGCTCTGTACTTGCATATTTTTGCTTACTTTTAAATCAGTAGACTTTATCTCTAGCAGTTTTAGGGTTACAGAAGATCTCAACAGCACGCACCCAGTTCCACATCCCCCCTTACGTTCCCTACCCCTAAGTTTCCTCTGTTTTTAACATCTTACATTATTGTGGTACGTTTGTTACAACTGATGAGCCAATCTTAATGCTTTATTAATAATTCAAGTCCATAGTTTACATTTGAGTTCATCCTTTCTGCTGTATATTCCATGGGTTTTCACAAATGTGTAATGACATATATCCAGAGTGTCACGCAGAATAGTGTCACTGGCCTAAAACTGCCCCTGCTCCACCTATTCATTCCTCCCTACCACCCCACACCTGAGGATATATTTGTTTGTTTTTATTGATCTTGGAGAGAGAGGAAGGGAAAGAGAGAGAGAGAGAGAGAAAGAAGATGCAAGAGAGAAACATCAGCCCTGGCTGGTTTTGCTCAGTGGTTAGAGCGTCAGCCTGTGGTCCAGAGAGACCCGGGTTCGGTTCCCACTAAGGGCACGTACCTCAGTTGCAGTTTGTCCCCGGCTCTGGTTGGGTCATGCGGGTGGCAACCACTGTATGTGTCCCTTTCACGTCAATGTTTCTCTCTGTCTCTTCCTCTCTCTCCCTTCTGCTCTATCTGAACAAAAAATGAAAAAATGTCCTTGACTGAGGATAAAGAAATAAAAATTAAAAAAAAAAAGAAAAAGAAAAGAAAAGCATCAATGGGTTGCTGACCTCCTATCATGCATGTTCCTACAGGGGATTGAACCCACAACTTAGGTCTGTGCCCTGACTGGGAATTGAGCCCAAAGACTTTTGGTGGACAGGATGATGCTCCAACCTACTCAGCCACCTGACCAGGACAACCACTGATCTTTTTTACTGCATTTATAGTTTTACCTTTCCCAGAAATGCATGCACTTACAGTCATACCTAAATTTATTGTACTATAATGGTGTGTCCGGCAGGGTCGGGGGGCTTGCCCTGGACACAGGGGCCCTGCTGAGCTGCGCCCCACCTCGGTGCCTGGTGCCTGACCAGATTCCCCACAGTGCTGCAGCCAAGGCCACCAAACCCAGGGAGCCTCCAATAGCCTTGACCCTCTGCAACCCACCCGCAGACCAACCATTCCCTAATCCTGGAAATACCACCTGCCAAAGGTCCTGGCCTGCGGGTGAGGAATAGGAGAAAGCGAGGAGAAGGGATCCTACAAGAACTGAGGCCTCTGCCAGCCCTGTCTGTCCCCAGGTTCCAAGGACAGAGCTAGATCTGCAGCCCAGACAGCTTCTTCAGGCAAAGCCTGTGTCTGGGCCTCTTGCCCATTTGACTTTGTTCCTCTCTCCCTCTGTTTGTCTGTCTGCTTATTTATGTGGGTCACTCCTGTCTGTTGGTCTATTCCTGGGAAGCTCATCACTTCAGGTCCTGGCAAACTCCCCATACTATTATCCATAAACTGATCTCTTATGAAAAAAGAAAGCAAAACCCAAGGTCAGCTAGATTTTCTCCTATGTTGTCCTCTAGAAGTTTTATCATTTTACAGCCTTTGCAGATTGGCTTCTTTCACTTAGAAAAATGCACTTGAGTTCCTTCAAGTCTCTTTGTGGCTTGATAGCTCATTTTTCTTTCATCACTGAATAAGATTCCCATGTATAGATATACCAAACTATGTTTATGCATTCCTCTGTTGAAGAACCTATTGGTTACTTCCAATTTTCAACATTATAAGTCAAGTTACTATAAACATTCACATGCAGGGTTTTGTGCCAATATACGTTTTCAGTTCCTTTGGGTAAGTACCAAAGAGCACAGTCACGGGATCATATGTTAAAAGTGTGTTTAGGTTTGAAGGAAACTGCAAAAGACTTTTCTAAAGTGGCTGCACCGGGGTGCACCCCACCAGCAGAGAGGGAGCTTCTGCTGCTCCTCCCAGCCTTGGGAGTTTTCAGCTTGAATTCTAATAGGTGTGTTCATTGCACTTCCCCGATGACACATGATGTTGAGTGTTTTACGCTTATTTTCCATCTGTAGCACTTCCTTGCTGAGGTGTCTGTTCAGATCTTTTGTGCATTATTTAACTGGGTAGTTTGTTTTCTTTTTTTTTGAGTTTTAAAGGTGCTTTTTTTTTTTTTTTTTAATTTTAGATCCCAGTACTTGATCAAATGTGTGTTTTAAATATTGTCTCCAGTCTCTGCATTCTCAAATCAGTTTCTTTCACAGAGCAGAAGTTTTTAATTTCAATGAAATCCAACTTACCAATTTTTTAATTCATGGTCCATGATTTTGGTTTTGTATATTTAAAAAATCATCATCAAAAACAAGATCACCCGGATTTTTTTTCTATAGTGTCTTCTAGAAGTTTTATAGTTTTGTGGTTGAATTTTAGGTCTAGGAACCATTTTGAGTTAATTTCGATGACACTTGGAAGCTTTGTGTCCAGAATAATTTTTTGCAGGTGGATGTCTAGTTGTTCCAGTACCATTTGTTGAAAAACTAACCCTCCTCAGTTAATTGCCTTTTTTTCCTTTGTCAAAGATCAGTTGACTCTTTTTATGTGGGTCTGGAGGTTCAGGCTCTGTTCTGTCACCAGCACCACGCTGTCTTCATTTGTGCAGCTTGACATAATGTCCTGCAGTCCGGTGGTGTCAGTTCCCTGACTTGGTTCTTTCCCTTCAGTGTTAGGTTGGCTGTTCTGGGTCTTCTGCCTTTCTGTGGAAACTCTGCAATGAGTTTGTCAATAACCTCAAAATAACCTGTTGAGATTTTGACAGAGATTAAACAGTCTACACATCAATTTGGGAAGAACTTACATCTTGAAAATATTTAGTCTTCCTCATGGAATATCATGCACTTATTTAGATCTTCTGGGTTTTTTTTTCCATTAGTTTTGTAGTGTTCTTCATATAGGTCATGTACTTTTGGGCTACATTTATACACATATTTCTTTTTTTACGGGCTAATATAAATTGTACTGTGTTTTTAATTTTAAATCCAATTGTTCATTGTTAGAATACAAGAAAATAGGTTACCTTTGTGTATTAACCTTGTATCTTGCAACCTCACTGTAAATTGCTTATTAGTTTCAGGAGCTGTTGATTCTTTGGATTTTCTATATATATATATAATTATGTCACTTGCAAGCAAAGGCATGTTTATTTCTTCATAATCAGTATACCTTTTATTTATTTTTCTTCTTTTACTTCATTAACTAGAATTCCAGTACAATCTTGAATAAAAGCAGTAAGAGCAGACATCCTTGCTTGTTCCTGATCTTAGCAGGAAAGTATCTCTTTTCCTACCACAGGTTAATTGTAGGTTCTTTGTAGATGTTCTTTATCAAGTTAAGGAAGCTCCTTTCCTACTCCTAATTTCCCAATAATTATTATCATAAATGGGTTTTGGATTTTGCCGTATGCTTTTTCTGCATCTATCTATATAATTTTATAATTTTTCTTTTATATCCTGCTGATATCATATATTACATTAATTGATTTTCTAATATTTCCAAACTAACACACCTGGGATTAATCCCTTCTGGTGGTTGTATATAACTCTTTTCATACATTGTTGGATTCAATTTGCTAACATTTTGTTGAATATTTTTGCATCTATGTTCATGGGAGATATTGGTGTGTAGTTTTTCTTTCTGGTTATGCCTTTGTCTGCTTTCGATATTAGAGGACAGCTGGCCTCACAGAATAAATTTGAAAAGGTTCCCTCTGCTTCTATTTTATGAATATGATTATGGAGAATTGATGTAATTTCTTTCTTAAATGTCGGCTAGAATTCACAAGTGAACTCATTGGGCCTGATTTTGCTATTTTGGAAGGTTATTAATGATTGATTCATTTCATTAATGAATGTAGTCTTATTTAAATTATCTCATTTTTCTTGTCTGAGTGTTGGTAGATGTAATTTTCAAGAAGTTGGTCAGTTTTGTCTAGATTATCAAATTTGTAGTACTAGAGTTGTTAGTAATGATCCTTATTATTCTCTCAGGAGATAAATAGTGATGGTTCCTTTTCATTTCTAATATTTGTGTCTTCTCTCCTTTTCCCTTAGGTAACCTGCCTAGAAGTTTAGCAATTTCATTACTCTTTTCAAAGAACCAGCTTAGATGATTGATTTTAGATCTTTCTTACTTTTTACTATATTCACTTAATTCTGTAAAATTTCTCTATAAGAGTTGCTCCACAAATTTGATGAGATGTAGTCCCATCTTCATTTAGTTTGAGATGCTTTCGGTTTTTCTTGTGACTTTTTCTTTAACCTATGTGTTATTGAGAAATATGTTGTATAATCTCCAAGCCTCTGGAGGTTTTCCAGCTATCTTCCTGTTGTTGATTTCTTGTTAAATTACACTGTAATCTGATAGCAAATATTGTATGATTTTCGTTCTTTTAAATTTGCTACAGTCTCTTCTGTGGTCCCAAATGTTGTTATTCCCTGTGAGTTTGAGAAGAAGGGATATTCTACTGTTCCTGGATGAAGTAGTCTATAAATGTAAATTAGATCCAGTTGATTGATGCTATTGATTTTAACTGTGTCCTTATAAATTTGTTGCTTCCTGATCTGTCAATTACTGATAGAGGGATATTGAAGTCTCCTTAAAGTTCTACCAGTTTTTGCCTCATCTGATGCTGTTGTTAGATGCATACACATTCAGGATTGTTATGTCAACTTAGAGGATTGATGACTTTCTCATTATATAATATCCTTTGTCCCTAATAACTTCCCTGTCTGTGAAGTCTACTTGCCCAAAGTTGTTATAGCTTTTCCAGCTTTCTTTTCATTAATATTATTATGGTATATCTTTTTCTATCCCTTTGATTCTAATCTATTTGTGTCTTTATATTTAATTTAGATTTTTGATAAAAATACAATTGAGCCTTGTTTTTTAGTTTATTCTAACAATCGCTGTTTTTTAAGTGGTGTATTTACAAAACACATTTAAAATGATTATTGATAGTAGAATTAAAATCTACTATATTTGTTATTGTTTTATATTTACTGAACTTTTCCTCTTTTTTGTCCCCACTCTTTTTTGCCTTTTGTATTTTAATTGAGTATTTTATATGATTTCTTTTTTCCTCTCTTAGCATATCAGTAATACTTCTTTTAATCTTATTTTATTATTGGCTTATGAGTTTGCAGCATGCATTTATAAATAATCTAAGTCCATTTTCAAATAACACTATACCGCTTCATGGGTAGTGCAAATACCTTATAACACAGGATTCTCAATTCCTCCCTTCCATCTTTTATAACATGCTGCCGTTCATTCCACTGACCCAAACACTAAAATCACCGAATAAATTCTTACCATTATTATTTTGAACACACAGTTATTTATTAGATCAATTCAAATAAGAAAAATAAAAGATTTCATTTACCATCATGTGTTCTTTCTCTAACGCTCTTCTTTATGCAGATCTGATTTTCAAGACTGATGTCATCTTCCTTCTTTCTGAAGAACTTCTTTTAACTCTACTCGCAAGGCAGATCTACTAGCAAAATTATCCTCAACTTTTGTCTGTATGAGAAAATCTTGATTTCTTGTTTATTTTGCTGGATAATTTTGCTGGATACATAATTCCAGGTTGAAGGTTTTTTCTTTCAGCACTTTTAATATTTCATTTCACGGTCTTCTTGTTTGCATGGTTTCTGAAAAAGAAAAATGATGTCATTCTTATCCTTGATCATCTATAACTAAGGCATTTTATTCCTCTGGTTTCCTTCAAGATTCTCTTTTTATCTTTGATTCTTTGCAGTTTGGGTATATATGCCTCGGTGTAGACAAATACCAGTCTGGTATTAATTCTGCTTTGTGTTCTCAGATCTTCCAGGATCTGTGGTTTATTATCTATTATTAATTTTAGAAAAGTATCATTCATTATCACTTACATATTTTTCCTGTTCTTTCTTTCTTTCTTCTTCTGGCATTCACAGTATGTATGTGACAATTTTGTAACTATTCTACAGTGTTTGGATATTTTGCTTCATTTTTTGCGTTTGTTGTTTTTTATATTTCAGATTTAGCTTCTATTGATATATCTTTAACATCACTGATTCTTTTCTCTACTGTGTCCAATCTATTTATATGCCCATTAAAGGCATACTTCATTTCTGTTCTTCATTTATTATTCCTAGCATTTCCTTTTGATTCTGTCTTAGAGTTTCTATCTCTCTGTTTACTTTATCAATACATTCTTGCATGTTTTCCACTTTTACCATTATAGCTCTTAGCTTATTACTCATACTTATGTCTGAGGGTTTCAATATTTTTGCCATATCTAAATCTGGTTCTGATGTCTGCTCCATCTCTTGAACTGTGTTTTTTGTCTTTTAACATGCTTTGTAATTTTTTGACAGCCTGACATGATGCACTGGAGTAGAAGGAATTAGGCTTTTAGTGAGAGGTTTTATGTTTATCTGGCGAGAGATTAGGCTGTGTCTACTCTTTGCTGTAAGGGTAGATATCAGGAGTTAAAATTCCCCTGTTGTCTTTGTCATTGTCTTCCCTGTTGTCTTTGGGTCTCCAAAGAGATTTCTTTAATCATTAACATTCATGTTTTCTATTACCTCTTCATATCTGTTTTTGAATGTTTTCATCCAAAAGTATGTTTGTTTCAGTGCTGAGAAGTTGCTTTCATAAATTTTTCCATAAACATAAATTTATACATTTAATAAGATAATATGTATTAAGGCATCATTTTAGTCTATTTCTTTTTTATTCAGCAAGTTTTCTTCAAGTCTTTTTTCTCCTAAAGTATAAGCAGTTGCTTTATCACCCTTGCATATAATATAATCTTTATATATTAAAATATATAAACTTCATTATAATATATGTATTTATATATTCTTTGAATACATGTTTTTTTAAAAATTTCATAACAAATGATTAGATTATAATATATAATGTTCATTATCACTATATTAATGAGTATATGTTGAACCAAATTTAGAATTTTAGAACAGAAATAGCCAAATTATTCATCCCACAATTGGTTTTAGAAAAGTACTTCAAATAAAAAGTTATTGTTACAGGATAAATTGGTTTTTCAGTAAAATGTGTGTAACAAAATATAAAATTAGAAACAAATGAAATGATAATTAATTGCCTTTAAAGGATATTAGCCATTTTGCTTTTTCAAATAGAAGTTTAAAAGTTATTTTAAAAAATCTCTTCCTGAGAGTTATCTCACACACACACATACATACAAACTCTTAAGAGCCAATGAATTTTATTTCTATTGAAAGACAAGAAATACATACAATAATTTTAGCCTTGGTGGGTTTCTCACTGACCAACATTATATAGAGTCCTTAAATGAGCCTCCTAATTTTTTCTTTGGTCATTGTGGCTGCAGAAACACTTGATATAATGTACAATTGTTCAACTTAATATAATGATGGTATTATAAATACATGTTATTATTACAACATCCCATGAATTTGTCAGAGTTTCACTTCAATCACCTAATTAGTTAGTGAAGTTGATCAGAATTTACTTGGACTATATTAGAGTGGAATAATGAGATAAGATCGATTGATATTCTTTGGGGAGTTAATGCTTGTGATGGGGTCTGCGGGGGTGGGGGGAGTTGTCATCTGTCAGGGGGTGTCCTGGTGAGGTTTTGAGGAGTAGAGTGAAAGGACAATGAAAGAAAAGGGAATTTGGCCAGAGCATGCAGGATTGATTCAAGATTTAAAAGACTGAAAACAGAGAATAAAATAAAGTGTAAATAAAATAGATACATGGATCAATAAAATACATATATGCTAGAGTTTTGGGGGGAAATAGAAATGTTGGGGTTATATTTCATACAATTATTTTTTGAACTGATTTTTGCAGAAATGAAGTTACAAAATAAATAAAGTAAAAGTTATTTATTTTTAAACCTTTGTGAATTAACCTAGGATTTATGCAAAAATAACTCATGCCCTGGCTGGTTTGACTCTGTGCTTGGAGCAATGGCCTGCTGACCAGAGAGTCCTGGGTTCTGTTCCCGCTAGGGGCACGTACCAAAAAGAAAAAAAATAAAATAACTCATGATTCGGTGTATACCATAGAGGAATCGGGACTAAACATCCCTGTGTGGTTGTTGATTGGCAATAAAAGAAACGGTGGAAGAATTGTACTGTTATCAAGTTGAAGTGAAAGTTTCATATCTTTTTATTTTGAAGTTTAAAAATCGTGGGGGGAAGTTTGCATACATTTGACAACTAAACAAATCCTAGAGCTGAAGACTCTTTAGGATGAGTATTCACTCTTGTGAGACTGGAAACAGTCAACTGACCCAGATTCCTTTCATGCTGAGTCTTAGCACATTTAATTCATTGAGAAATTAATATAAAAAGTGACTTTGGCTTAAGAAATATCTGTTTCCCCAAAACGTCGGTGTTGTAGTCTCACTTTTTCGATTTTCAAACTGTGCAAGTTTTCTATTTTTTTTTTTTCTGTTTATCCGCCTTGATTTATTTTTGGTGTTTTGTTTAACTTCCATTAACAATGGAGTTTCTGATTTGACTTTAGACTTTTTGTAGTGGTGAACATTGACAACATGCTTAATTTCCGAGTCTGGATTTTTTGGCAGTTCTTGGTAGTATTTCTGGAATGTCAATATAATATCATATGTAGCAAGATGAGTGGTATTATCTCCTTATGATAGTATACATTTTGGGTAAACTTTTACAGGATAAATTATCTGTAGATAAATTTTGACACTAAGAAAAAAAGCAAGAAAGTGAGATTTTTAACAAAGGGGAATGTCATTGAACAAAAAGACTATTACAATGGAAGAAAATTACTATCCATGTATTTTCTCTGAGTCACACACACACACACACACACACACACAGCATCTAGGAAACTAATAACTGTAAAAGTTAAGTATAAAAGAAAATATAAGAACATCTTTTCAGATTTACCTTTTTTGTTGTTTAAGTAGAGATTTTTATTTGAAGAGAGATATAAATGATGTTGTTTTTATTTTGAACTGTTTTTACTGTTCAAAAAAATGATTAGAACTTGGCACAGTGGTTGGTTTTAAAGCTAACTGTATTTCTATTTCATTTCTTCTTTGTTGCATCTGTTAGTCCTTGCACTTTAAAACATCCTGAATATTGATGTTAAGTAATTTCAGGAAGATTTTCTGTGAAAATGTTAAATATTTCCTCCACATTACTTAGGTTTCTGAAATTACTCAGAGTCATAGACCATGAGGATTGTCCTCTAGTTAGATGACCTTAGTCAAACACAGATGATGTTCTTTAGCAATGAGAAATTCTAGTTGTACACCACCACTAGCTTTTCAAATGCTTGAACAGTTATAGTTTTTACCGTGTCCAATTTGATATACAGAAATTAATATGACAAACCAAAGGTTTACTTAATGGAAAATACCCATAGGCTCACGTCATGACCACGGTACATACATATAGACAATATGATCGTCAAGGTATTGAGCTGTCACTTTGCCAGACTCTGTTCTCTTGTTAATAATCCAAATGCCCACAGAAAGCAGAATCGGGATTCCAATGCAGGCAGTATGGCTCCAAGATTCTCCTTTGGACCACCAAGCCATGCTTTTGAGATGGTAGGTTTATCACACGGCCAATTAAAGAGAAGGACTAGTCGTATTTTAATCTGTAGCAGCTGACAGCATACATTATAGAGAAATAAAATTAGTCCCCACATGTCAAAAACCTGAAAACATCAACTCAGTTTAGAATACCCTCCAGGCCTACTTCTTTCTTAAAGCCCATGGAAATAAGCAAAAACAATTTGATAGTGGTTCCCATTCACTCTGAGAAGATTCTACTGCCTTTGTAGAAGATGCCCAAGTATACTTCTAATATCCAAACCATAGAGTTGTTTTTTCTCACCCATTATTAGGTGTATACCATTGAGGAATCTGGACTGAACATCCCTGTGTGGTCAGTGATTGGCAATGAAAGAACCGGTTGGATGTACGGACATGTACATCTCTCCAGTAACAGTCCATTTAAGGTGACATTTGAAGCTGATTTGAGTGGAAATGAAGACATCTTTATTGCCCTTGATGACATCTCCTTTACCCCAGAATGTGTATTTGGAGGTAAGTGATTCCTTCAAATAGTGGTATATGCACATTTAGTTTTTTATATCTAAATACACAAGAATTGTGAATTTCTGAGGAATTTCCTTTCTTTCCACGTTCAGTCCTAGTCATATAGTAAAGAAAGACCAGTCTGTATGGTAGGAGTAAAGTTTTTCTGCCCATGACACTTCATTATGAAATTGTTATGTCATCTGGGCAACAAAATAATTTTGACTAATGTGTTTTTAAAATCATGGCAGAAATTTAGTTTCATTAATATAACTTTACTGTCTACTCCCCTTCCTAAGGTTTGCAGTAATTGCACAAGGCAAAGACACCTATGGTCACCTATCATGTTCCCGACTGTCTTTTCCATCCATATCCACTTCACCGCTTCCCTCGGCTCCTTCCCTCCTCCCATTTCTACTCTGCAATCTGGAATTCTTAGTCTACTGCATAAAGGAAATGAAAATCCTGTCACTAACTCCTTTTCCAAGAAATCATCCCCTAAACTGAAACCCGAATTTCTGCTGCGTAAGATGTTTCCACTTAAATGGCTCTTTGTCCTTTAATAACTTTAGTCTTCAAAATTTCAGTGCTAGACAGTAGGGTCATTGTCTTTCTCCTTGATACCGCTTCCAAAATTTTGTTCTAGCCACACATCTGGGTTATTCTTTTTATGATTTTTCTTTTTACCCTAAATCCTGGGAATCTCAACTTCCAGGTGATCCAGCCCGTGTAAGACACTGACCTTCAGTTCTAGTCACCTTCATAAATAATTTTCCTCATTAACCAACCCTCATAGCTACATTCTGGACCTTGTAATACCTTTTGAAAATTTAGGGTTAACATTTTCATCTAATTCATGGGTATTCTACTTCTTGATTACTCCTTCTAAACCCAGGGGTTTCCAACATAATTAACAAGAAAAATATAATTCTAGATTTTCAATGCTTCATGCTTTCTTCAAAAAAATTAAAAAACAAAACCTCTCTTTATACTTTTTTCTTAACAATTCCAGATGTAATGATCTAACACCTCAATTCCATTCTAAATCAGCAATTCTATTACGTCCTATTTTTGTTTTTCATTTTAACATAAATTTGGGTTCTAATTATGTGCCAGGAACTCTGCTAAGTATGTTGCATGTATTTATCAGACCATCCCTATAGAATAGATACAAATATTTAGCTCATATTTGGTCATAATAAGTTTATCTGTCTTTAATATTGAATTATCATGACCATTTGTATTTTCCAAATTGCTGATGGTTTTGCTCATTGGGACAACTGGAAATTTTGGTTTATCACCTTAGCTGGACCTTCAAGGTTCCTAGAAACATGTTTCCCATTGCATAGCACTGTTTTTCCACAATAATTCTCAAATGCTCCAACTTCTTGAATTGAACTTTCTTCATTCTTTCAGTGCTCTTATATCCTATATCTTCGGTTTCTTTTCTTTACTGCTCATTCTTAGCTCTTGTCACACACACACACGAACTCACACACATGCACACACACATATAAGTTTTCACTAATTTTGAGCTCCTCGAGACCAAGAGGAGCTTATCTACTTCACCTCTGAGCCTAACACAAGAACTAGGAAACTTGGAACCCAGTTTAGTGGGGTCGAGATGAGTCACATGGCTGCTGCTAGGTCCACAGATGGGTACATGGCTGGCAGGCCTGTTGCAGGGATAGAGGTGGACATGGCTCCTGCTGGACCCCCATGTGCATGAGACCGCCTCCAGGACCGTGGTCCAGCAGGGCAGGAGCCAGATCATGGGATCACTTCTGGGTCTGAAATCAAGTCAGTAGATGGCAGACCTGCGACCAGGACTCTACACATAGGTGGCTCCCACTGTATTCTTGGGTGGGTCCCAAGGCGTGCAGGACGGCCTCCATTGCTGTCAGAGAGCAGGGCTGTAGCTAGATCATAGGGCTGCCTCTAGATCCAGCGTCTTGTCCAGTAGCAGGCCTGTTATTGAGCATGCTGGTGGGTATGGTTCTCGCCAGGTCCTTGCGGGGGCAGGTCTGACTTTTGATCATGGTAGAGCAGGACTCAAGACAGGTCACAAGGCTGACTCAGGAACCACAGTTAGGTCCAGGTCAGTTGGCCTGTCACTGGGGGCACAGTCAGGCATGTCTCTGGACATTTCTGGGTGAGCAGGATTGCCCCGGACCATGGCAGAGCCGGGTTGGAACTGAATCACAGGATAGATTCGGGGTCCACGGCAGGACTCATGTTAACAGGCCTGTTTTCCAGGGACAGAGACAAGTGCAGCTGGTCCCTGTGTGGGCAGGAGTGACTCTAACTTCTATAGGAGGGCTGGTCTGGGACTGGAGCCAGGTCTCAGGACTGCACCAAGACCCCCAGTGGAGCCCAAGGGCAGTGGGCCTATTACTGAGGGCACAGACAGGCATGGCTCCTCCCAGATCCCTTGGAAAATGGAGCTACTGTAAAACTTCAGCTAAGCAGGGCCGTTCTGTGTCCAGTGGAGGACAGGACTACTTTGCGTCTGTAGCAAGGATTGCATTCAGTGAGGTCCTGCCTTCTCAAAGTGGCTCTCCTGGTCTTGGGCTCACAGGGATTTCACAACGTCCTTCCTGGATCTGAAAGCTCCTCCAAAGACACCCGGTCCATGGATAGCTGCCAGAGCATCGCCTGTGGGGAGGGGGTGGGGATGGGAGCCAGGGCCCCGTATTCAACCGTCATTCTGATGTCACGCTCCTCATACAGATTTTTTAAAGGCTTTCAAGAAGAAAAGATGTATGTATGCCTCAGTAACCTTGAATGAAAACAATCTTTGCCCTGGCCGGTGTGGCTCAGTTGGTTTGAGCATTGTCCCCTACACTAAAAGTCATGGGTTCAATTCCCAGTCAGGGCACCTACCCAGGTTGCGGGTTCCATCCCAGGTCGGGGCATGTGTGGGAGGCAACTGATCAATGTTTCACTCTCGCTTTGATGTCTCTCTCTCTCTCTCTCGCTCTCTCTCTCTCCCTCAAAAGTCAGTAAAACCATGTTCTTGGGTAAGGATTTTAAAAAAAAATTTTTCAAGTGTTAGTACTGAGCCTGGAAAACTTCATTTCCTAGCCATGCTGGATAAAGAAGCATTATTTTCCTATAAAATTCAGCAGTCAAATTTTGATACATTTGTCTCCGATATATTTGTGTCGAATGAAAATTCCCAGAATAGGATGGTTTTCCAGTAAAACATAGTTGTAAAAGGATGCAAAACTCCTGAGAGCACAGGATGTGCCACTGTAGCTGGCCGGGGACCAGGCGGAGCAGGGCCACCCGAGGCCGGCCTGTGGGTGCGGGTCCTTGACTTCCCGGAGGACAGACTTCACAGCTGAGTCCAGACGGGTTTGAGTGCAGGGGTGCTGAAGCTGGGACAGCGAATCAAAGGGGGGACTGAGGGCAGAAGCAGCAGTAGGGCAGAGCCTGGGCGGTGCTCTGCTGGGCTCCCGGACCGGCACAGGAGAGCAGGGAGCCCAGGCAGGGCTGCCTTACTGCCTGGGCGGCCAGAGGACAGTGGGCACGGATCCGGGCCCAGGGCTGAGCCTGGTCGAGCTGCTGCTGCCCACTGCTCCCCGACTTCAAGTCTCCTGGGGACCCTGAGGAAGAAAAAGTTGTCCATGCCCCCGAAGGGACTTCTAGTAGGTGCCTGCCTTGAGTCTTTGTCCTGGGGGTTTAATATCCTTTTTTTTTTCTCTCTCTCTCTCTGCAGCTGAGAATCTTAGGGGAGGGTTTCAGATTATTCATTGCTTTTCAGGTGCATTTTTAATGTGCTGATGCGTCAAAATGAGTGCACAGGGGGGTTGGATTATTCTTTGGTCTATTTTACTGTTTCACATTTATCTTCGGTCTGCCTGGCTTTCATGAGGTTTGTGTTATTTGTTTCCCAACCTCATCTGCCCTTGGGTTTGGCTGGCACAGACGGCATTCATAGGGGCTTTGTCCTCTTTTGTCCCCGGCCAAGGTGATTCCAGCTCCATGTTCTCTGGTTAGGGAGGAGAGGTGTAAACCATTTGCTCTCAAGTGTCCTTGGTTGGGGAAGATACGTTCTCTCGATTCACTAGCTGGATGCAAGTCGTCCAAACTGTTTGGCCTTGTTAATTTTCCCATCGCAGTTTCCCAACTCCACTTGCCCCGCAATTTTCCTACCTTCTTACTATCCTGCCTCACTACCACGGGTGTTTATTGAACAAAGCAGGAAAAAGACGTTTAAATAGATTTTTCCAGTACGCATTGATGTTCTTCTTCATTCAGCCCTCAGAGAAGATGGAACCATGTATACCACCCAAACTGCTTGCTTTTTCCATCTTTCCTTAGTCTAGACGTAAATGAACTAAGGTAGCTAAATTACCTTAGGTAACATTGTTCAGGTCTTATAATAAGACATCCCGATTTTTACATTTAGCCTACCAGCTTTTTCCTTATGTCCAGATGAACATCCTAAGATGGAAAACAGCTCTCAACTTCATTTTCACTACCTTCCTTGCTCTGCCTCCAAATCTGTGCCCTCCCACGGTGCCACGGAAGGTAGAACCACGGCACACGGCACTGGTCACCACACGCTACCTGCAGCTTTCTTTCCACTTAGATTGTCCTGTAACAGGAGCCCCTCCATCACCCCAAAGAATCTTTACTTTCTGCATTATTACTTCTCCATTCTCCCTTTAATTACTTTCAGTTTCCAGGACAACATTTTCTAAATGGGGGCATTCTTGATGCAGGAAAACATCTCCAATAATTCTGAGTCAGCAGAGAAATGCATTTATTTTCACAGAGTCTGTTTTCTTTAGCCCTGTGAGTTCCCAAGGGTTGAAGGTCTTTGCTGTTTTCTCCTATAATTTGAAACAAAGAGGGTCACCTTTTTTTTTTCCATGATGAAGAAACATTTTACAGAGCTGGTAGGATATTACTGGTTTTAAAAATACATAAGATGTTTTGAAGTATTTGAAACAATGGAAGAGGATTATAGGATGCTTGAAGATATGATACATTTCTACATAATTTTGTCAGGAGTCTTTTAAATGGACCCGGAGTGATAGGTAGGAAGCAAATGAGCTCAGCACCAGAGTTTACTGGTGTCCTGGGTTGAACAGTGTGCCCCCAAAACCCATGTCCTTCCCAGAACCTTAGAATGTGGCCTTATTTGGAAACAAGGTTTTTCCAGATGTACTTAAGACGAGTTCATACTGGAGTAGGGTTGGCCTTAATATAATAGGACTGGGGTCCTGAGAAGAGAAGGGACAGAGAAACAGGCATGCAGGGGGAACAGCGTGTGGTGAAGGAGGCAGAGCTTGAACTGATACCTCCCTGGGTCCAGGAATGACAAGGATTGTCAGCAAAACCAGAAGCCGACAGCAAGGAAAGGACCGTTCTGGTAGAGAGTCTTCAGAGAGGATGTAGCTCAGCCGGCACCTTGGATTCCAGCTTCCGGTCTGCAGGACTGTGAGTGAGTGCCTGTCGCTTTGAGCACCCAGTTTGTGACACTGTGTTGCAGCAGCCCTAGGAAGCTCATACATCGTGGCTCCATTGAGGACTACTTTATAACCAAGAACTGGGTTCAAACCTTCAGTAAACCCATTTCTGCCCATTTGACCTGATCTTCCTCATCCATGAAATGATTATTGTCATGATTTAGGAAAAATGTCTCGTCTAAAAGAGTTTCAGTTACTATTTCAGGCAATTAAATAATCATTTTAAAAAGTGTAACAATGATTCTTATGTATGCTAAGACATCTCGTCTTACACAATGACATTCCTAGTTGAAAAGGGCTGAGTCTGGCCCTGGCCTGTTTGGCTCAGCGGTTAGAGCATCAGCCTGTGGTCCAGAGAGACTCGGGTTTGATTCCCGCTAAGGGCACATACCTCGGTTACAGTTTGTCCCCAGCCGTGGTTAGGTCGTGCGGGTGACAACCACTCAATGTGTCCCTTTCATGTCGATGTTTCTCTCTCTCTCTCTCTCTCTCTCTCTCTCTCTCTCTCTTCCTCTCTCTCCCTTCCACTCTATCTGAACAAAATATCGAAAAATGTCCTTGGGTGAGGATTAAAAAAAATGATAAAAAAAGAAAAAAAAGAAAAAGAAAAGTGCCGAGTCTGATGAGCCATTATATAAAAACAAAGTAAATGACAATATTTGCTGCTGTGTGTTTAAAAGCTGAGAAAACTTCTGTTTTGGGGAACTGACTTTATGAACAATTTTTCTAACCAGATTTTTTTTTGTCGAATCGAAAAGAAATAGATTTTCAGGGAGGAATGCAAATTCCAAAGAAAAGAAATACTATCCTAGGGCACCTTGTTTTTTATCTTAACTTGGTAAATAGAAAGTGATAGCAACTAGCAAGGTGATAAACAAAATAAAGAATAATATTCATTAGGAATTCAAGGAGAGTAGGCCGCCACTTGCTCTCCTTGTTTATATTCTCACTATTAAACGACAGTTGTTCTTAACGGCATTTTCGAACAGAGATTCTCACTCTTGTTTCACATGTCTGCACTTGAACAGCAAGTATTACTCTGGAACATTGCCAGGACAGGTCTATCTCTTGAATGGTGGAGACGTTTGTCTGTTTTCATCATCGTCGACATTTGTATCACCTTCAATTATGTGTTGTATAAGCCTAGAAGAGTTCCCGCTATATAGTAGATACTCAGTCAATGAATAAAGAAGTGAATGTGTTAATTGGATAGATGAATAAATAAAAGGTGTTGCCAAGTGAATTTACATGGCACCTCTCTTTTCTACCATCAATGAACTCCCCCTTCAGTCTTGTTCTTAAATGCCTGTTTGGAGAGAAAGAGAGAGACAGAGACAGACACACAGAGAGAGACAGAGAGGGAGAGAGAGAAATAAAAGATATTAGTGAATTATCCAACAGATTCTGGGTCCAGAAAGATGACAACTGAACCAAACCTTTGGAGCCATGAGTCTAAATCATTACTAGGTCACTAAATAATTGTGTAATTTTAAGAAAGTCATTTTAACTTCTTACCAGGGTTGGGGAATCTTTTCTCTGCCAAGGGCCATTTGGATATTCATAACATCATTCTCAGGCCATACAAAATTATCAGCTTGAAAACTGGCCTTCTAAATTTGGTCAGGCTAATTTGGTGAGGCCTGTGATGTTAGCTGGTATTGATTTTGCAGGCCTTATACAGTCTGCCGACCAGAGGGTCCCCACCCCAGTTAGACCATGTTTTTTCATCAAGGAAATGAAATAGACATCTTTTATGTCTCTTCCAATTCTACCATTTTATGATTGTATGGACTGGATTTGTTGAAAAGAAGCAAGACAACAGAAGGGAACCAGAGAATGACACAGAAAGGGACAGAGTCCAGAGAGAAGGTGATGGAGTTAAAAGGGGTGTAAGGGTGAGGCCGACAGGAATGTCATTGCAGTTAGATGCAGACTTCTCACCACTTGGTGTGTTTGTAAACTTGAATAAGTCAGACTTTCATTGAGTCAGTGTTTGTTGAGAATCTCCTGTGTGCTGCCCTGGATTTAAATTGGAAGGACAGATATGAGTAGAATTGTATCTCTAGCTCCCCAGGAATTCACAATCTAAGGAGATAGTGGGATAATGATGCATATCTGGAAGTTTAAAGCAGTATAAAGTGTGTTTGAAACTCAGCCCTATGATCTGTGTTCTAAGATGATTTCATTTCACTTGGAAGCATCATCAAGTATACAGAAGTAATTTCTTGAGACGTTGTTGAATATTTGTGAGAAATAGTCTGTGGCTTGCCAGTAATATAGTTTCCATTGCAAATGGAAAGAGCCCTGATTTGTAGCACTTGCCTATTTCTGGGTGTAAATACTCCTAGCATGGTTGATGTCAGGTGGCCAGTGGGACGTCACGGTGGGGTTGGGAAGAGAGGACATAGGCGTACCACAGGTGTACCACAAGGTGTTCACACCATCAGAGGAGTGAGCATGGCCAGGGTGCTGCCTCCCTCCCAGCCAGACAGTTGAATGAAAACAGAGGCCGTGGTTCCCGACAGAGAATGAGCACCTAAACCTAGCAGTATGCATCAAGAATACTGCTAATGAAACCTATTCCATAATAAGGATATTTGAACCTTTCGTATAAGTTGATAAAAAATTCTGAGAAATTTCTTGGTTATGAATAATCTAAGGAGATGTCATTAAATTTTCAGTGCTTTTTTATATTTATCTAAACATGCACTTTTTTAAAACCAGTTTTTTGTGTGTTTGTTTTTACTCCTGATTTCCTTACTCTAAACGTACCTCAGGCTGCAAATTCTACAGATTTTTCCTTCTTTTCCCCCATTTGGTTTCATTTTACTGTTCAAGCTCTAGTTCAAGACTTTCTTATTACTCTCAGAATCTCTGCAATGGCTCCATGACGGATTCATCTAATTTACTGACATGTCATATACAAGTACCAAATTAATCTCCTAGCCCCTAGTACAGTGTAAGTTCCAGAAAAGTAAACCTTGTATTCTTCTTATTCACCACAATAACTATATATGTGTGTGTATGTTTATTGATTTTTTAGAGAGAGAGGAAGTGAGAGAGAGATAAATACATCAATCGGTTGCCTCCTGCATGCCCCCCACTGGGGATCGAGCCTGCCACCCAAGCATGTGCCCTGACCGGGAACTGAACGGGACCTCTCAGTCCATGGGACAATGCGCAACCCACTGAGCAACACTGTCCAGGCACAAAATGTATTTTGTGTCGCAAGTATCAAAATCTGGCATAGGCTAATTTAAGCAGAAAATGAGTTTATTGAAAAAATACTTGATAGTTCCAAATATCAAATATAAAAAGAGAAAAGGGAGTGGGAAACAAGGAAAACGGACTGAAACAGAGGGTAGAACTGGCTAATTCCACTGCCTTTAAATAATCGTTTTGTAAGCTAGGGTTTCTACCTCCCTGTCATCACCATAAATAATCTCTAGTCATCCCTGTGTCACTCCCTCAAAACTAAAAGAGTCTTTTGGAAGCACACCATAAACCAAGCCCAAGTCGTATGTCTTTGTGTCCGTCCTTAGGCATTCTTTCATCTCTAATTTCCCCGCCATCCATCTCTGGATGAGGCCATTCTCTCTCTTCTTAAATCACAATCATAATCAAGAATAGTCTGCAACATATGGACCGAATTATAAAGTTGACCAACAACAATACATTCTCTATCTGTACTCTCACGGTGAGAGAGGAAATAAAAAAGAGAAACTAGTTGAAACACATAAATTCATGCAAGCGATAGAAAAGAAGAAAAATGTTTAAAAGCTCTCACCTGCCTACCAAATAGGTTTCTTATTCTTTAGTAGCACTCCTGCCATAACTATACACCTCTGCAAAATGATCTCTTAAAATAAGACCTCTGGCCTTTCTCCAGTCACGGCCCATATTCTGTTATCTCTATGACTTTAGTCTTACTGCTTTCTGGCTGGAACGCCCTGCCCTTTACCTTCTCTTGTGCAAACTCTTTTCTACTTTTGAGGGCACAGGAAAAGCCATCTTCTTCATGAATTTATCTTTAATCCTCCCCCCAGGAAGCCAAACTCTGTTCTAGATGTTGGCCTTAAATTTGCAGCTCTCCTATAATATGCCTTCCATGCTGTTTGTGTGTGATATATGTAGCTTGTTTTCTGTCCTTTTTAGTTTCTCTACATTGAACATTTCCCATTTTCATTACCTTCTTTGCTTTTTAAATTTTAGTGAGTGTGGGAGATCTTTAACTTTTAGGTTGATTAAGAAAAATATAATTTTCAAGTCAGCATATGATATAGAGTAGATATCCATTTTATATCAGAAGTTATAGCAATTGTAGATAAATTATTTAAGATGCAGTTTTAATTCATGGATCATTTTTATAATTTTAATTCAGTTAGTGATTCATGAACCTAATTTAAAAATGAATAGTGATAAATGTACAGAAAGCTGAAAGAAAGTGATTATTAGTCAATCCTAATTCACTTACTGGCTTAGAGAATATGGGTTTTAAATCTGTTATCATGAGTCATGAAGTCCTCACAGTTTGTCAAAGAATGGGATAATCCCTCTTAACTCCTGGAAGTAATACAGATTTAAAGGAAAAATATAAATAAGAACCAGAAAATGGCATAAAAAACCAGTACTGCCCTGGCCAGTTTGGCTCAGTGGTTAGAGTGTCGACTTGTGGTCTGGAGAGACCTGGGTTCAGTTCCCGCTAAAGGCACGTACCTCGGTTGCAGGTTGTCCCCGGCCCTGGTTGGTCGTGTGGGTAGCAACTACTCGATGTGTCTCTTTCACGTCGATGTTTCTCTCTCTCTTTCCCTCCCACTCTATCTGAACAAAATATAAAAAAAAACAAACAAACAAACAATACCAAGCAGGCTTATGGGAGCAAGAAGCTTGCCTGTTATCCTATGAAGTGGTTCATATTTGGTTTCCTGCTAGTCATCAGGCTGGAAGGAATTTTCTTGAATTAAGGGAAAGAAATCCAAATGACAACCATGGAAAAACCAGTCCCAGTGTGAATCGTATTCTATTACCCGGGATTTGACAAGTGCCTTACAGTGAAGCTGAGCTTGAAGACAAATCACAAATCACTGTCCTGATACTCTGTCTCAAAGGGGAATGCTTTTATGTGAACAATGGCATTTCCCACATTAATATGCATTTATGTATACATAGCATGTAAATATACATGTAATATATACTTGGATATTTATGTAATATATAAAATAAACCATGGTGTGGTGATTTAGTAATTTCTCTACTGTATGGAAACAAAAACCAATTCCTAAATTTCTAGTCAATTTTCAAAATTATCAGAACCTTTGCTTACTCTTTATTTAACTCAAAAATATACAGCAGGTCAAATGTTTTACCAGGACAAGAGGGTCTGAGAGCTCCTGAGTGCTTTTCATAGCCAAGGTTAATCTGGCCATGTTTTATTCTCTTGGGCTATTAGAGTCTACTTTTCTTATGGACTTTCTGATTCCCTGGAACACATATGTTGTTATCTCGAAAACATCTAGACTTTATGAAAACAAGTTTGTGTGTTTGTTACCTCTGAAATAGAATAACAAAGTGATATTGCTTTACTAAATAATCTGTTTTAAGAAAATTTGACAAACAAATGATTTCAACAGAATGACCATTATTTTTTCTGAGAGTATCTTACTGGCATGTGAGACATTTTACCCAGAAAAGACTGGTAACCCTTTGTAAAAGAGTTGGAAATGAGAAAAGAGAAAACAACCAACCACACAAAAATTCCTTGGCTTCCCAAAGAAATGTGGGCTTCCATGTGTGAGTCATCATCTTCACTAATATAAGATTGCTTAAAATAGAAACATGAGACAAGAGAAATAACCAGGTTTAGGTAAAGAGGGTTCAAAAGAATTGCAGGCGCATGGCTGGGTCTTCCTTGCAGGATGGAGTAGATGACTGGTCTCATCGGAGGTCAGTCCAGATCAGATAGTCTTGCTTTTTGACCCTCTGCTCTTCCCGACTGTACTATGATTCATGTAAGGTTAGTTAGGCATGGCTCCTGTGGGATTCCATAGGGGGCGGGATAGTCCAATGAATATGGTACCAGAAATGCAAAAATTAGTCTTAAAAGTGATGTCCTTTTAAAAACAGTAATACATTTATATATAACACTTCAAACTTTAGGTTAAACTATTCATCCGTTTTCTTCAAAAGTAATATTAAGTTAAACACAGCTACATGTGTCCCTGTCTTTAGTGCCAGTGCCCCATCCACTGGAGGTTATGGTACCATGGCCACTTTCTGTGTTTGGTTGGATCATAGAGATAGCCAAGATGTTACAGCTGGGAGGTCTCTGAGGGACCGCCATAGACTTGTAGTTGACTCCTGAGTGGTCTTCTCTTCTGCCCGCCTCAGGAAGTCACTTGCCTCTCCTTGGACTTTCCCGAGGCATGTGAGATAGGTGTTCCCAAAGTGCGCATGACACTGCACAATACTCCCTCACAGTCAGATGGCCTAAAGCTCTTTAGATTTCTTTGAATTTATATATTTACAGTGTGTTATGGAAAGATAGCTTTCCTCTCCCCATTCTCAAGTCTTTCACACAAAGACAAAGACTTAGGAAGTGATTGGTGCTGAAATACCCACTCGTAATTTTCTGTAAGGAAAAGCCTTTCCACTCACAGGACTGACATGACATTCTGTTTCCTGGCCCCATCCCAGCCAGCAGAGAGGATAACACTGCCCTATCTGGAATATCCATTATTTCCTCTGCAGTTTTAGTTTTTACGGGGAGAACATATGTGAGGCCAAATCAGGTGTCAGGTCATTGAACACCAACAGGACAATGGCACTGAAGCCTGTGAGAACAGTGGACTCCACCTGTAAGGCATTGAAGAACCATTTTTGAGCAGGATTCTTCCTTTGGGAAACATATACTATAAGCAACGTGAAGCATGAATTAAAAGGGGAATATATGTCATAATATTATCCTTAGAGTTGGAAATCAAGAGTTCAGCATTTAGGGAATTCTTGAACTATTAAATAAAGTTGTAGTTAATATGTAATAGAGCTATCAGTGAACAATATTATTAAATAAGGCCAAGTACATAACCTGGTCCAATGCTGCATATAATAGAGGCCACACCAGTAAAACTATATCAGACCAAGAACTAAAGCACCATCTGGAAATGATGAAACAGGAATGAATATGTAATCCACTAGGGTGTCTCTAGGTTTCAGGGCTCATGACAAGAAAGAAATGACCAGCAACTTAATATTTCATATGTTTCTCCATTCCCATAAGTTTTAGATTATTTAGTGTTATATGAAGGCAGAAAATTTTTCATTTATGCAATTTTGGTCACTTGCAGTGATATCACCACTTTACGGTAGGAAGGAATGCTCTATAATCGTGGCACATATTGGCGTTGAGTAAAAATGATAACTCTTCGTGGGCCTCTTAATACCTTTCATTCCATCAGCTCTTATTTTCCCTGGTTCGGGAAATAGTGTCTTGATTTTATTTTTTCAAGTCTGCAATCTCTGTATGTGCTGAGGGAGAAAAGGAACTCTGATGGTAAGGTGCTCACTCCTCCACCACAATCTCATGTTTTCTCTCACCTGTGTTGCCCAGCATCCACTGCCCAGCCCTCTCTCCTCTGGCCTTTCTCTCACTAGTGAATAGTTTCTTGGTTTCAGATAAGCTCTGTGTGTGTGTGTGTGTGTGTGTGTGTGTGTGTGTGTACATGCATGTGTGCATATGCAAAGATGCATACACACAATATTTGCACCAATGCCCATAGATACATGTGTGTCTGTATGTCTGTCTACATACATTTTGAGTCTTTTAGCTCTCTCCTATAATTATTGTAGCTTTTCAGCTTTGACTAGCTGGAGCAATTCACTTTGAAAATAAGTATCACTTCCTATTTGGCATTTATTCTCAGATACTTAACAGCTTCTGTATTGGGTTCAACTTCTGGAAACTTTTAGATTTCCTTTACTTTGTCTCTTCCGTCAGACTTTTGACTCTTTCCTTCTGCATAGCCATTTGGACAAGCCCAACAAACCTCCTGGCTCATAGACTCCACACGCTCCCCTCTTCTCTGTATTTCCCAGACTCTTCTGCTGTTTGTAGTCCAAACAGAGGTCGCATGCCATCGTCTTTCCAGAAATATTTAAATGCCCAGATATTGAAATTAAACAAGATCAAAATGATTCTCTTGGGTTCCACCTTAGAGATGACAATTGTTTAAATTTAAAAAATGAGTATTTTGTGCTTTATAAAGAAACTTAAGAAGAGATAAATATAAAATTATAATTCAAAATAACTTCAAAAAAGGAATTCTTAGGAATTACACTTAAAAGTAACAATCTTTTCCCTCATAGATTTTTGTGGTATTTTCTCATTTTGTGAAGAAAATACCTGCCAGAGACAATTACCAACTGGTAACTAACTGATGTGTTGTATTTTACAATGAGCATGTTACCATTTATGTCAGTGAGTATGGCAACATTTGGCAAGAGCTTATTTCCTCCTCTTTAAAACTATTTTCCCTTTCAACACAGGCAATCCATTTTCATTTCACTAAACATATTAATCATAAAGATAAAAATCCATCAGATTATCCTCGGGCAATTTAGGCTTTTATTGGATTTATATGAAATTCATGAGAACGTTTCATTGTATTTCACCGTAAATTACCAGTATGAAGTAATTTTTAGTGCTCTAAGAAAGAAATTTCAACTGCTGCCCAAATGAAGTGAACAATGAAAGTCAGCATTCTGTAGGAGGACGAAGGCATAGCCATAATGTCAGAACGTGTAACTTGCCGCACAGCAGAAAATGAAGTAGAATGTGGTAATCAGAGGGATTTCGTGATGACCAGGACTGTAAAAATTAGCCAATAATGCCAGTTCCTACACTCTTTTATTGTATGTGGGTTTTTTCCTAATACATTTTCTTTTTCTCTCTCCTAACATTTATTATAAAACAAAAAGGCAAATTTATTTTTACACATTTCTATATAGCTTCGTTTGCAAAAGTCCTTTATGAGAAATCTCATAACATGTCTAAAACAATTGGTAAAAACCCATAGCACCTGTATAAATGAATAACTTTTGTTACTCAAGTATAGATTCATATTCAAATATATTAGAGTTATTTTTTAAAGAGCTTTATAGTTTCTATTTTTCTGATCTATCCTATTTTGTGGTTTATTAAATCAATGCATATAGTCATTGCATTCTTCAGTTTTTAATTTTGGTTACCTTACATTATTGAATCATAGAAATTAAAGCTATTTTAGCCATTGCTTTATTATTTGACAGTGTAAGAAGTATTTATCGAACACATACCTCAAGCCATTACCTCTGTTGGGCACTAAGATGTCACCTGTTCTCAAAGGGAGGCGAACATTTTTCCAACTCCGACTCGGAACATCCAAAGGCAATGTGGAAGCTGCCTGTTCAGTGGGCAAAGGCCTGGTACAGACGCCGTTGCCCCGACACAGACTTCCTGATGGTGCTGGCGCAGCTCTGATCGTGAGGTTCTCTGTTGGCTGCAGAATCACTGTTCTCAAAACTAACTTGCAATACAAACGTCCGGTACTCTAAATCAGCCTTTCTTAACCTATCTCTGTTAAGAGCTCATGCTCATGTGTTTGTCACATGACTGGTGCAGAGCAGGCAAGTGAGCAATGACTTAAAACAATGTTTAGATGGCAGCCATAAATCCCCATCCTTATTTTGCACTGGAGAAGCATGTTCGGTGAGGTATTAGGGAGTCCGCATAATTTTATTAGCGGCACAGCCTTGAAGCAGCTCCGATATACAAAGAGTAAATCACCTGCAAACTGCAACATGAGGTACACTTTATTGTTGATCTCCACACACTTGAGACTTGTGACCCATTTGAGAAACATTCCCCCAAATCTGATATAATACATTAAAGCGTGTGTGTGTGTGTCTGTGTGTGTGTGTGTGTGTCTGTGTGTGTACTAAGCTGCTTTCAGAGCAGTCTGACCATCCTGCCCCAGCATCAGGTCAACACAATATCCTAATCAGATACACTCTGAACAATGTTGACTTAACAACAACAAAAAATAAAAGTAAAAACCTTTCATTTAAATAATGAGTTATATTGTCCAATGAATCTGCATTTTCTTGGAGTGTCTTTGTTCCTCCTCTCTCTCTCCTGTCACAGTCTCCAACATTTTCTAATTTCTTCTCGCTCTTCCTTCCTTTCCCTCTAATCGTACCCTCTGGGGTATATGAAAATGACACTCTCAGCACTGCCCAACAGGGCCAAGGGCTTAAGGTAGGTGTTCAATAAATACTCCTTAAGTTGATGAATAATAAATCAATGGTTAAAATAGTTTTAATTTTTATGATTAAGTAACATAAGGTAATCAAAATAAAAAAATAAAGAATGTGCTATTTCAGTTTGCTTTCCTGACGTACGTTTTCGTTTTGTACTGGTCATGCTACATGCTCTCCCATTGAGTAACTCTCCCCGTAGCGGACACCGTGCCTTTCCCAGGACCTAGCTAGGGCGCGGACCTGGCGCCATTTGCTTTTGGGCTCACGGGCCTTGCATCTCAATTCCATTGCTTTTAAACAACCCGACTAAGCAGCTCACTGGGCATGGTAATAAATGGACCAATGTGCTTGACCAATCCACACAACGTTTTAGTAAAGCATTGTGTATTTTAAATGTCGGACTTTAAAAGGAATTTGGAGAAACTAGAACATAGAAAGTTCAAAAGCATAAAAAAATGCAGTACATGCTAGAATATAGGTCTGGAGGGATATTGGTGCTAAGATAATGTGTGTATAAAAGTATATATGTTATATATATTTTATTTTTAGAGAAGTTTTTATTTTACAGCAAAATTAAGTGGGAATTCCAGAGAGTTCTTGTATACCCATCTCTCTCCACACCCACAGCCTCCCTCACAGTCAACATCCCCCACCAGAGTGGTGCACTTATTACAATGGATGAACCAACATTGACACATCACAATCATTTAAAGTCCATTGTTTACATTAGGCATCATTCTTGGTGTTATAAACTGCATGAGTTTTGACTCATGTAATGGCATGTCTAATCTGTTCAGACTTCTAAACAGAATATCATAGATTAGGAGGTTTACAAACAACAAACATTCACTTCTCCCAGTTCCGGCGGCCAGGAAGTCCAAGGTCAAGGTGCCAGCACATTTGGTGTCCAGAAAGAACCTGCGTGTTCATAGACAGTGCCTTCTTGCTGTGTCCTCACAAAGTAGAAGGAGCAAGGGCGCTGTCTCCAGTCACATTTACAAGGTCACTAATCCCATTCATGAGGGCTCCACCCTCATGACCTAATCACTTCCCAGGGGGCCAACTCCAAATAGCATGGTATTGGGAATTGGCTCCCAGCACGTGGACTTTGGGAAGACAGCATGTGGTGTACAGCACAGCATGTATCCAGCATGACAGCAGCATCCAGCATAACAACAGCATCCAGCATAACAATAGCATCCAGAATGACATTGCTCTAATAATTCCCGGTGCTCTATGAGCTCAACTCTTCCTTCCCCTCAGCCCCTGGCAAACACTGATCCTTTTACTCTATCCACAGTTTTGCCTTTTCCAGAAAATTGTATAGATGGAAACAGACAACGTGTAGCCTTCTTAGTTTAACATTTTTACTTAGTAATATGAATTGAAGGTGGTGCTAAGATTTTTCAGTTAAAAACAAGAGAACATTGAATACTGTTCATTTGTACAGAATTATATGAAAAAACATTGCCTATAATAATTAGTAACTCCATGGGTGACATCCAGATATAAATGCATTGATATTAAAATTTTAGGAAAATTCCTTAACTTCTCAAAGAGAAGAGAGAATATAGAAGAATACTTTCGATTCAAAATATAAACATAGTACATCTTCCAAGAGTAATCATTTTATTTGAAATGAGGACTGGAGGAAGCTTTTATATTAAAAAGCATCTATATACAGAACTTTCGTTAGATAAAACAAGAGACTTAAAGGAAATGTTGAACTTACAGAGAAGTGCTTTTGGCTACGAGCCTACTTAGACTCCCATAGGGGTGCAAATTCATATTCCTCTTGCATTCGAAATATTTCAGTGGAAAATTTGAGAAGTGATTCAGGGGAGATTTAATTTCCCATTGGGAATAATATGAACTCTACAAAACATACAAATGTGATTAGAGAACATGTGGTTAGAGAACATGCCTTTTCCTAATCTCAGAAACAGCATTCTCATAAGGGGCACCACAGTCATAAAAATGACACTTTCAAATTAAAGAGAAACATTTCAATGGTTGGATAGTATCTTAGATCAGGTTCCCAGGGAAGTAGACTCTGAGGCAAAGATTCCCATGTAGAAGGGTTATTGGAAAACCTCCCAGGAACGAGCCCTATGAAGTGAAGGAAGCCGGACTGGTCAGGGAGACAGAGGGTTGAGCTGTGATGCAGGTGCAAGAGGGGGGCCCCAGTGGGTGCCGTGGGGAACCCTAGAGCTGCATTGACCCTCCTAGATGTCCCGAATTGAGGCATATGGGTTGTCATCTTAGCCACCATTATCCAGTCAATGAATGGAGCCGGTCCTGTGAGGCGGTGTAAATTTAGAGGGAAACACCTGGAGCTGAACTCAGCTGGGAGTCGTCATCTGGTAATGTCCTGGCAGTTGAGGGAATGGACACCTTAATCATCACGGAGGACAGGACCCCCTATAGAAAGTACAAACCAGCTTTCTTGTAACGAAGGGCATAGTGAGTTGTGAGTACCTTCTGATATACATGGCTCTAAAATTTGATGGCATTGCTACCTCAAAATCAAAGATAACTTTGTATTTGCATATCTAATATAAGGAAAAAATATAAAGGAGCCCACACATTTGAAATAGAGTGAGAAGCATAAGGTCTTAATTTGGCTAAGTGATAGCAATGTTACTGAAATAGGTTCTAGATTTTTATCACATGCAAAAGGTTTATTCAACTTTTTAAACCTTTGGTGAGTTCATAAAGATAAATGTTGAGTGCATAAAATATTTTAGAAAAAATAAAATTAAGGATGCCTGTCCTTCCTTAAATGTAAGAATAATCTAACAAAAAGAATTAAGATAAACTATTTATTTGGCCATGGTTAAGTATCAAAAGACCATACATACACACACACACACACACACACACACACACACACACACACATACTTTCTACATTTGAATTTAGAATGCTGACATTGGAACACTGCAATTTTTTATGCTACTATGTTCTTAGACAGTTAGTTAAAACATGCTACTAATGTCTCAAAGTATTTACTCCTCCCCTAATTGTTTTGTTTTGTTTTGTTTTTAGTTCTCACCCAAGGATATTTTTACATTTATCTTCAGATAGAGTATGAGGGAAAGAGAAGAGAGAGAGAGAGAGAGAGAGAGAGAGACATGGATGTGAGAGAGACACATTGACTGGCTGCCTCCGATACAACCCTGACCAGGGATGGACCAAATTGCAACCAAGGTACATGCCCTCGACCAAACTGAACCTGCAACTCTTTGGTCCACAGGCCAGCACTCTAACTGCAGAGCCAAACCGCCAGGGCTACTCTTCCCCAACTTAATATACTGGTTTCCATGAATAAAGACTCCCTAAGACACCACATAGATCTCAGATACATAGAATTTGATCACAGAGTTTGAGACTAAATATATTCTGACTATATCACCACTACCGAGTGAGTGGAGAGGGAGAGGAACTTTCCAATTTCATTTTTAAAATGAATTCACAATACCACCTTTATATATAAAATAAATTATTCTTATAAAATTTGTAAATAAATGTTTAAAACATAAAGAACACAAAATAAACTACTTCTAAACTGCTCCCTACTACTATTTCTTTCACTTAATATACTGATGACCCCATCAACAATGGCCTCAGAGACAATATGAAGAATAAGAACAGTTCCACTAAAATCCCAGCAAGTTAATACAGCCTTGTATATTTAGTTCCACTGATATTTCAGAAAATTAGTGCAGCCCTATATAATCATGCACATCCTCTGACCTCTAGGGGATGTATGTAAATATACAGGACTCTGCTCACCCTTTAAGTTTTCACTTGGAGTTGACTTAAACCTATGCTACATTGTAATTTCACATGATAAAAGTTTATCAACTGGCCTGGCCGGTGTGGCTCAGTGGTTGAGTGTAGACCCATGCACTAAGAGGTCGCTGGTTCAGTTCCCAGTCAGAGCACATGCCTGGGTTGTGGGTTAAATCCTCAGTGGGGGGCATGCAGGAGGCGGCCAATCAATGTTCTCTCTCATCGATGTTTCTATCTCTCTCTCTCCCTCTCCCTTCTTCTCTCTAATATCAATAAAGAAAAAAGGTTTAAAAAAAAGTTTATCAACTGGCATTGTATCTTTGGACACTCATGTTTTATGGACCTCCGTATCCTCATCCATAAAAATGATTGGGTTTGAACCATGCAATCCTCAAGATTCCTGCTAGTGCAGTACCCTGGCTTGAACTATGATTTCACCTGCCCTTGGATTATGGCAGCACTTGGCCCTTGAGCTGAACTCAAAACCAATGCAGACCTCTACTTCTGTGACGCAACACTGACCATGGTCATAGGAGCCAAATTCCTCAAGTGGAGGCCACTGAGAGACAGTTAATAAACTTTATACTGATATAATAACAGTTCCCTTCAGTTCCAAAATTGCTATTGCAATTTTCCAAAATACCTAACTTACTTGTGTAAAAGTATCTTTACTCTCAAGGAAAATCTGATTTAGTGATCAAATTTCAGGATCACAAATCTAAATTTTCTCTTTAATTTGAAAGTGTCACTTATATGACAATGATACCCCTTATAAGAATGTTGTCTGAGATTAAGAAAAAGCGTTTTCTCTAATCATGTTTGTATATAGAGTTCATATTATTCCTAATGGGGAAATAATGTACTTAAATTACCGAAGTGTTTCGTGTTTCTCTAAGAATAAATACGTCCTACAATGTTTGAACACTAGACAGAGACATAACTCTCCTAATGCCAACATTGACTTGACATGCTCTCTTTTTAGGTCCTGTCCCAACACAGCCACCGCCTTGTGAAGCTGATCAGTTTTCTTGTGTCTACACGCTCCAGTGTGTCCCTCTCTCGGGAAGATGTAACGGACAGGAGGATTGCTCGGATGGGTCGGATGAAATGGATTGCTCTCTCAGCCCCCCTCCTCAGCTCTGCGGTGAAACAGAGTTCCAGTGCTCTCCCCACGAGTGTATTCCATCCCTCCTGCTGTGTGACGGGGTGCCCGACTGCCACTTTAATGAGGATGAATCCAGCTGCTGTGAGTCATTTCACTTACTTAGTGTTCAGGGAAGAAATGCTCTTTGAGGATGATCGAGAGAGCTTGACAGATAAAACAATAATCTCTAGAGTTATACCATGACCGTGTCATCAATAACATAGTTGTTTGGGTTGTGTTGCTAGACAAAGCGTGTAGCCCTTGCTTAGCATTTCTAGAAGCATTCTGTTTGTACAGTCCCAGTAATCTCTGTTAAACTCATCTGATTTCCGTTCTTACTTACATCTCAGTCATTCATACGGGCATGGTCGTAGGTATTGCTCATCTTTTTAACAAATGTTTGTGGACATGGATTGAAGACATGTAATTATCATTTCTTCCCACCGTACATGTTCATGAAGATGATTAAGCAAAGCACTATGGGAAAAAGCACTAAGGGCTGGACCTGGACAACTAAAAGTTCATGTACACCCTGATGACATAGGTTTGAATCTCTTCCTTGTCACTACCTGCACAATTTGGGGAAAGTTATTTGAGTCAGCCTCATCATCCATATAAAACCTACCTTACAGGGCTCTGAGGATTTGAGAGAACACAGGTAAAATCCCCAGCCCTTTTATTTAGCATCTTCTACTTTTATTATAAATAGCCTATTTCAGATTGGGAAGGAAGAGTTTTAGTTAAGAAATTACACAAAACTTTAAGGTGAGTATATATATTCATGGTCGGATCAAAGCGCCATGAATATTCTATGTAATGATTTGTTTATTTGCTTGGTTTTATATTATATTAAAACTATACTATATTTTTGGCAAGGGTTGCAGTGATAGAGCTCCATAAACCTTATGTTAGTGACTACATTTTTTTTTTTTAAATAGTAAAAAGCAGTTTGTAATGTAACCATAAGAGGGGAACACTGAAAGAAATATAAGGCAATGTCAGTGCCCTGTTTAGTGTGGGCATCTGGAATTACGGTGACTATTGGAATAGGTGTAAAGATGAAAGAAGGAAAAGGGAACAGGCTTTGGATGTTTAAAGGTTTCAGCCTTAACTCTAAAATAAAATAAAAAATGTTTTAAGCTTTCAGTCTTAAATCAGTGAACTTCATTTTCTGGCTTAGGCTTAGAGGTTGGTGTTCTAGCTTCCTGTTATTAAATACAGGTATATTCTTTCTGTAATAAAGCCAACTTGTCAAGTCTTGTAATGTTCTCTTAGAGGCAAGGTATACACATGGAAGTGAATACAAAAATAAATAAAAAAAATCCTGACAAATTATTTATCCCTGTTCCCAATAGGGCTTTAATGTTATTTGGCTGATAGAAACCATACTAAGTTCAATGTAATCATGTGATATTTGACTTAAAATAACAATGCTATTTAAAGAGAAGCCTAGGAAAGTACTATATCCTTATAGTTTTAGACATTTGTTGAAAATTGGTATTTGATGAGGTAGCAATATATGAAGTTCTGCTCCTAAAGGGAAATCAGCCCACATTAGGAATAGACTGCTCTCCTGAGAGAATTGCTTCTATCCATCTCTAAAATATTTAAGAGTTCTAACTCGGCAGGGTAAATTGTGTGAAAATGAACAATGGACAAAATTCTAGAGCAGAATTACAGAATAAAAGTATCTAATGATGGCAATTTACCAAAAGAAATTGGAAGGTATAATAGTTTTTATCTGGGCTTACCCACTGTTTTAGGGTGGTGTTTTGTAAACTCACATTCATTCATTCATTTGTTCACACAGCTTCAACAGCAACACAATTTATGCCACATATTCCATTGGGCATTGATGATATAGATAGATATCGCATTGTACCAGCTCACTTCATAATTACATCATATATTACTGAAGATTAGTAAGTGATAGAGGAGATGTGATCATTTCTGTGACAGAGATAAACACAGGGGTATTGAATACATAGTCTACTCTCTAACTATGGAGCTAGGGAATCTGTAAACATTATAAAGAGCCAAATTTGGAAAGACAAGTAGTCATTAGGCAAATAGAGATGCTTAATTCCAGTGAAGAATGTTCCAAGAATAGAGAAAAAGTTTTTTTAAGCATATTTTGTATAACTAGAGTAGTTTGTTATACAGCGGACTAAACTGAGAAATGTAGAAATAAGTCTGGAGAAGTAAGCCAGGACTCAGTCTTGAAGAGGCCTCCCAGGAGTAGTACACAGAATGGATTACAGTGAGGAAGGAGGACTGGTTAGGAGATGTTTGTAGTTGAAATATAAAGGGATTGATTAACTAATGGCATGAGGTAAAGATAGGAAAAGATTTAAGAGACATTCAGGTGAAGAGGAAGAGAAAATAATCAAGAACAGTTTCCAAGTTTCTGATTTGGGCAACAGGACAGCTAATCTGCCATTTCTTGAGCCGGGGAAAATAGGAAGAGAATGACCATGTAGGGTAAAATTGTGGCTTTCTTTTTAAACATGTTGTATTTGTTATATTTGTGGCACATTCATATAGAAATGTCCAGAACGTGTTTAGAAATGAATATCTGGAGTTAAGGAAAGAGACAAAGGAAGATATATAAAGATTCATGTCCATCAGCATATAATGATTAAATCTGTGGATGTAGATGAGATAATAAAGAGTAAAAAGAGAAGGTGGCAGACAGAATCCTAAGGAACACCTAAAAGACAGTTAAAAAACCAAACATTGAAAAATATTGAGATGTGGGCATAGACCCCTCAAAACAACAAAAAGAGATTGATGATCTTAAACGTAAAAAGCCTTCCTTATCAGAGAGTGTTCACAGGTTGGAATGTTTGGGAGAGTTCAGTCCCCAAAAAATATAGGTGAGGAAAAGCAAAAGGTGGTTTCTGGTGATCTTGGAGAGAGTACTTGCTTTAGAACGGGAAGGAAGAATTCTGAAGCCAATCTTTTGTAGAGGAAATGGAAAATGGCAAAGAGAAGTCAATTATAGACTCTCTTTCAAGAAGATGTAATTTAAGGGGATGTAGGACAAAATAAGAGGTTTGTTTGGTATGTTTCTTTTGAGAGTCTTACACATGTCTAAGTACTGTAGGAATAGGATTCTGAGATGTGTACAATTTTAAGCAGGAAAATCAATAGCAATTGATATTTGAAGGCCTTCTATTCTTGCAAAATAAACAGTATAGCGGTCAGACTATTTAAACAAATCTGTGATGAGTTCAACATTTAATAATTTGTATTTAATATTGTCTTTCTGTTGTAAGTATGTTGTTTTAACAAACTGTTGTAATACTTATTTTACCAAAAATACCCCTGTTCCCTAAAAAACATTTTTTAAAAAAATTATGGTTTCATTTTATGGGAAAACAACACAAAACTAGGAACATTTTCACTGATAGCAATCTATTTACCCAGATTTCAAGAATTCATGAGATGTTATATTAGTGACTATTATGTCAAGAAATAGATGGTACACTGACACTGTATAATTTGAGAATATTTTAATTATGGGATTATTTATTTAACAGTATGCATAGGACAGAAAGAATAGGGGCTTTTATCACCGATAGACCGAAGAGCACAAGAGGGGGGAGCAGTTGTATGAACCTGGAATCAAAGAGGTCCATTAAGAAAAGTTGTAATATTTGGTTAAAAATTGATCTCACGGTCCCTTTCCTTGTACTAATCTCCTGCTGGTGCTACCTAACGGCCAAACCTAATCAAAGAGCAAAGGAGTCTGTTCATATGTCCTTAGAGTTTAGCCCCTCAGACCTAGAGCAGGGAGAGAAGGTAGAGAATGTAAGTATGACTCAGAGGGGTCAATGGGACCTGTCCGTCTGTGATGGACACAGTGAAAAACAGGGAAGTGGATAATTACCTACTTTTTAAATGTAATTGATGCCAGTAGTAGTTGGTATGTCCAATGAAGTTGAGAGCCACTTACTGAACACTTGGAATGGATCATGTTCCTAAGATTTTTAAATCAACATTTATTATCAGTATTTTTATTATCAACTTTTAAATATGTTCCTTATGATCTCAACATCCTATGGTGCTTCTCAGTGACAGTGTGGAGAGCATCTTCTGCGTGTGACATCTTCCCTTCTTACAAAAGCATTCCTTAGTTTATTCAACATTAAAATTATGGTGACTAAGTCTATTTTACAGAGATATTGGAGGATTAAATGAATTCATATGCTAAAGTGCATAATACACACATAATAAATGATTATTATCCTTTTCTCATTTAATCGTTTTTACAGTTTTGTTTAAAATTGTTTAAACTGCTAAGGTATTTTAATAGAAGTGGTAGTTGAGTTTAATTCCCGGAGAAAGTAAATATCCACCCTGCAATGTGATAGGTTTACTTGTGCCTTCAAGGGTGGAAGTCCCTTGTCCTCGTGGCCCAAAGACCATGGTTATCCTGCTGCTAGAGAGGTCTGTCTGCTGCATGCATGAATTTCATTTTGGTAGTGAATAGATACACATCCATACACATCATACATGCTTTACTTTCGTTTTATTTTCTATGTAGCTATTATAGTCTGTAAAAGGAATTTAGCTTTAGGGAAGTAACTCCAGTGAAACATTCACACATTGTTTATCTTTAAGGTAGCATTTATCTGAGTGAATGAGCCACACCGTGCTCTGCGTTACTTAGCCCATTAGGGAAGAAAGAGGAACAATCTCTAGGATAACGACAGACTGAAATAAGGATTTTATAGACATGAAACCATAACATTTAAAAGTGAATGTGGCAAAAGTAGATATTGTCAAGGGAAATGTTTTAAAATCTCAGTTTCCTATACATTTTATATGTATACATAACCCATAGTCACAGACAACAGTTTAGTGGTGACTGAGGGGAGAGGGTGGCAAGGGCTGAGTGGAGGTGACAAAGTGGGGGGGGGGCAGGAATGGGGACATCTGTAACAATACAAATAAAGTTAAAAAATAATAAATTTTAGCCCTGGTAGGTTTGGCTCAGCAGTTGGAGTATTGGTCTGCGGACCAGAGAGTCCCGGGTTCAGTTCCTGCTAGGGGCACGTACCAAAAAATAAAACATAAAAATAAAATAAATTTTATATGTAGCTTATTTGGACTAATTTTGGAATTTCCTTTGCTGTAAATGTGTTAATAACAGAAGAGAAAAGGAGAGTAATGGTTCAATGTGTTGTCCTATGTTTGGTACAATGTCCTTTGCTGTATACATGTCAAAAATATTAATTGCATTCATAATTGATTTGCCACCTAAATTTAAAAGGAAATTGATAAACACCCATTAACTTTAATGTTACACTATTTAAAATGCCATGCCACAGAAACTATTATTTTAGTTTTCAATTTCATAAAGTAAAAGGTCAAATTTTAATTATCTAAATTGAAAATTTTCTATGAAGTGGAAAAAGGAAAACTTTTAAAAAATTAAAACCATGTATTGTCTTATATCGATATAGTTTTGTGTCTATTAATGCTCTTTGGGCCATGCTGAGAATTTGTACCACGTGTAAGTTACAGATGTCCACTGTCCCGCCAGCCGGAAAAGAAGCTGTCAGCCCCCCTGCAGACTGGGAGAGGGAATCTGGAGTTTGTACTTCTGAGGGCAGGGCTCCGAATAATGCTTTACAAGTAGATGAGCAGTATCCAATATCTTTGTATACAAATGTCAACATGTTATATTATTTAAAACTATCATCTTCTATTATCTCTCAGCCCCTTGCAATGCAAAACAGTGATAACAAAAATATTCATCTATACACACATACTCACACATGTGGATATTTAGATGCACACAGATATATACACATTATTTTACAAATATCTCTTCATCTTATAAGAGTTAAAAATTGTGCTGTTTTCCAGTTTGCAATATGACTTATCTTGTCAATTTATATCGTAAAATCTTTTAACCCTTTGGAAAAGATTACAGACTATCTTTTGTCTCGGGACCTTAGCCATTGCTACCATCTGGTTTCAGCCTTGTTTTTTGGTTTGTCTGCATCGCCTTCTTACACAAATTCCCCAGTCCAAGGCAAACTGTTTACTGACTGTACCAATATCAAATTTATTGATTCTCAGTCTCTATAGATTCATTCTGACTCTACTAAATGGCTTTTCTCTGGCAACATTAAAATTTAAAAAACGTCTCAAGACTCTAGTCTTTCAATCTGTATAGACCTCCCTACACTAAAGGAATTTCTTGCTTTTATAATGCTTATCTATACCAATGCTTTGCCAACAAAGTCTGGCTTCATGGCATTTCTTTTATTATTATTTTGAACTGCTGATCACCCTTGCATTGTTATCTTGCTTTTGTTGCTTTATATGTTCTGATCACCTTATTTATTTATTTATTTATTTATTTATTTACTTATTTATTTTTTAAATTATTTTTTAATTTATTTATTTATTTTTGTTACAGAAGTTTCTCCTTTTACCCCCACTGATTCCCTCCTCACCCTGTCCCAGCTTTGTTGTCCATATCCATTGTTCATGCACACATGCATATAAGTTATGTGGTTTATCTCTCCCCCACCAACCCCTCTACTGGAGATTGTCAGTCCATACCCTACTTCCAATTCTCTGGGACTACCCCATTGCTCAGACTGTTATGTTCATTATATTCCACAAATAAGTGAGATCATATGATACTTGTCTTTCTCTGTTTGGCTTGTTTTGCTTAGGATAATACTTTCCAGGTCCCTCCATGTCGTCTCAAAGGATAAGAGATCTTTCCTTCTTACAGGTGCACAGTACTCCATTGTGTATATGTACCACAGATTTTTTATCCATTTATCTACTGATGGACATTTGGGTTGTTTCCAGATCTTAGGTATTGTAAATAGTGCTGCTATGAATATGGGGGTACATATATTCTTTCTGATTGGTGTTTTAGGCTTCTTAGGGTATATTCCTAGAAGTGGGATCACTGGGTGAAATGGCAGTTCAATTTTTTATTTTTGGACTGAACTCTTTTTTTAAAAAATGTCCCTCCTGTACTCTTCAGTTGAAGTTCTAAGCATAGTGTTTTACATGTAGTGACATTGTAATAATATTTATTGTGGTTCAAATGATGTTCTAGCACCTCAGGAAGGGTTGCTAAATGAAGAGTGTCACTTTAATTGTTTAGAGCCAGCATTTTAATCAATAGAAATACATACTCTTAAAAACATAATTTTTAGGTCCAACTTGAAAATAAATTTTGATAGGCAATTCTCAAACTAAACTGTGCCAATATTCTATGATAACTCAAATAAACATATCCTTCCAGCCCATAAATATACTGACACAATCTGTGCAAGAACCATAATGGGGGTCTCTATTCCTGTGTCTTCTAAACTATCCACTAAGCTTGAGAAGTTTGAACTTAGTTGTCTTTATTGTAGTAGAAGCAACTTCCCAGATCAATCCTTTTAAAATTTTTAGCAGCATGTTTGGATTAAAATGTTTAAATAAGATGTTGTATGTGATACCATTAAGTGTGTCAAAGAAAAGCAGAGCTATTCTTGTTGAACTCAGATGAAGCCCCAGAAAGCCCTGGCTATTCATTGCCATCCTCCACACTATATCTGCAAAACGCTATGACTCCAAGGAACGGGGTTCGAGAAGCAGTGTAGACTAACACAATTTTATTCAGTGCTTTCTGAATGCACTCAGTATTTCGGAGAAGGTAGTGTGGTGGGTTCATGCTTTGACATGCTCCCTCTGTTCCAGTCACACAGCCATGCTAGACAGAAGAGCCCGCTCATGCAAGGGCTCGGAGACATTAAATACCGACATGACATGGAACAAAATGGAGGTAGACCCAGGCCTGCTGGTTTCCAGGGTTTCAAGCAATCAGAAGAATAGAGACACATGCTGACAGCCTGAAATGAAAAGATCTGGTCCAGCCCTAACTCATAAAAGGAGTCTAAAGCATAGCCTACTGCTTTTGGGCTGTGTCATCATTGTAAAGAGACTGGGAAGGAGGTGGAGGGACACAAATATACGGTTTAAGGACGAAGGGAGCATCCAAGGGAAGTCCAGTACTTTGTAGGACTAGCCTGCCATTGAACTGTCTGTGCCCTTGCCAGGCATTAATAAACACATTTTTCTGAAATCATCAAAGTCTTATGAGTAAGACATATGCTTGTTTCCTGAAATCAGGCTAAGAAGAGACTCTGGGACTTGTGAAATGCCTACATCATGCACTAACACAATGCTATAAAGTCACACAGTCATAGTACATTGAGCTGCAGTGACCTACATCATCACCCAGATCTAACGGGCACCTAGCCACTGCTCATGACTTATAATTCAGTTGGAAATTGATGAGCATTCAAGCGAGTTACAGTACCGATCAGTTCAATTACATGCAACATCAGGGACATTAGAGGAGCAACAGAGATCTTTTTTGCCGTAAATTTGCCTCTAGTCTACAGTCAATTCAGACTACATGGTACATCCAATGCACTTTGTACAAACATAATGCAGAATTAAAAATGATTCCATCAACACACTTCTTTTTTAAGAGATTGTCAATTTGTTAAATGTAATTGGACTAGATAATTGAGGGCTAATACAATCAACGTATTATTTCCTTAGAAAACATTCATAACAACAGTGATGACGGTGGTTGTTTTCTTCCAGCCGATGTCAGCTGCTCTGAGGGAGCTCTGCTGTGCCCCTCCTTCAACAGCTGCATCCCAGTTCACAAGCGCTGTGATGGTTTTGCCAACTGCATGGACTTCCAACTTGATGAGTCCAGCTGCTCAGGTACTCCATTTCTATTCAAATCTTCCTTACAATATAGCACATAAATTTAACCTGAAGACAATAATAATATTAAAATCTGAAATGCAAATAATAGCAAGCATGGAATAATTGCTTTGTTAATGTTGGTTTGGGGAAGAATGTTGACATTTAAATATTACAAACATAGACTATAATCAACTCATGCTTATTCTATAGAAGCAATGCTCAGATATAAAATACTTAATTTTAACTTGCTATAATATAATTTAAGATTATTAGTATTTAATAATCTGATATGAATTGTGTGGTTTATATAACACGCAAACACTGCACAATTTCATGTTATCAGTTATTTAAAGTGTGTCGTTTGCTTCCGCTTCTTCACAAGAGCTCACTATTTGCATGATACAATCTTGTTTAAAAGTTAATTTATTAAACTTCAGGCTGACTTTTAGACATTTTTCTTTTTTATGACCCTGGAACATTTGTAAGAGCTGATAATGCATAATTGCAGTTATACTTTTATCAAAACTGCTTTAATATGCTCTAATTTATTGTAGTCCATTGTTAACATCTCTCCTGAGTAACTGACTTTTTTTTTCATGCAGGAGAATAAATAAAATAAGAAATAGTTAGGGGCAATATAAATCTGCCACCACTAAAAGATAATATAAAGTGGTGATAAGAGTTGTATCAATTGTATTTTCTAAATAAATTGCAGATATTTCATATTAAAGCTGAATTCTTTGTATCTTTGTAAGACTATATTCTTTGTATCTTTCAAGAAAGACCGTTATAAGTGACAACAGCATGATCATTATAATCAAATCACAGTGTATGAATCTTTTATTATGCTGCTGAAAATGAATACTCACACAAAACTGAGTTTTATGAATACAAAAGGAAATCAAGAAGTGAACAAATCTGGTCCCATAAAATGGGCAAAGATAAATGCTCTTTGCCATTATTTCTCTGCTAGGCATTCATGTACATCAGATTAGACACCCAAAAGTAAGTCATCTTGTTCTCTTTTCAGAGAGTTAGAAAGATATTAATGAGGTAGTTCCAATCTTTGAAACTATTAAGATACAGTACTTATGTCCAATACCCAAATTTCTTTACATAAAGGTGAGATTTTCTTGAGGATGGTTTTATATGAGAACAAACATATTATTACATGCTATGGTTTATTGTCTGCTTTGACGTGTTCTTTCTTTTAAAATATGTTCAGAAAAACAGAAGTCGTGCCATTCATACTGAATGACAGATGCCCTGTGGGTAATACAGTAGAATATATTTTGGTGGTCCATCTATCTCAATCTCTCACCAATTCACTTACAGTTCATTTAAATATATTGGTCATATTGCCACAGATTTTGGATTAAAGTAAAATAAAGAACTAGCCAAACAGTTTTTAGAAATAAAATCTATATTATATTATGTGTTCTCTCTATTTCATTTGATCTTAGTTTGTCAATCAAATATAATAAAGTCAATGCTTACATTTTTGAATGACCCCTTTAACGCTAACCCACACTAAGGTATGTCAGAGCACATTACACCTTCCTGTTTCTTCCAAGCATCGTATTCCTTTAAGGTCAGCATTTCATAGGCTTTTATGAGCCCAGTCCTTACAGCATGCAAAAATCCTCCCAGTGGTCACACAACAGATGGTGAGCAGCTGATCGCCCTCCACCTGGAGGTTTGCGTCATTAACAGGAACGTCAAGCTCAGGCCATGGATGGGTGTTGCAGGCTAAGTATTTCCCTCTTCCCAGGTTTCACGAGAAAGACATATTATTTTCAAGTGTGGCTGCTTATACAGCAGAAAATCACTGAACAGAATTTTTCTGGCCTAATTTAAGTTGAAAGTCATTTTCCAGTCGTTTGCAGTAGCAAAGGTAAATAAAAGTTATGCAATGGTGATGTTATAATTATGATAATCAGCAATTTGAAGGAAAATTAGGAAAAGGCACAAAAATATAAATTTATAGGATAGACTATAATGATTATAATTTAATAAATAAATAACAGCAACAATAATAATCATACAGCTAAATAACACTTCAGAAGGTTTTCTTAAAAAACAAATGAAAATGAAACATAGACTTCTCTTGCAAGTACTGTGGAGCTATTTCAAGTTTCTTAGCAGCAGTTCATCTCTGCAGTCCCTGTGCTGGGATTTCGGGATGAAGAGAGTGCACCTGGGACCTTAGTTTGCGGCACAGGTGCACTCCGAGAATCCAGACAGGGCCTGGAACGCCCTGCCCTTTGCTGTGCATGTGGATCTGTAATTCACGGCAGTGCGTCAACACCGACGATTCAAAGGGGTTCACGATCCCGTAATATCAAGGATCACAAGGGGTTTTAGCAATTCTGAACTGAATAGCAGATCATATGACACCTTTAAATTGACGGGCTTTGGAGTAAGAGGACCAGACTTTCGCTCAGTATCTGCTGCTTCCTTGCTGTTAACGTGACCATTACCTAGTAACCAGTTTCCTGCTCCGTAAGAAAGGATAAGTATGGGATGTACCACATAATGCTGTGCGGATTAAATGAGGTAACGCGGTAAAGCCCTCAGGACAGAGGATGACACAGAGCAGCTCTGCAGTGAATGGCCGTGGTGCTGGCGATCATGATAAAAGGGGAAAAGGAAAGGAAGATGAGAAGTTGGACAGTGCAACGGTAACGGAAATTCGATTTCATGGCAATTTCAAAGAATGCCTCCAAATAGAGGGATAGATGAGAACAATTATTTTTAAATGTATGCATACCGTTGACTAGTGTAGAGATGTTATAAATGCATTTTATTTACTCTCCTGGCAGCCCTATAAGAAAAGTGATATAATCCCCACTTTAAACATGAAGAAACTTATCCCTAGAGTACCTAGCCCAAAGTCACACAACTTACTGTCACGGAAGGAAAACCAGGACTCACGTGATTCTAAGTCTTTCTAACAATCCACCTGGTAATGGCTGTCACTTCACTTCCTTAGTCTCTGTACACACAGAGAAACAACAGCAACAACAAAGATAGATGCCTAGTTACAAATTATTTACAATTTAAGCTGATAAGCTACTTTTGCTTTTATGTTGATCACGCATCCAGTTTATAGCTATTCCTGCTTTTCCAAAGTGATACACCACAGTGGGATTGAACTTGAATTCTTCCAACAATGATCCTCTATAAAGTCAGTACTGAGTAGTATTGACCTCCAGATACATGGTCATAATAACCAATGCAAGAGGTTACAGGCAGTGAAATATCAATGTGGCTAAAGGGCCCAGGAACCTGTGCGAAGTCTGAAATCAACCCCGTAGATTCCTAGTTCCCATCTGTAGAATTATCTACTTCTCTACTGGAGAGAAAGTTAGTCTCTTCATTACTCACTAGTCATATCCACCCCTTCTCCATTCCTTCTGCCCTCTGCTCTACACTGTTTTGAGTAAATTAAAGATGAAAACACTGTGTAGTGTGCCTTTCCATTTTATGAGTAAAGGACCTGGCTCAAAGGCAGAGACTTATAAGAACTCATTAGAAAGCATCTACAAATCTTCTGTTCTCCAAAATACCAGGATTCACTTCTTGTTCTGGCCAGTACCACTCTTCATTCCCCAAAGCTCCATTATGCAATGCAAGAGAGTATGTATCTAGGTTCCCCTGAATTCATTCTGCTGTAAACCCAGCCTAGGTGCTACTCACTACGACCTAGGTAATTATTAATGATCGTGGGGGGAAAAAAAGTGCATCTGTGTGTATTTTGATACTTTGTAGTATCAGACCCTCTATTGGTGTTTTACTAAAACAAAACTCTTATTTAAGGAAGACCATCATGGTACTTCACAACACAAATAATCATAAAATGGTTAATCTAGAAAGGATTGTATCTATTTATGCTTTTAAGTCTGCCAGCTAATTTCTTGTTTATGAAGGAAATCTTACGTCTGTTCTACTCAGTTGAGCTGCCCCTGGTGGGCGAGGAATAAAACCCTTTACTCTTCAGCACTCTGCTCCCTATTGTACTTAGTTAGTTAGGGAGTAAGGTCGGTGAGATGGGGAATGTACTCCTGGAAAAGCAAATCCCATTTCCTGATCCAGGGAAGAAGAAAGTCTTCTCTTCTGGGCCACCACTCGGGCTTGTGAAGAGAATGAACACATCCCGAGCGTCAGGGGTACTGAGGAAGTTGGAGACCACAGGAAAACAGCCTAGGAGAATTCCTGTACTTTTAGCAACTAGAAAGCAATTTACTCTCGGTGATTAGGTTTAATGCAATAACTAACAGGGATATGACCATCTTCTTCCTAATAATATTTCTAATTAACTGTGGCTTTCTGTGATGCTTCTTTTTAGAGTGTCCAATAGCTTATTGCAGAAATGCTGGGACCTGTGTGGTGGAGAAAAATGGTCCTATGTGTCGGTAAGGAGCGTTGTCTATTTTTTTTTAACATTTATTGCAGTGGTTTACTTGTTTTTCTTGAGGTTCCTCTATTAAAGCATCAGTGAATATGTGGTTATTAAGGTAAAAATGGTGGATAATGGCATTATTTACATGTATCTGTCTGAATAAAAGAAAGGAAGATGTAAGTGCATTTTAGAAAAATATCAATAATTTAACATGATTTTATGTCATTCGGAATTTTATATTGTATGGAGTATATAGTTTTAAAAATATTCATTACTCCTAGTTTTTAAATATTTATATCAGGTTATTGAAAGATTTGTATGTGGATATCATCCTATTTTAGGTTAATTTAGTGTCTGTGTTTTTCTTTCTCCTTTTTATTTCAAATATCATATTTTTTCTAACAACAAAGGATAAAATTAATGCATAAATAAGACCTATTTCTGGTTTATGCAGTAGATGTTTATGAACAGCTAAAGTTAAAGTACAGATAAGGAATACATTTGCATGTTTATTTTTTAAAGCAAAAATAAATAAAAACAGGCCTTGTGATTTCTTTTGGGAATTATTTATATTGTATATCAAAGATTACTTGATTTTTTTCCCTCTTAGCCTTTAGGGAATTGTGCAAAACTTCATAAATTCCAAAGGAAATGGTGCATATTCCATTATATTTGCATCTATAATTTTTTTAATCTAGCAGACCAAAGGACATATTACTTTGCTTATTAGCAAATTGATTGCAGGTTGATACTCAAGTCATAGGAAACATACAGAAGTATCTAGAAAATACTAATTAATACTTGCTTAAATCTCTATATCCCTCTGATCAATACTCATATTTTAGGAAATGCTCTCTGCCCATGGGAAAAAAAACAACAAAAAACTCTATGCATCAAAACAACAACAAAAAGCTTTATGATGACATATATTTAGACACTGTTTTAACATTGTTAAAACTGAATTATTAATGGGTTTCTCAAAGTGTTTTATCTCTCAAAGTCATTATCTAATTTATTTCACATCTCAACAAAATTATGTTCTCCCCTGTTTCAGTTTTCATGGAAATTAATTTGTCATACTCTAACATGATGGAAAGATGAGATGCATACTATTAATTTCTAAAATCCTCTGAGAGAAACTGAAAATGATGCCATCACTGATGTGTATGGAGTGGCAGCCGAGTGCCTACTGTTATTTACATCCCCTGATCACAGGAAGGAAGTTGGAATGCTTGTGCTCTCTAACCCCGAGACAAGAACTCTCCCATTCTAGCGAGTCTCAGCTGAGCAGGCAGAGAGCTTTACACTCTTGGCAACATCCTCACGTACTTAACTAAACTTCAAACACTGAAATCCAAAGGGTGATGTCCGAAACTTATTTCTCTCAAATAAGAAAACTCTAGTATGGGGAGAAGATGCACAGGGAGGATTGAGAGGGGGATGGGCTAAAGAAAAGAAATCAATGCAACAAAATGTAGAAAGGAGTTTACTAACAGGAAAATCGATCAAATATTTTAATATATGAATTTTGATAGTAAATAGTGTTTTTCAAGTACCCCAAATAATTATAATTACCATCAATATGTACAAATGTTTGGAATTAGGGCTATCTACAACATACGTGTGAAAAATAACTTTTGAAAATTGTTTACGTTGTAATACGGTATTTACAATTATGAGCTGCAGTTAATACATATTTATAGAAGTAAATTTTTTAAAAATACCATAATGTAACAGACAAGAAAGAAGTAGAAAGTCCAACATCCAACTCCTACTCTTTAGTAGTATGGTCTATATTTGCTAAGAGATGTGTTTCTCTGCAACAAGCATAGGCACACATACAGGCATACTTTGTTCCTTACAGAAATGTGAATTACACTTCAGGCATCTACTTTGTACCTTGTGGCTTTTTCTCTCTCTCCCTTTTAAAAAAACATTTTTTTTTTTTTATTGAGTTTAGAGAGAGATGAAGGGAGGAGGGGAGAAAGAGAGAGAGAGAGAGAAACATCAATGAGAGAGAACATCGATGGGCTGCCTCCTGCATGCCCCCCACTGGGGATCTGGCCCGTAACCTGGGCACATGCCCGGATCGGGAATCAGACCAGCAACTTCTTGGTGCATGGGTCTCCACTCAACCACTGAGCCACACTGCCCAGGTTGGGGGTTTTCTCCCTTTATGAAATATCATACCATTTTCTACAGTGGTACATATGACTCTATATCCACCATTTACTGGCTGTGTAGTTTTGGGGAAGTCCTTAACCTGCCTGTGTTTCAGCTTTTTCTTCCATAAAATGGAGAAAATCACTCCACCTACCTCATCATGTAGTTGTGAAATTTAAATGGAATAACATATATAAAACACACTACATAGTGCCTAGCACATATAAGGTATTATAGGAATGGTAGCCATCAGTATTATTTTATCATTTTTTTAATGCTGTGTAGTATACATTATTTAATGTATGGGTTTTTCATCATGTATTTAACACCATTTATCCTACTAATGGTTGTTCAGTTCTTAAATATTTGCTTTTGCAAATAATCTTGCGGCATCTACCCTTTGATGTATCCTTGCACAACTCCTTATTTTAAGCATATCATGTCTTACTGAAATGCCAAATAATCATGTAAATTATTTCTAATTGCACACAGTGTCAGATTCATTCCCTAGTAAATTTAGTGTCCAGTTTATCTGTCACATACAGGTATTCATTTTTGGACTTAAAGTTAAATGAAGGCAGCTTTAGAATACAGAGTTTTAAAATTTTTTAAAAATTTAATCCTTACCTGAGAATATGCTTGTTGATTTTTAGAGACAGAGCACGGGAGAGGGAAACATCAATGTGAGAAAGGAACATTGATCGGTCGCCTCAAAACCACGGTATATGCTCAGACCGGGAATCGAACATGCAACTTTTTGGTGTATGGGATGATGCCCCAACCACCTGAGCCACCTGGCCAGGGTTAGAATGCAGAATTTTAGAGTAACTAAAGGTCACTGTGGAAAGTGTTGGCTTTATGTCAGGCCCTTCTCTCTCATTCCTGTGCGGGAATCCATTGTCTTTGTCACCAAGTGAAGTAAGGACAGCAGAGCAAACAAAGCTCACCTCTCATCCAGGTCATTGTGAGCACAAGATTTTGCTGGTTTCCTGAGAAGTCTACCACCAAAGCCTTTGGATTTCCTCCTGGGATCTAAGATACCTTGAGAAAAGACCTTCAGGTTTTACCAGTAATCCCAGAAAGAGAGACTTTGTAAGAAAGTCACGTGGGTCCCTAGGAGTTTCCCATTATCCACATTTCACTAGGTGAACCACATTTTCCTGGTACTTGAGAAACACCAAAGGCTTGGCATGTCCGACGGCTGAAGAAGCAAAGCATAAGCCTGAAGAGGGAAGTTATCCTCAGCTAAGGAGGCTTGATTATTATGTTAGTCCGATATATCAATACGTTTGTTAGAAAAAAATAGACTGAGCTATAAAATATAAATTTCAAGTTAATACACATGGCAGAAAAGAGGTTACAAGAACGAAAAGAAAATCAAGTCAGCAAAGCTAAAAGAAAGAGGAAACAGCATGAAATGAAAAAAAATATATATATATACACAATTGTATGTGTTATTTCCTTATATCCATGAAACACACTGACACTGTAGTCAGGTATTTGACTAAAAGGAAAAACCTAATAAAAGCAGATGTTCGTGCTCAGCCAGTTTATCCAACTGTCATCTAATAAAACAAGAAATAAAAAATACAGAGTGATGACAAAGGGAAAAACAACTGTTGGAATTTTTAAATACCATTTCTAGGAAGCCCTTGTATTAGAAAGGCACTTTAACCTGGAATTAAAAGGCAGGCAATAAAAATGGTAGTTTCTCATGCCCTGGCCAGTTTTGTTCAATGGTTAGCGCATTGGCCCACACACCAAAGGGTCATGGGTTTGATTCCCCATCAAAAATGCATACCTGGGTTACAGGTTCAATTCCCAGCTCTGGTGGGGGTGCGGGCAGGAGGCAACCAATCAATGTGCCTCACATCCATGTTTCTCTTTCTCTCCCTCTCCCTCCCTTCCATTCTCCCTAAAAATCAATGGAAAAAATAGCCTTGGTTGAGGATTAACAACAACAACAAAAGTAATTTCTCATTTCTCACCTTTTCAAAATAGCAGTATATTAGGGTGGATATCTTTTTTCTCTTTACCTGGTTTCTGGGATATCACTGGCCACGTTTTTCATTCTCCTTTTCTGTTTCCTTCTTGTTCTCGTGCTGTTCAAATATCGGAGTGCTCCAGTCTTCATTGTTCGAAATCCTCTTTTCTGCTTACCCGTACCTACTCCATGTTCCCACCTAAACTTGGGTTGATTTATAAACTTTCAATACAATTTATCAGCAGCCCAGACATATCCACTAAACATTACATTCTTAAACTCAGTTGCTAATAAGACCCCAAATTTCATTCAGATTTTATTTCTACATCTAATAGGCACCACACATATGTCATATCCAGAAAGACCTGTTGCCTAGACAGGGAACAAGTTTCTCTTTTTCCAAGCTTTGTACACACTGTTTCTTCTACCTAGAGTTTTCTTTGTCTATCTTGTTTTCCCAGAGAATGTCTTTTAATCTTTTAGATTCCATATGAATGACATTTCCTTTGGGATCCTTTCTCAGACCAGCCAGAGAGAAGGGCTCATTCTTCCGTCCGGGCTCCCCTATGCTTCCGGCATCTTGTTATTTTACAAATAAGAGTTTTATTAAAAAATTTCTTAATTTTTTTTTAAGTTTTATGAAAATCTGCCCCTTCTATCCTACTAAGAAGTGCATTTCCAATAAAATTTTATTCTTCGTGACTTTCAAAATTTGTCTTGCCCTACTTTTACTAGTTTTATTTGTAACTTTTGACAGTTATGGTAATTGAAAATTTTAAAATAAATTATTGTTATGATTTTATTGTAGAAAAATATAACCCAAGGCTTTAAAGGTATAAAATAAGTGAGGATAAAAATATTTTGGAAAGGACAAATCACAATATTAATTTGAGGAATAATAGGAACAATGACTGTTTCTAAAGATAAACTACTTGACATGTTTTTTGTTGGGAGATGTGTATTCAATCACCATGGTATTTATATTTCAATGTCTACATTTAAAAGGTGCAAGAGTTTTATTTGCAGAAGCCTGGAGAGTATATCCTTTGCAATTGCTTAATGTTATGATAAAATTTTTAATTTTTACTTCATATTAAAATAACTACAGGGTTTTTCAAAAATTCTTTTGGAGAATGTGTGGGCAAAAATTTTGAAGACAATCATCCTAGAAAATAAAGGTCATGTTTTCTATACCTTTCATGGCCAATACCTAATATAATAGCTATTTAAGTAATGTGCTGAATGAAAAATGAATGAATGAATACAAATGAAAGTTCTGAAATTTCAAGGAAACATATCAGTACTTTTAATTATGTTCTTAAATGTATTGAGGTATGACTACATTAACTCACCATAACCTAAACTACCCATCACAAGGAACTACTGGGCACTTTCTATGTGGACAGCAAGAAGCATAGTGAGTGAGCATGTGATGTGCTCATTATACTGAAAAGCAATTGCTGTCTAGTTTGTAGGACAGAATAGTTTCCAAAAAGTAAAATAAATAGCCTGGTGGGTGTGGCTCAGTGGTTGAACATTGACCCATGCACCAAGAGGTCACCGGTTTGATTCCTGGTCAGGACACATGCCCAGGTTACGGACGCCATCCCCAGTGGCGGGCATGTAGGAGGTAGCCAGTGGATGTTTTCTTTTATCATTTCTATCTCTCTCTCTCTCCCTTTCTCTCTCTCTAAAATCAATAAAGAAAAAATATTTTTAAAAGAATATATTTTTTCATCCATTAAAGAAATTCAAGGTTGCTACAATGACAAAGAGAGTACTTTCAAACTAGAAATTTTGTAAACTACCTCAAATCCCCTACCCTCGGCTTGAAATGAAGAGATAAACACAATTTCCTTTTATACAAAGCCATTATTAAAATAATACTTATGAATACTCTACTTCCACTCACCAAACAAACAAATAAACATGAAGCAAAAAAGAAAATACTCAAAGGCCCTAACTCCAAATTCAATTAAAAATTGTCGCAAAAAGTATTTAGAAATATTGAAGAAACAAAAACCCTTAAATGACAAATTCAAAATCTAAATACAAATATACAACAAAGCAGTAGAGAATCAAATAAGAAGTGATTCGAAACAGGAAAGATGTGAAACAAAAACTTAAAAAAAGACAAAATTGCAATTCTCCCAAGGGAAAATAGAGTTGAATTAAATGTATTAAGAAATTTTGAACAAAGATGAGAAAATAACCAAGGGAATGAAAATGAGAGAAAGTAAAAAGAGTCAAAGTTGAAACAGAAGATAAAGAACACATATATAACTGGAGTCACTAAAGAGGAAAACAAAATAGAAATAGAACTAATCTTTTAAAGCTATAATCCGAGGGCATCGAAAAATGGCGGCGGAGTGAACGGAGCTACACAGACCGTCTCCCAGAACCAAACTGGAATTACAACTATAACACAGACAAATCGACGGGAAAAACCAACAGAAAAGCAGCTTGCGAGGACCATACAACGAGGGACACTGACTCCATCCCGGTAGGCTTGCGAAGGCGCGAGACGGGGCTGGGAGCGCACGGTCGGCAGCTCGGCAGCGGCCTTAGCTGTAAGCGGCGCCCGCGGGTTACACTCCCAGGCGGCCCCACAGCGCAGCCGGGACAGAGGCTGAAACAGCCACAGCCACTCACCTTGGGCTCCGGCAGAGGGAGGGCAGACTGGACTGGAACTGTGTCGGGACACTCGGGGTTTGGAGGGCTCTCGGAGCTTTGGCTGAGTGCAGCCACTCAGGACGGTGGCCACATTGCTTCTTCCCAGGGCTCTGAGAGAGGCAGCAGCCCCTCCCTCGGAGATCCAACCCCACCCTGTGGGCCATTGAAGTGCTAATTGAGGCTCACTAAGGACCAGCATCTGCCCCACCCTCGTGAAAGCCCCTTGGCTGAGCACCAGAGGGAGTTTTTCAATCAACTGACAACCCAAAACTCATCAATTAACCTAGACTGCTAGCTTCCAGGCAAAAAGCTAGAGGATAACAGTACGTTTCCTGGGCTGGCAACTTTAACCAGGAAAGTAAGACTTGACAGTGGTGTTCAACGCGGGTCCTCCCTCGCTCATCTAAACACAGGAGAGGGAGCCACAAACAGCAGAACACCAACACCCACAGGGAGAACTTGACAGGCTCCAAAGCCCAGAGTGAGAGCTAAAATGGTGAAACACAGAAACAGAAGCCAAATGAAAGAGCAAACCACCTCCACCGAAGATGAGATCAATGTGGAGCAATTAGGCATGTTAACAGAGCTAGAATTCAGAGCCATGATCTTGAGGAAGCTGAACAGCATGAGTAAGGACATAGAGACACTGAAAATAAGCCAAATGGAAATTAAAAACCAACAAGAAGAGATAAAAAATGACATATCCGAAATGAAAAACACATTGGAAGGTTTAAAAAGCAGAGTAGGGGAAGCTGAGGACCGGATCAGCGAATTAGAAGACAGGGTAGAAAAAATCAACCAATCAGAAAAACAAAAGGAAAAAACTATTAAAAAACAGGAAGACAGCTTAAGAGAACTATGGGACAACTGGAAACGTAATAATATTCGCATCATAGGAGTCCCCGAAGAAGAAGAAAAGGAGCAAGGGATAGAGAATATATTCAAAAAAATAGTGAGAGAAAACTTCCCTAATTTGGTGAAGGAAGAAGGCATTCAAGTTCAAGAAGCACAGAGAGTCCCAAGTAAGAAGAACCCAAACAGGCCCACACCAAGACACATAGTAATTAAAATGCCACAAATTAAAGACAAAGAGAGAATCCTAAAAGCAGCAAGAGATAAGCAACAGGTTACCTACAAAGGGAACCCCATAAGGCTCTCAGCTGACTTCTCACAAGAAACACTACAGGCCAGAAGGGAATGGCATGAAGTAATCAAAGTCATGAAAAACAAGAATCTGAATCCAAGACTACTCTACCCAGCAAGGCTATCATTCAAAATAGAAGATCAAATAAAGAGCTTCCCAGACAAAAAAAAGCTAAGGGAATACATTAGCACCAAACCAGCACTGCAAGAAATGTTAAAAAGACTGCTGTAATTAGCAGTAGAAATGGGAACAAAAATAGAACCACACTAAACAAAAATGGCAATAAATAAGTACATATCAATAATCACCTTAAACGTAAATGGACTGAATGCTCCCATAAAGAGACACAGAGTAGCTGATTGGATAAGAAAGCATGACTCATCTATATGTTGTTTACAAGAGACCCATCTCTCAACAAAAGACTCACATCGGTTGAAAGTGAAGGGATGGAAAAAAATTTTCCAAGCAAATGGAAAGCAAAAAAAAGCTGGGGTAGCAATTCTCATATCTGATAAAATAGATTTCAAAATGAAGACCATAACTAGAGACAAAGACGGCCACTACATAATATTGAAAGGATCTATCCAACAGGAAGATATAACCTTGATAAACATATATGCACCCAATATAGGAGCACCAAAATATATTAAAAATCTTCTGGAGGACTTCCAAGGAGAAATCGACAACAATACAATCATAGCTGGGGACTTCAACACCCCGTTGACAGCACTGGATAGATCCTCTAGGCAAAAAATTAGCAAGGAAACAGAGACTCTAAATGAAGCACTAGACCAAATGGATTTAATAGATATCTACAGAGAATTACACCCCAAAACTACAGAATACACATTCTTCTCAAGTGCACATGGGACATTCTCAAAGATAGACCACATGATAGGACACAAACTAAATCTCTAAAGCTATAATCCAAGAAAACATTTTGACAAATGAAAAGATCTGAATTTACATAATAAAAGGGCCAATGGTTACCCAGGAAATTTGATGCAAAACCAGCAACTCCAAGACATAGCCTAGTAAAAATATTAGACTTTAAAATAACAAAAATATGTTCATAGCTCCAAAGGAAAAGGGCCAAATATTAAGGACAATGTATTAGTCTAGCATTAGACTTCTGAATGCAAAGAAATACAAAAACTTATGATTTTCTTGAGAGTTGTAAAAATGTCTTTGACAGAATTTAATATTCGTTCCTGATTATTTTTTAAAGCACTAAGGAAAATAAGAATTGGTAGCTCCTTAATACATCCTTAATATGATAAAATATATATTTCTTATTTCTAAATTCAGCATCTTAATAGTGAATCACAAAAGGCATTTCTATTATGACCACTATTTTCATTGATAATTAATATTGTCATGTGGGAGATAGTAGGCAATACAATTTGCCCCCTGCTTCTGCCAACAACAGCATAAGAATTAGTAAAGAAGTTAAATTATCATGGTAGTATACCTGGAAAACTCTAGAGAATTTATCATAAATTAACTCAAGAATTAAAAGCAATTTGGTAAGTAAGTTTGGAGGACATAAAATTAGTATTCAGAAATATTCTATACACAAACTAAAAGAGAAGAGAAACTAGAAAAGGATATTCTATTCACAATAAAAACAAAAAGATAAATATGTAACAAAATAAAAGCAAACCTATATAATAAAAACCAATCCCAAAAGACTGAAACAAGTAGAAAGATAATTTCTGTCCATCTGGTGTAGCTCAGTGGTTGAGTGTCAACCCATGCACCAAAAGGTCACTGGTTCGATTCCTGGTCAGGGCACATGTCCAGGTTGTGAGCCAGATCCATAGTGGGGGGCATGCTGGAGGCCAATCGATGTTCTCTCTCATTGCTCTATCTCTCTCTCTCTTTCTCCCTTCCTCTTTCTCTAAAATCAATAAAGAAAAAAACTGAAGAAAGAAAGGAAGATAATTCCTTTTCTGGTAGTTGACTCAACGTCATAAGGATTTTAGTTCACCCTAGGTTCATCTAAAATTTTAACAGAATCCCCCACAAATGCCCACAAACATTTTTTGGTGGTAAACAATTTTATCTTAAAGTTCATATGGAAAACTAAATATTGAACTAGTTAGTTAAATACTAAAAAAAACAAACAAACTATGAAGGGGTCTGAGTAGCCTTTACTAGTATAAATAGAATAAAGGCCTTATTAACTGAATAATATAAGGCATCACTTTAGTAGTCAATACAGATGGTTCAGACTAGTGGAATAGAACAGAAAATCTAGAAATATATCCAAGTGCACACAAAAAATTGAGTAAATAATAAAGACAGCACCTCAAATCACTTGGCAAAGTGGACTTTTTAAAAAGAAGTGTTGGGGAAATAGCTATTTGGGGGGGGTGGGGGTTAGAGATAAAATTAGACCCATACCTCACACCATAAACATGTAAAAATAAACTTTAGGTGTATCAGAATTCAAAGTAAAAACATATACATACTAGAGAAATACAGTGAATTTCTCTATAATCTGGATGCATGAAAAATGCTTTTTTTTTTTCAATGACTTAAGTCCAAATGCAATAAAAGACAATGCTAAGAAATTTAACTACATAAAAATGTGATTAAAAGAATCTTTTCCTGGCACAAAACTACCATAAGTAATATCAAAAGACAAATGATAGTCTGAGAGAAATTGCTCATATATCTCAGAACAAAGCCAAATATCCTTAATACTTAAAGTCACCTCTCCAATGAGCAACATATTCTATTTGCAAGAATGTGAAGGAACAGGCAATTTGACGGTGCAAGTGCAAATTGATATAATTCTGATGGAATTTAACAAAACTACGTATTCATTTAATTTTATTTTTAACATCATATTCATTCTGCATGATTTAAAAATATTTTTTTATTGTTTTTAGAGAGAGAGGAAGGGAGAGGGAGAGAGAGATAGAAGCATAAATGAGAGAGAACATCAATTGGCCACCTCCTGCATGCCCTCCACTGGGGATTTGGCCCACAACCTGGGCATTGCCCTGACTGGGAATCGAACCAGCAACCTCTTGGTATATAGGTCAATGCTCAACCACTGAGCCACACCGACTGGGCTTCATTTGATTTTTGACCTAACCATTTCACTTTTAGAATGTTACTGTTGGCACAACTCCAACACTATGACAATACATGTCCACAAAGTTACTCATTGTAGCATTTTTAAAATTTCAAAATATTAGAAACAGCCTAAATGCCCACATGCAGGGCAGCAGTTGAATAAACTATGATATATCCACAATAGAGTACAACTGAAGTGTAGAGCAGTTACAGAGTGTCCCTTGGACCAAATGTAGGACAGGTGTTGCCAGGGCTGCCTAACACAATGAAGAAATGTTATAGTCACTAGAAGTATTTTGTAGCTTTTCATTTATTTGACTCAAATGTTAAAAATCTGAAAAGTTTGTTATTACTAATAATTACATGTCAGGAACCTGTTAAATATCCGACATGCCTTTGGCCTTCACATAAACCTTTAGGTGAAATCAAGTAATTTTCCTGGAGATAAAGAGCAAGGAAGTTGTGGAGTCAGAATCAAACCTGTTTTTTAGCCAAGGTCTATACCAGCGGTGATCAACTATTACAGTATATTGCCTCTTTGGAAATTAGAGTAGGTGGCTCATGACTCTGTCATTGCAATATTCCATGAGCATATTTGAATCTAATATCTGAAGAAATTCTGGAGGTGAGCTTTTGATTTTTTTTTTTTTTTGAAAGAGAGAGAAAGGGTGAGAGAGGTAGAAGCATCTATGTGAGAGAGATACATGAACCAGCTTGGAGATCGAGTCCGCAACCCAGGCATGTGCCCTGACCTGAAGTCCAACAGGGACCTCTCAGTCCATGGGACATGCTCGATCCACTGAGCCACACCAGCTGAGCTAGAGCTAAGCTTTAATTGCACCCAGCTGTTTGCTGCTATTTAACAAGCTGTGCACTTTTATTTCTAAAAGTGTTGTTCCACTTACCCCTTTTACACTTTCTCACCTTGACTAACCTGAAACTTGTATAGAATCTCCTTTCTAGAACTTTCCCTGAACCCTCATGCTTAAAAGTCCTTTCCTCATGCAGTGGACAAGTAGGACAGGGGGATAACCCTAACAGTGGTAAACCTGGTTTAGGTATGAACTCCATCCATACTTTCTAAGTCCATGGTTTTGAATAAATCACCTAACCTTCTTCTAAGGGGCAATAGGAAAACAGATGTTCACTAAGAAAAGCATCCTCTACCATGACGGAGCTAGGAATTGAACAGGACTCTGTGTTGCTGAAATGTATAATTAATTCATACTTGTTTTGTTTACTAAAGAACATTTTTTAAAATGTTATATCTAAGTGGGAAGCATTAGTAATGTGTTTGCCAGTTTCTGTTGTAACATTATGGAAATCATCTCCATAGCAACCAAAAATAGTTCTTTACTAGGTGGAATACAGAACAAATCATCAACATTTAAGATCATGGCCTCTGCTATTTTCTCAAACATAGTACTCACTGCTAAGGACTAAGAAAAATCTTCATAATAACATGAGGTATTCATAAATGAAAATCAGTTAAAAATTTCAAAAAGTGAATTTAAAGAGGAGGGCATTTACATATCTTTTATATAGTAAGCCTGAGAGGCCATGTAGGTATATTTTTCAAATCCAACACATGGAAGAGACAATTTTGTGGGAAAATAGAAATGACTAAAATTGCCCTAAGAAAGAGATTTTAAGGTTGAGCAGATTGAATGACATAGTAGAAATTTTAAAAGTCAAATATATAGTCTGTCCCTTCCAAAAATTTAAATGCGCTATGTATTTTAAGAAACTGAAAGCATTTTCCCTCAAAGCCAAATTAAAAAGAAAGTTCTGCTAGCACAGGGATGATTATATTTGCTGGAGATATTTCAGTCAAAAGGAACAAGAAAAAGAAGTAAGAATAAGAATATAGTGAAGAAGAAGAAGAAGAAGAAACACAGATATTATTGCAGATATTCACAGCCAGGAAATTCAAGCAAATTAACTGTGACACTATTACAGTGATAAAAGGTTCAGCATGGCAGATGGATAGAAGATAAATATTCAAGACTAGATACGTTTCCTTGTTACCAGTAGGCACATTAATTGAAGAAGATATTTGGAGAAGAGTTCTCTTCTGAAACAGTAGCAATTATTATCTTATAAACAAGACTACATTTAACAATAAACTTTAAGACCTACAGAAAGAAAACTAAAAAGCTCCAATGAAGGTAAGAATACTCAAAGACCTGATTAAATAGATAAGAAAATAATAGATGGACTTACTTTCTACTTTAAGAAGCATCAAAATTTAATAGTGTACAAGTGACAATTAACCAAAGAACCGTTTTTAGTGTTTTAGATATTTGTTTGTTTGTTGAAATAGAACAATGGATTTTAATGTTCACCAAGAAAATAAATATAGTATTTAAAGACAAAAACTAAGGATTGATATATGCTCTACTTGGTATTAAAGCTTGCTATAATGTTATGGTAATAAATATTGTGGAGCTGGGAAAGAAATAGTCAAATAGACTATTGGAACAGAATAAAAAGTTTGTAAATGGGTTAACTTAGCTATGTGAAATTAGTATTAAATAGGTAGGATTTCAAGTTGACGGGTTTGATTATGTAATAATTGGTATTAGAAAAATTGTTAGCCATTTATTTAAAATATAAATTATTTTTGACACTATACACAAGTAATTAATTCCAGGTTTATTAAAGGTATAAGTAGAAAAATATATAAATTTTCTGAGAGAAAATATAGAATAAGGGAATGTTTTTAAAAGATTGACGTACAGAAGTCATTTATAAGTTTATTAGCAGCCAGAACAGAAAAAAAAAAAAATTGAAAAAGTTTACCACGTGGATGGTTCTTAAACAGAACAGATACTGCACTATGGTGAAAAACACCATAAACAAAATTTTAAAAAACAAAATAACAGGACACACAAAAAAGGCTATACAGTATATATTACAGATGAGGATTAGTTAATATATATATATATTTTATAAATATGTATATGTATATATTCCCCTTGAAGCAATATAATTTATAAAATAACTAGACCAAGATTCTTTGTGGAACAAGGAATATAGTCTGAAAATAATTCAATGCTTATTAATAAATAAATGCAAAGTAAATCTTTGAAATTCCCATTTTACCTGTCAAAGTGAGAAAAAAAATCTAGTAATAAGCATTATTTGTTTGTTTATTTATTTATTTATTTTAATTCTCACCCAAGGACAGAATGGGAAGAAGGGAGAGAGAGAGAAACATCAACATGAGAGGGACACATCGCCTGGCTGCCTCCCACACTACCAGACTAGGGCCGGGGACAAACCACAACCAAGGTCCGTGTCCTTGACTAGAATCGAACCCGAGGCTCATTGGTCCGCTGGCCAATGCTCTAACCACTGACTAGCCAGGTCATAAACACTATTTATAAAAATACAGAAACACTGGCCCTTTTATGCATAGATTATGGGGATATAATTAGGCTACTGACATATTCACAAGAAAGATAGGGATAAGTGTTGATGTATTTTGTAGTACTACTGTGAAAACAAACTTAGAAGTTCAAAATAGTGTAATGCGATATTACATAACAAATTTTTTAATGGAAAATATAAATCCTGACAGAAAAGTATAATCTTAGGTTAAAAGTACAAATTCTAAAATAATATTCACATGTTGGGGGGGAAAGCGTGTACATGTGTACATGTAAAAGTGAAAAACAAGTCTAGCAGTGTACACATACATCAGCGTGTCAGGAGTTGCTGAGTGACTTCTGTAGTAGGAAACTGGCTTTGAGGGAAAAAGCAATTGCATCTTTTTGTTTCTGCATTTTCATCTTAACAAGCACTGCTTTTGTAACTTAGAAATGCGTTTTTTAAAAAAAAGATATCTTAATAACAGTTACAATATTTAAAAAACAACAACAATAACATCTCTTACAGTAAAAGGCAGAGCCAACTGGCTGCTCTTAACGGTGGCTCAAGATGAATGTGCCTGTCCCTCGGTTTTCTTCCCCTGTTGTCAGAAAGCATCACACACGTTCCGCCCCGCGCACAACCAGACCAGCCAGACAGACCGGGAATGTGATTGAACATGAAGCAAATAGCCTCTCTCACCAAGCCGCCCTCCCCGCCACACTCCCAAAGCTGGACTCTTCTCCCATCTCATGTGCCAGAAGAGTTATGAACGTGAAAAGCACCGTGATCCCTAATTTGCCTTCTCTACCCCTTTCCCAGGACGAAAGCCACGTGATGTGTTTGTACACTTCACTGCTGAACTGTTGTTAGACTTTCCACGCCAGCCCTGGGCTTTCACAGCTGAAAACAGCATTGCTCTGACAATTTGATGTACGTGCCTCTTGAGTGACCCGTTGACTCATCCGGGGAGGGCATTCTCCAAGGAAGGACATGGCCCAGATCCTATTCCCTGGTCACTGCTGACAGGGATTTGTGGTCCAGATATTTTCCAAAGTCTCTGGTCTGACCTGACTGTTAAGTAGACGGTTCTTCCTCCCGGGCCGTATCTAATGCCCAAGGACTTGCTTGAAAAGAGAGAACAAGAGATAGCTGTCCGTATTACAAGGACTGGGCCCATGAAAAAGCCCACTACTTCGCCAATCCTAAAGTAGCGACATAGGAAAATGTTCCCTCTTCATCAACACAGTTTTTACTTTGTCGGTTTCCCGAGCATGTGCACAGCTGAGCTTTAATGGAGTGGCAGCTGCATAGAAATGACACCTTTTCTTTCTGGGTCGTGCGTGGTGTGTGTGGATGTGTCCAGTGCACTCCACCGAACGGGAGAGAGAGACGCCCAGAGGAGGCGCTCATGGACCGGGGACTCCGAGAATGCGGATGAGAGTCATTCCTCAGGCTGAACTTCACCATTTCCCGAACCAGGCTCCCCAGTGGTGCTGGAGCTGCCGGCCATCCCGCTCGCCTTGATCCTACATGGCTTTTCTTCCTGCTCAGCCAGCATGAGTTTAACTATGTCACAGGAGTCTTTTGTGCTGTTGCTAGGTGGCTGATCTAGCAAATGAGGTAGAACTTTTTGAACTTATCCCTCTCACTAGTGGAACATTGATAGATCTAAGCGGTTAAATGCATTTCAATTTTGAAACCCCTGTGGGATTTTTCTGATCCTCGGAATGCCCTAGTTTATGTTTGCCATTGCCTTAATCTGCTTTTCCATCGTAACTCTGAGATATAGCACATCCCTCTGTATTCTTCTTAGAAAGACAGTTTATTTTCTTTATTTTCACCAGGAGGAAGAAGGAGGTAATAGCAATTGTTTATGTCTCCAAGTTAAAATTAAATGACGACTCTCCATGATCTGTAGCTGGATTTTCATACAATCTATAAGTCTACAAGTCCATATTATCCTTTTGTTTACTGTGTATTAAAAGAACAAGAATTGTGAGAATCATATATGAAAACTGTAACACACACCATACAGCAAAAACCAATTTTCCAGAAATTATGATGCACTACCACTTGTCTTTTCATTCTCTATGTGTGGGCAGTGAGTGACCACACAAATCTGTTAAAGCAATAGCCCAGGAGCAGCAGCAAGAAAAGAGCTAAAAGGGAGAGAACATGCATTTTGATATTGCATATAGAAAAAGGCATCCTTTTTTATTTATTGCGTGGGATTCAGAATATAAACATGTAATAATATAGACACAGCAAATCTTTACGTTTTAGTGTCTCTACCATCTAACAATGTACAGAATTCTCATTCTGAAATAAGAATATTTTCTAATAACTATACCTTTTATTTTGTATATAAAACTGAAAACACCCTGTCAGGGTGTCAGAATGAGAATGTGTTTAGTTTGAATAGAAACTTCAATATAGGGAAAATATTTTGCATATATTATTCTTTTCCACTTTGTTGGAATCAAAAATGATACAGAATTTTCTCTGTAGCAAGTATAAATTATAATGCACTGTCTTTTCCTATGGGTTATGGTTTTTATAATGTTGAGGGAATACAAGTTATATACATAAAAAGGTAAATGGTATATAATATAATCTTTTTATAATATATTGTTTACTAGGATAAATCACCCTACTGTACAAATATATATCCATATTGACAAGTATTTTGCCTACATTTCTTTATTTTTATGGCAAAACATCATAATATATAAAAATCAATCATTCATTGGATATTAAGTATATGAACTATTGTGAGGTGCAAGGAAGGAAGACTGGGCATGGAATTAGAGCAGCCGCCTGACTACATTGAATAATTATACATGAGAATCAGTCAGGAGCCCAACGCAAAAGATAATTCACCCCCAGATGGCTAAAATAACAACACTTGCATGAAGACATACTTTAGTGAAGGTGTAGGTGAAGTGAAAGGAACAACATGGGATGTTGAGACTCCGAGTACCAGTAACAATAGAAAACCTGAACTGCAGGGTCAAGGAGTGGTCCGTGGACCATCCGCTGAGAGCGGGTTGTGGGGAGGCCCCCAGGGGAGCAGGAGCTGTTGAAGGGTGCACAGACTGCCCTGGTAGAGAGGGTCGAGCAAACAGACAAACATACCCACATGGTCTCTCCTCTCAGCCTTCAAACTCCAGCTCCCAATGGCTAAGCCCAGTAGAAAGCCAACAAGGAAACACAGAGAGGAATGCTATCCATAGAGATTTTCCCCCAGGATACAGAATAGGGTGTAGAAGGGTTTTCGGGCAGCAGAGTGACTTTGGTAAATCTCTTAACCTCTTTCTATGTTAGTATGATTATCAATTAGAAAACCCTTCCAGCTTCTAGTGGTAGAGATCTGGCTATAGTGACTTAAAAAACTAAGGAAAAACCATTTTTCTTATAAGAAAAGTTCTAGAGATAAATGATTCCTGGCATCATTTTCCTGGTTCACGAAGGCCTGAACCAAATCTGTGCCTCTCCCAACACATTCTGGGCCTGGTGCTCCCCCAGAAACCCTCTCTAGGCAATTCAAAAAACTAAAAAATAGAAGATTGGGCAGATGGGAAAAAGAGGCTTGACCAGAAGTACCACCTAAGAATCTCCAAATGTACCTCAGTTTCCTAAGAAATATACCATGACAGGATACTCAGTGGAAGTTTATATGGGGGGGGGGGGCAAGCTGGAGTGGGTGGGGAGGAAGGGACTCTTACAATAATGTCACCATTTAAAATGTTTTAATCAAAAAAGAAAGATTAATAAGATTATCAAGCTATAAGAATTTGTGATTTTTAGACACTTGTGCAACATTCAGGCTATTAAAAGTGAAGGATTTTGAGAGAAGGGTTACGAAGGAGTGGAATTGTAAAGATTTCTTGGCCATGCTGAGCCCCACCTACCACCAAAGGGAAACGGTGAAATGAGCTTCAAAGAGACCCTCAGTGAGCTCATGTATGTGTCCTACAGTGAGAGCTCACAGGACTACGTCTGTCATGTGCATCAGGTGTCTAAATGTGGCTGGCGGTGGCTATTGGCCAGCAGGAGCAGGAAACAGTGGCCAGGGACTGGAAAACCCCGCATGCCTCCCTTGAGAGCTGCAGCAGAAGTATGCAAACCCTGGAGCCAGAATATTCTACTCATGAGTGATGTCAGCCTGATGGTTTATAAAAGGTTCGCCAAGGTTGTTTTGCCAGAATTGAAGGGACCCTAAAGCAAGAGGACTCTAAAACAGCCTTCTGAAAAGTCGACAGATTTTTAAAACTCGGTAGACCCAGAGAATGGAAACACAACTCAAATAAGGTTGTTCTTTGTCAGCTTTCTCTTTCCTTCCCCAGACTCTGATGCCAGACGGACCAGAAACAGTTGCAACGGGAGGAGTTGAGGGAGAGAAAATGCCAATTTATCTGATGAAGCCTCCTAAAGCTGGTCTCTACTAAGGGAAGGAAGGAAACACTACTTTAAGTTTGGGGTTTTGACTATCATATAAAATTAAGCATTTAGATCACCAAAACAAGACTGAATTTTGTCACTTAAAGTGATCATTATATTATTGACTTACCTAAAGTAAGCAGGAAAGAAATGAGGCCACCTGGAATTTTTATTCATTTGTAGAAGATTTAAAGACTATGGAAGACAAAAATCTATTTTATTTTTTAAATATGTTTTTACTGATTTTAGAGAGAGGAAGGGTGCAAGAGAGAGAGATAGAAACATAAATGAGTGAGAACATCAATTGACTGCCTCCTGCCCACCCTCACCAGGGATCAAGTCCTTAACCCAGGTTTATGCTCTGACCAGGAATCGAATTAGTGTCCTCTTGGTGCATGGGATGATGCTCAATCCACTGAGTCACACTGGATGGTCAATTTTATTTTTATTATATTAAAAAATGTATGCTTGTGTAATATACAGTTTTATTAGCTTTCGACTGGGCATTTTTCAGGGTTCTTTCAGTAAGAAAGAAGGAGGGAATGGATATGGACAGGATACCCAGAAGTTTCTCCCAAGAAACTCATCTGAAAATTGAGCAGGATGAAGTAGACCAGGGTCCTCAAATAAGACAACACAGCTGTAAAAATGCTATAAAAAATAAGTAAGCCATAAACATTTTAGTAAGAAGAGTTTGAGTGCAGAGACTTATTTGGCTAGAGCCAAATAAAAAGAGCTAAATTGGCTGGACATTTGAGTCCTGTAGAAGAATCAGAACCAGAAGTCCTTCCAGGCTGATGGAAGAATGAATGAAATGAGGTGTGTAAGCAAGATTGTACACTCATGAAATTAGGAAGAAAAACACTGCAACTGTGGCTTGTATATGCACCTTTTATAAAGCTGAATGCCTACGTAGCAAGGACCAAGATTGCCTTACAGCTGTTACCTGGACCAAGCCATTCATGTGAGTGAGAACAGTACGTTTGAGATCTCTAGTATCATGGCAATACAGGAACCTTGAAACAATAAAACACTTGACTGTAGAATGGGGGGGCGGGGGGGCAACCTAAGAACAGTAACCTAAAACTACTACTCAGGGGAGAATCATGAGAGAGAACTCCAAACTAACATACGCTCACAGAATAAAGCTCTAAAGCATAAGAAAGTCTAATGATAAGAGAAGCAGTAAACAAAATTTCAATTGGGAAATATAACCCTGGTGAAGTAAAAAGAAAAAAGAAACAATTTAAAATAAGTTCAAAATAGGTATATTAAAGAATTGAATTTTATTTTAAATTTTCAAGACTATGATTCAAGAAAAACTGAAAACAGTCATGAAAATTTTAAATAAAATCCATTTCTAAGTTGAACATGGTTAAAAAGAGAATTAATAAATTAGAAGATATTATTAAGAAAGTAACTCAGAATACAACACTAAGACAAAAAGATTTTAAAACGTGAATGGTTACCATATATGAAGGGTAGATTGATGAATTTTAACATATGCCACTATGATTTCTAGAACACAGAAAATAAATATTTAAAAAGCAATATTCAAAGAATATAGTGGTTGAGGATATTTTTGATTTGAATAAAACCATGACTTCAAATTTAGCATGTAAAACATTATACACACAGGTGTGCACCAAATGAAACAAAAAACTAAAGACCTTAATGTGTCATAGAAAAAATGCAGGATATCAGGGAAAACGGAATATTTTGAAAGCATTCAGAGAAAAAGCACAAAGTACTTATGAAGTTTTAGAAACATAAACTGACATTAGAATTCTCCCAAGACTATAGATACCAGATGACGACAAAGTTTGAAAAATGCTGAAGGATTGTAGCAGTCACACTAGAATTTCATGTTTCAGATAAGGTGTGAGGGAGGGTTAAATACAGACATCATCAGTCATAGAGAATTTAGGAATGTTTACTACCCATAGGTTTTCCAATAAAAGGAACAATTCCTTGGTAATTATTTAAGGAAAAAGAAAAGTTTATCCCAAAGGGAAAACGAGAATGCACAAAACAATGGTGACTAAGGAAACTGGTAAACTCTTCTATAAATTTACCCTAACTCCAAAATATTACCCAGTTTTAAATTTGTTTTAAAAAGTTAGAACTAAAATCTGGAAAGGAGTGTTCAGAGGGTAGTTGTAAGTGCTAAATTCCTTCTCATTTCAGAAGAAAATAGATGTGCCCAATGCCTTTAGGATTTGTTTGAGAAGTATTATGTAGGAATATATGTTTTCATCATTTTATTGTGGCAATATATACATAACAAAATTTATCATTTTAAACATAAAGTGTAGAGTTAAGTAGTATAGTCACATTGTTGTGCAACCATCACCATCATCCATTTCCAGACACTTTTCATCATATAACAGGCCAAAAAATTCTGGAGAAAAGGCAAAAGTTTTAGTTCTAATAGACGAGGGGAAGGCATGCCAAGGACACCTGAGGTAGATGTACACATTTCAAAGGCAGTGAATAAGGTCACAGTGAAAACGTATCACAGGGGTAAGTTTGTTTGTTTTTTTTCTTTTTGGTTTCTCTGCGGCTATGAAAACATGTCAAGTTTGTTAAAGGCACAGAACAAAACAAATGAGAGTAGAAATGAAAATTAAAAAATTGCTTAGAGTGAAGTTAATCATAAAAGTTATGGGTACACTGTTGAACTAAAAGTAAAAAGTGATGCATTAAAGGAGCAGCAGAAAATTAATTTTGGAAACGTAATTTTAGAACTTAATAGTTAATTGAATATGAGTGAGGGATGATAAAGAAGAGGAACAATGAAAGATTACCCTAAGCCTTTTTAATAACTTGGAAAATGGTGGTATGATAAGGAGAAACTTAAATGTCTGAAAGAGGAGTTGTTTTCAAGTATTCTATTAAACTATCCAGAAAGTGTATTTCCAGCTACTTCAGGAATGTGAACCGAGCAATCCTTCACCAGAGCTAGGGTTTGTTTGCAATTATTTCGGCTTTTTTTCTTTTCTTTTTTTTTTTTTAGCCTTTTCTCTGAGATTCCAATGCAGTCACCTACCACAAAAGACTCTGGAAGCTGAGTGTTTGGCAAGACTCCTAGTGAAGGAAGCCCAGACTCAAACATTAAGAGACATGTCAGCAAACAGTTTAACTTCCTTTTGGTCATTTGGGTAACCAGAGTAACAGGAAGACTAGGGTGGTTTTTTGTTTGTTTGTTTTTTGTTTTTCATTTTCTTTTTAATTGAAGCCTCATGAAAACTAAATTCTTAAATTTTGCTTTATTGGAGGACACACGCGCGCGCGCACACATACACACAAAGGAAGAGCTAAGTGCTCCACAAGACATGCACCTAAACAGAAAGTAAAAGTTAGGAAACATAAGTGAGGGATAGTCCGGAAGCTTACATACAGGCACAGATGTAGATTATATACAATGTGCAACATTTCCTTCTTCAAAAAATTATACTATAGGAAAGGAAAAGAAATTAGTCTTAATCCTGTACTTGCATTTCAGCACAGTAAAAGTATCCGTTGCACCATCGAGTAGGGCTCAACTGTGGACACAGAAGGATGAAAGTCATGTGTCTGTTAGAACACTGTCAGCACACAGTCGGATAGACTGCTCTCACTGGTCTTGATTAGGAAAATGGCTGGAAGGAAGGAGTTCAAGCTCCATGAGTACATCTGTTTGATCCCACAAGTGTCCTGCAAAATATCTCTCTGCCCACCACACATGGAGGTTCCCAAACCAGCTTTTCCCCTGCTCACACCATACATTTGGGGAAATGTGCAAAATAATAATAACAATAACAATACTTTAAAATCCGAGTTTAGCTCTCCACAGTATCCCTAACGGAGTCACTTTGGTCTCCGTGTCCCATCCCGTCAGGGCACATGTCCAGTCTTCCACCATAAAGCCAATGTGGGAAGTGACAGGCACAGATTATTTTTTATTGGCAGATAGAATTAAATAAGAGAGTATGAATGTATAACAATTGAGCATTAGCAGTTCTTCTGATCTATTTGCAATGTATATGCCTCCAGCCAGAAGCTAACCTCTATGTCATTTTCAGAATATGGAGAAGTTGAATGTTTCTAAGTCAACAAGACATGATGTAGTTGGAGTCACCAGTAACTGACCCTCAGAGTTGCCCTAAAGAGTCACTGTGTGGTTTTATGTCTATGTGCATGTATCAGAATTGTTTTCCTGTGACAACAGAAGTGGAGGTTATTTTCACAGCAAAACTGGGCTAATTAAATTGAAAGTAGTTCAAGTCCACCTCCCTTCCCCAGGACACATACTACCGCAGTGACTCACCACTGCACGCGACAGTCACCAGGGGTACTGCTTCCTGTGTACTCCTGGGCTGCTATTCCTTGCACGCCCATTTTGGTATCCAAGTGTGTCTTTAATCCTAAAAAGTAGAAGGAGGAGGAAAATACATTTTCACATTTAAAAAATAAATATCTACAGGGTCTTTCAAAAAATGCAGTTGAAATTGAACACTGAACAATTTATTGATGTTTCTTTCTACCCTCACTATATTCTGCATCAAACATTTTACAGACTCATAGCTCTAGACTCCTTTGGAAAACGAGATATCCAATAGCATCTAATTCTAGTGTGTATTTCTCTGGGCCACTGCTACCCTGTGGTAGAAAAAAGTTCCTTTCATTTCAGGCCTTGAACTTACCTAGTTTCCTCCTTTCCTTCTCTATTCGGTTCAGAAATAACTGCAATCATGATATCACCCAGCAAAAGAGCTGAGATGTGAAAAGTATAGAACACATTTTTGTTTTTCAAATGACAAAAAAAAGGACAAAAAGGAATTTGAGAGAATAATGGAGTTTTGTCTTGGAAAAAACTTTGGTGTTACATGTTTTTCATTTTGCTTTTATATCCAGCTAGAAATCATCTAGGAATTGCTTTCTACTCATATTATTATCACCTTCATATCACCTGTATTTATATATATGGGACATTCATTTTTACTAATCATCCCATGGAAGAAAAAAATAGGCTTAAATAAGAGAAAAAGGCTAAAATGATCAGATATAAACATCCCAAAGGTGTGTTTATCACATATTTATCAGGTTTAAAATCCCACGTGTTCTCAATGTAGTATAGGCTCCATATGCAGGTGGATTATGATTTTAGATGATAGTATATGGAGCATAATGAATCCGATAAAGAGCAAGCAATAATTCATAAAGACATTCTAAAATTAACATTAAAAATATATTGTATAAAATGATTAAAATGAATAATGAATAACAATAAAAATATTATAAGTAAACTTCATACCTCAGAATACTAAGCAGTAAATATGTGTATATTCATTGCCTTTTGATCATTAGACAAAGGCTTTACTGCCAAATAAAAGTGTGCATTCTGAAATACAGAAAAAAATACTTTATAAAAGAGTATGGTTATTACAAGCAAAAGACATCATCTTGAGGCAGATTAATAATTTTGTTATACTTATTTAACAAATTTCTTCTAATATAATATTAGACTTAGAAGTTTTGTGTGTGGTGCTCTAGTTCTCCACTACAGATTATAGGATCCAAGAAACAAATTATGAAAAAAATTAGACCTTTCAAGCATAATAGAAACCATTTATTACATACTTGAAATGAAAAGGCTTTGTTAAGAGAGAATGAGTATTATAGCTCTGTTCCACTATTTACAATCTAATATGAGTTTGCCTCTTATTCAAGCTCATTAGTTGATTTTTAGTGCCTGGAACAAGCAGCCTAAATTTAATTACAAGTGTATTTTACAAAACATTTCCCAACCACTAGACATGACTCCCCAGAGTAAAATTATAAATTCAACACTCACATATGTGAAATGACACAAGTTGTGTTACAATTCAAATATCTAAAACCCGATCTTTTGTTATTGGTAATAGCAAATAAGTTTCTAATGGTAGGAATCAGAGATTATCTTTGAGTAAAATAAAGAAAACAAAGCAAATGCTTTTTCTCATAAACTAATCTTAGTAATTTATGCCACATTTTTAAAATATATTTTATAATTATATAATTCAAACTCAACCCCAAACTAAATTTATTGACACATCACAACATACTTTGTTTATAAGGGTCATGTCAGCCCAACGATTTTGTTTGTTTGTTTGTTTATGCATCTTCCTATGTTGGCTTGAGTCATTGTGAAAACAGAAAGTCCATGGAACTCTTTGTGGTTAATCTCATCACTCTTCTGTGAAAGTGTATTACACTCTGTGATTTCCAGAGTGAGCAAAATGAATAACATTTTAACTGGACTTTGTGCCCCTGCTTTTGAAATCCATTTATAGGTACAAAGATTACTTGTGAAATGCTACTGGAACCAACCAAAATCTTAAATGTCTTAATTTAAAACTCATTCTACCTACATGGTCGACTGTCTTGCATTGTTACTTCCAATTCCTCAGTACAAGTGGAAGATAAAAGAAAGGTAGAATAAACAATATAAAAACAAGCTAAAAATTTACAGAATGCTGGGGGATCAAAGTAACCAATACTGTAAATGCACATAGAATCCAACTGGACAAACCTATTTCTAAGGCTTGGAGCAATACTCTGAACAATTTAGAAAGATCTAAGAACAAAATCTGCATACAAATCTTCAAGTTCAATTTAGGTAACATTCTATGAGAAGATATGGGATTTTTCAAAGTGGAAGCCCTAGAGTAGATGATTCAAGTTTACGAGTTTAGAATGACAGAATCAAAGATTGCTGGCATCCACGTATCACTATAGCGAGGGCAGGGTCGTGAGGTTAGAAGGAGGTCTTGAAAGAACACGATTCTGAGAGGCCCCAGGAGTGGTCTCAGTTAGACTTGTGCAAACAAAGGCATTACCACTGGCTCTAGAAAGTTCTCTCTTCTTCAGACTCTCATTCAGTTTGATTCATATTACAACTTGCTCCTGTAGTAATTTTGTAATTAGTTTGAACATAGCTGTCTTATAACCCTCTTGTAGATAATGATCAAGTCTAATTTGCCCTTGCATTTTCTTTCTATGTATATTCTTTTCCTTGGAGGAAAAAATTTGCATAACAACTAGAATGTGAAATGTTGGTAATCTGAGTAAAATAAAAATTGCTTAAGCTAACATGAATAATATTTTGCATATTACTTATTCAGTTAGCCATAACTGTACTTGATTAAACTGTCTAATAATTTTAACATGCCTTTATAATTAAGCTCATATTAATCCTGTCAATAGAGGGGAGATTCAGCACCCACTCTTCTCATTTTAGCCCCTGACCCCACTAGCCGATCAAATCAAATGTTCGACATTAGGAATTTTAGAAAGAGACTTATTTGTTAGTATGCAGTGTCAACACCAGAAATACGACACATTCTGCCCCCTCCTTGCAGCACATATTCTGTTTGCCCTCCACCCCCATATTTATTCCCCACCCTCCCGCCCAGGCTCTGTGGCTGGCATGCCCACCTTCCTGGACTACATCAACAGGCTCCCTTGCCCTTTGGCTTCTAATTGAATTCAGCCAGTGGGATGCACTGGTAGCGATCAGAGGGCAGAAGGAGAAGGACAGTACTTTTCCCTGCCCCCTCCTTCCAGGGCCAGTGCAGTCTGGCTGCGTCCCTCTAAGACAGCCTCTTACAGGGCGCCCTCCTCCGCTACTGGTGTATGTTTGCACTCAGGAAAGAGCTCTCTCCTCATGCTCCTTCAACTTCCTACTGTACTTGTCCTGGTGCACTGCCTCGTCCCCTGTCATATTCCCTAAGCTTTGCCTTTACTTAACACACACACACACACAACAAAAACCTTTAATAAACCCTCCTCCATAAACCAAATTGACTATGTCATCTGTTTTTTGCCAGAACCCTGATTAAACACTCCCTTCAAACTCTTGATGTTAAGGAAGAAGACTCAAAGTGGTGTTCTGTGGGGGTATAGATCCCCTAAGCACAGGAACGAGGTGGTTCTGGGGGTGCTATCTTCCTGAACTCGTTTAGATACCCGATCCGATAAAGAAACCTCATCATTATTGTTCACTTGAAAGAGTCAGAGAAGTTGGTATCCAGGCCCAGCGGATGCTCACAACCGCCCCACCAGTCTGCTTTGTTGAGAGGTCCTTGTGCCTCCACACGCTTTGTTTGTGGGCATCAGAGAGAGACAAGAAGTAGCAGTTCATTTCATTGAACTGTGTGCAGTGATGGGGCCATTTATGCCGGTGTAGATATCTGACTCCACGCTTGTGTGCATGGCAGCCTCTGATTCTAATCATCTTCAAGATTAGCATCTTCCATGAAGATCTCATCTCATGACATGATCCCATGATGAAGTGAGAACAGTTATGTTAATTGACAGTATATCATCTAATAATATAAATGGCCATTACTTTTTAATACAACTGGTCAGTTACAACTATCCCATTTAATTGTAAGGGAAAAAAAATCCATGCAGTGTTGTTTTCAGATGATGAACCTGACTGAGGATAATACATATTTGGTATGTTTCCCAAAGTCACTGATCTAATAAGCATCACCATTGGGATATAAACCAAATCTGTTGGACTATAAATAATATTCTCTTAAATATTAACCCTCATAATTAGCCTCTTGGTGAATATGTGTCAAAACAATAGTTCATAAAGCTATTCATTGTACTAGATCCTGTAAAAATAGTCATGTTTTTATAGCAGTGTGTAAGTCATTATCTGGTTCTGATTAGAACCTGGAATACAATATGTGTCAATTCTAATTGAAGGACATTATCAGATAATTTGCCTCAATTTTTCTTCTTTAATGGTGTCATTGTCTAAAATCTTAGACCATGATCTCTGAATTCAGTATATAAGAAGTGGGTAGGAATCCAATTATTCTCTTCACTTCTCATTGGTACTTTAAACAACAGTGTTTCTGTTGTCCTACAAAAACAAATTCTGCTTTTCCTTCATTTGCATTTTCTTTGTGGACAAAAAGCAAGTTTTGTAACTCATGTAAAGAAGGGAAAACATAGTTGTGCTATGTGAGTAGGGATCCAGTCCCCCCCCCCCCCCCCCCCCATTTTCTTTTCTTTTTAAAACATGACTCTGCTGCTTCTTTTGTTGATTTTCTCCCAGACACTTGGGGAGGTTAGCGTCTCCTCTCTCAGCAGTTCATTAAGGAGGCTTCTGGCATTTGACTGCTGGCTGGGGTTGCTAATAGAAAAAGTCATTTCACTGTCTCATCTGCTACATTGTTTCCACTTTGGGTTAACCAGTGACCCAAAATGTTTAAAACATATTAAACAGTTTAGGTTTAAAGTGGGTGTTAAAGCTTCTTCTGTTAGTTTCTCAGTTATGGGGCTAAGTACTGTTAATGGCTGTGTCCCTTGCACTCAGGACAATGTTTGGCACAAGAGCACTTTAAAAAATAATAATAAAACAAATAATAAAGATACAGTTTTTGTTTTTTTTTTAATGAAGTTGTTTTATGTGTTGATGATATAAGGTAGGCACAGCCTTTCACTCTTCCTGGTTCAGGAGTGAAAGGTACAGAAATAGGCATTGCTTTGTTTTTTAAGAAATAAAATGTGCTGGGTGTATATTTATTTAGTCCTTAACAGAAAAGTTATAACAGCTGTTCTGAGCCTGCGTGATAGAAGACCTAGGAGAGGTCATTGGGCCACAGAAGAAAGGAACCGAGATCATTTTAAAAGCGGGATGAGATTTGAAAAGTGTCTTCAAGCGACCGAGAAATGTTCCTCCCACTCTTCCCGGAAAGAGCACTGGTATCAGACAGGCACAGACGAGCATCCCTGGGAAAGGTTAGAGGTTCTGACTGACGCAGCTCACTATAAATGTGATGTTTCCTGAGTGTCTCCTGCTTTACCTTTTATTTTATTTTTATTTTATGTTAATCCTCACCCAAGGATATTTTTGCATTGATTTGTAGGTAGAATGGAAAGGAAGGAGGGAGAGAGAGAAACATCGATGTGAGAGAGATACATCAATTAGTTGCCTCTCACACGGACCCAACCAGAGCTAGGGAAACAAACCTACAACCCAGATACATGCCCTTGACCGGGAATCAAACCTGGGGCCTTTCAGTCCTTGAGCTAACACTCTAACCACTGAGCCAAGCTGGCCAGGGCTCCTGCTTTACCTTTTTGAATTTAGCAAAATCTGCAATGTACACCATGTCATATCTGCATTTCTCTGTATATAATAATGTTTTCCAAAATTCTTTTAGTATAATCGAAGCCCCCAAATTAGATACATTTCTATCATTTTACATATTCTGTATCATGCCATTTTTATACAAACCCTTTCAAATAAAACCAATCTAAAGGAATTTGACATAAAAAGTATGCTATCAGAAAAACGTGAAAAGAAAAGCCAACTGACAAATAAAATGAACAGAACCTTAATAACCTGTTAGATAATATGATATATGTAATGGTTTTACATATTTATAATAAGAGTCCAAGATGAAGAGAATCAGAATTGGTCATATAAATATTTAAGGACATAAGCCTGAAACATGACTTAATTTAGTGAAAACCATCAACTTATATATGAAAAAAACTCACCAAACTCCAAACAAGCAAAATAAATATGACAAAAACCATATCTAAACATGTCATTGTAAAATTGCTAAAAACCAAACTTGAAGGGACAATAAAAAATCTTAAAGCTACTGATGAATAAAAAATACTCATTATATGCAAAGAATGCATATGAAGTCTGACTTCCTGTCAGAAGCAATAGGACAAATACACCATGGACAAAATCCAAAGGGATGAAAGAAAAAAAAGAAACTGTTGATAAAAATATTCAAAGCAAAGGAGAAATAAATACATTTTAGATAAACAACCCCCCCACACACACACACTCACACACACACACAAATTTGTCACTGGAAGCCATGTACTATAAGAAATGCAAAAGAATATGATTCAGGCTAAAGATAAATTATACTGTTATTGGTGGGGTGTCCTCCCTGTCCCCACCTGCTGCTGATGAAAGTAAGCTTCTTGCGATGTCACAAGAAAAGGAGTTTTCTGAGAGACTTGCATGGGAGATGAGTGATATTTATTTGTGGAATTAAACCCCTGAGCTTCAAATGTACCCTCTCCATCGTCCTGCCAAGGAAAATGTGCCATTTCGTCATCAGCAGGACCAGGATCAAAGCCACTGCCCAGAGTGTCCACTCCAGGATCTGGCTAGCTTAGCTTGTGTTCCCAGCTGCAGTCCATTGCATGCAGGGTCCTCATGACCATGGGCCATGTGGCTTCTAGGGCCCCATGGCTGTGGAGGAAACACGGGTGAGAGCAAGGAAGCAGGAGCAAAGCCTGAGGAACCAGAGACAGAGAATTCCTTTGGAGATTTGAACCTTCTGAGAGTTTGCATGTTTGCAGTGGCTCCACTCCCTCTAGCTAATTATCTTTTTCTCCACGTTAGACTAACAGGCAGGTACCTTCTCTACATCGCCCCATTTTACTGCCATGTGCCCATCTCCCCTTTCGTTGAGCCCCTTCCCCCAGTGATCTGCAGGGAATGGACCAGTGGTTCCCTGGGGAGAGTAAAGTTGCAGCTTCCTGGTGAAGCTGCCCTGGTGGCCATGCTTATAATGCCTGGCCTCCCTTTTGCCTTCTTCCTATTATTAATATTAATAACTAGCTGGTTACAATGGTACAATATGAAATGGAAATCTGAATCTATAGGGAAAAAAAAAGAACATCAGGAATGGTAAACACAGTAAATATAAAAGACAGTTGGTTTTTTTTTGTCTCATTTTTTCTTAAAAGACAGCTGATGGCTTAACATTGTAAGGTCGGAATTAAGGAATATAAAGTTTGTGTGAAGAAACAAAAAAATGCAAAAGGACCAGGTGAGGTGGGCAACCAGACTTATACACTGTTGTGAGTTTATTATGTTTGTGACATGAGAAACAAGAATTTTAAGTGGAAAGTCTCTTTAATTACAAATTGATAATTTAAGGATTCATAATTATAGTCCTAGATCAACTATTAAAACAATTTTAAAAAATGTGTCTAAGAAGTTAATAGAAAAACTAAAATGGACTTCCAAAAAATATTCAGTTAACCCAAAAAATTCAAAAGCAGAAGGGAAGAATTAGAGTATCAAAAAAATAAATAAAAGCCAAAGAAGAAAGGGGGGAAGGAACAACTGAAAAACAAATAGCAATATCAATCATTACATTGTTATATTAAATGTAACTGGACTAAACACTCAAATTAGAAGGAAGATTCTCAAATTGGACCAAAAAAGCAAGACCCAAATGTATTCTGTCTGCAAGAGATACTCACAATTTTAAAGACACAAATAGGTTGAGTGTAACAACTGAGAATGATACACTATGCAGACACTAAGAATGAGAAAGCTGTCATGGCTCTGCTAAAATCAAATAAAAGTAGACTTCAAGACAAAGAGTACTATAAGAAATAAAGAGGGACATTTAGTACGACAAAGGAGCAATTAACAATGGACCTATTGATCTAAATATGCATACAGCTAATACCAGAGCTTCAGAAATCATGAAACAAAGAGTGGCTAAACTCTCAAAGGGAGAAATAGACACATTCCCAATCACAGTTGAAGATTTTAAATGTCACTTACTCAGAAAGTGATAGAACAAGTAGACTACACTTTAGCAAATATAAACATAATCCAAACAACACTATCAACCATCTTCACCTGAATGGTATTCACAGATCACCGCACCACACAACTGCAGTGCACACACTTGGAACCCACTCTTAGTTAAAAATGTGTGATGGACTATGTCATAACAAGTGAAATACTGATCATACTGAAAAATCCCCTCTTCTTGGAGCCACAGGGGAGGGGAGCACACAGGGCAAACTGCTGTTCCCCAGACGGAGCGGCGGGGGGGGGGGGGAATCCAGGGAAGCGCAGCCTACCCCACAGACTCCTCCTCAGGGACCTACGGGAGTTAGTGCCAGGACAGGGACACCAGAACTTTGGTTTGACAAAATGCTGGAGTTAGTACCAGCGTGGACAAGCCCAAGAGTCGAAAACCCCACAGGGATATAGTCTTTGGTGCACCCTCAGTATTGGGAGATTTACCTCTTCCTAAAAGCCTACTCTCAAGGGAAACGAGCTAACCAGAAACCGACCTGAAGGGAAGGGGAATACCTAAGTCCAGCACTCTGTAGCCTTCCTGTCCCACCTGAAAGAGGAAGCAAAAACAAGCTGAGAAACACCTGTGAAGTTCACATCCCAGTGGTGTAGGCTCAGTAGGGGACTGAGACCTCATCACAGAGCTGGGAAATCATTCCACGCTGGCCCCTCCACACGCACATGGTACTAAGAGCCTGGTGTCTTGTACCTGGCATATCATGTCTGGCTGCTAAGGAAATGCTACAAGGCCTACTGAAAGGAAAAACACAATTTGGTTTTGTTTCTGTTTTTTTTTTTATCCTCACCCAAGGACATTTTTGCATTCATCTTCAGATAGAGCGAGAGGGAGAGAGGAAAGAAGAGAGAGAAACATCCATGTGAGAGAGACACATCGACTGGTTGTCACCCACACGACCCCAACCAGGGCCAGGGACAAACTGCAACCGAGGTACATGCCCTTAGCAGGAACCGAACCCAGGACTCTCTGGTCCAGAGGCCGACACTCTATCCGCTGAGCCAAACCGGCCAGGGTTAAAAACACAATTGGAAGAGATACTGCTAGCATCAGAACCAGTTGTCTATTCCTGGCAGGGATGTTGGCTCTGGAATGGTACTTGAATTTGAGAAAGATATTAGTTTTGAAAAATCAATGAAATATTTTACATAGTTATTATATATAATAAAAACACAATATCACATCTGTTAGCATTCATTAAAATGTTAAGTGTACATATGTTTATTAGTTATTGTCAAATGTGATCATGGTACTATTTATATTTTAAACATGCTGCACAACTAAAGTTTTGTTTAGCTTTTTCTTTAAGAGGAATAAAAGAAAAAACAACCACTAAAGCAATCCGGAAATATTGGAAAGGATAAAGTGAATATTATTGAACAGTCTCCTTAAACGATCAAATGGGCAATAGAAAACTTAGAGTTGACTTGCAAAAAGTAGCTTTTGAAACTGTGTTTTTAAGGGGAATTGACTTACGGACTTTATCTTGTCATGACTTACTAACTTGTAAAATTGTGCTAAGTCCTCTGGCCAGTGTTGCTCAGTGGACTGAGCATTGTTCTGTGCACTGAGAGGTTGTTGATTTGATTCCTGGTCAGGGCACAAGCCCAGGTTCCAGCTTCAATCCCCAGTAGGGGCATGCAGGAGACAACCAATCAATGTTTCTCTCTCTCATTGATGCCCCCCCCCTTCTCCTTTCCTCTTTCTCTAAAATCAATTAAACATATTGAAAAATAAAATTGCGCCAAGCGCAGAGCTTATTCTTTGAAATATGACAATGAATGGTAAAGTTCAACAAAGTTCTTATCCTCAGGGTGGACTGTCATGCAGATGGACCCACTTATGATTGCAATGCATACTGTAAGGTCAATACAATTGCACTGCAGGCTCAGTTAATATTTCTGTAATAGCTTTTTAGCATATCTTAATGTTCTAGATTTCTAGTCAATTCATATGCATCTTTTAAGTCAGCTGAACCCCTGCAAACTGCCTCCTCGGTCTTCCATTAGGTTCAGTCTGCAGCAACACTTCCTCTTCAGAGTGAGAATTGGTGTCTGTTCAGTCTGACAGTCAATCCTGACAATTGGGAGACTTTACTGAAAGTTAGAGAATACATTAAGTACTGTTTTTTTTTGTTTTTTTTGTTTTGTTTTTATTGTTGTTAATTCTCATCTGAAGATATTTTTCCATTGATTTGTAGAAGGAGTGGAAGGGAGGGAGGGAGAGAGAGAGAAAAACATTGATGTGAGAGAGACACATCGATTGGTTGCCTCCCTCACAACCCCAACTGGGGCCCAAGAGTGAACCTGCAGATCAGGTACATGCTCTGGACCAGGAATTAAATCTGAGACCCTTCGGTTCCTGGGCCAACCCTCTAACCACTGAGCCAAACCAGCCAGGTCTGGGTCCTGTTTCTAAGTGCACTGGATGGTCAATAGAAAACCAATCTCCCAGTCCTCTCTAGACCTTTTGTCCACATCAAAAGACAGTCTCTATTCTTGATCCAAAGAAAATACTTTATGTCAGTAATGGAATACCACCATACTGTTGTTTGTGTCTATGATGATGTTTCTAGTTAACTGAGGGTTAGTTAGTAAAACTGATTGGGACTGGGCAACCCTTGAATATGTTGGTTGACCTATGGTGATCTATACCTTATTTAACTTCAGAAATGTTTCTTACCAGATATACACAAGAATATTATTTGATTTCTCAACTATCCTCTGAAAACACCTTAAATCACCAGATCCAGTGTAGGCAGAGTGAGCCTACTTAGTCATCAGTGTTAATTTTTAAAAGAGGGTCATTATTTAAAGGCAAAAAAATACAATGTGTAAAGCAGACTACTTTAGAATGACAGTTATTTAGTGACTTACTTACTAAATGCTATTATGTACCAAGACCTGTGATAGAATGTGGACAGACACATAAAAAAGCAATTATTCTAGCTTAAAAATGGTTACTATAGTAGAGAAGACAGATGAGCTGTGGAGCCACAATATGAGAGATGCACCTAGTAGTCTTGCAAAAAGTTGGAGAACAGGGCTTGCTTAATCTTGCCTGGGCCTAGCAATCAATGTTTTCAGTTGCAAACAATAGAAATGACTCTGGTAGATTTAAGTAGAAAGGAGCTTATTTTTAAAATATTGCATAATCTACAGAGATACTTGGGGGGCTGCAGAACAATGTTCAGGGGCTGTGAAGCCAGGAACAATGGCTAAGTTCATGCTCCAGAGCTAATGGCGAAGGGGTATCACTGTGGCTGAACACTAGTGCTAAGCTTATAGCACTGTGACACAGTATCTTCCCAGAATATTATAACATATTAGGTAACTACTAGGACACCTTATGGAAATGCCAACACTTCCAGTGAGGATGCCCCGGAGGTGCCACTGGCTTTAAATCCTTGGCAGAGCCCAAGTCACATGCTGACGTCTTAGCTGCCATGGAAACTGGCAAAGCAAGTGTCTGAAGTGTTTCGTTCCTATAATGGGTTGTGGCTTCTGCCTCTCGCTTCTTATATGAAGTGCTTCTGAGGTAAAACTTGATAAATAGATGTTTAGAAGTAGGGGAGGAGTTCCATGTTCTAAGAAGGAATCAAATATTCAAGGATATTTTGAACATGCTGCTCAAGTACGTGGCCCATGTGAGAGAGGCACAGAGGGTAAAATTCTAAGAGCAGACAGAGTCCAGGTCACGGCAGCTCATGTATGCCACCATAAAGAGGGTAAGCCTTGCCTGGGGAGAAATGGGGTGGGGCATTGCTGGATTTTAATGTTATAAAAATCCCTGTGCACAATGAAGGATGCTCAGGAGTGGGTGTAAGTCATCACTATACTGAAGCAGGTGGGATCAGTCAGGCAGCTATTGAATTAATTGAGGTAAAAGTCTGGATGATGCTATGGCTGTGGGAACAAAGAGGAAGACACACAAAAAGTGTAAAGGAGAAATCAGCAAGACTTGAAGACTGATCAGATAGAGGGATGCGTAAAAATGGATGCCATAGAGAACATTCAGGTTGCAGATTTGTTCAACTAGGTTGCTAGGAATAACAGTCTCTGAAACAAGAGAGGCAGAAACAGTAGAAGGTTTTGCAGGATGGTGTTGAATTCAATCTTGTATATACTGACCCTGAAGGACCTGTAGAATACACACGTGGCGATGTCCTCTGGAGAGTTCAGTAGGGATGTCTGGCACTTAGACAGAATTGTTGAGAAAGAGTCAGTGCAGCATGGGCACAGGGATTGAAGCCTTTGGTTGGACTGTCTTTACTTGGAGTCACCACTCTACTACTTTTAAGCTGTAAGACCTCAACAAGTTGTTTAAGTTCTCAGAACCTCAATTTTTTTAACTCTAAAATGGGAATATCCTCTACCCCTAGGGCTCTGTATGTGAAGAACTAAATAATGTATATCAATTACATTGTGTGCCTGATAAAAGGTGGCTCTTAACATTTAGGACTAGAGGTTTTGATTTGGGGAGTCATCAGTACATAAAAGCAATGGGTGACAGAGGAAAGAAGGGAATATAAGGAGGGACCTGAGTAAGGGAGATAACTGGGAGCATTGGTGTGGTGAAGCCCGAGAGGAAATTTCTAGAATGCTAGAGAACCTCAACCACAGTCGCCTGAACTGTCAAATGGTGAAGAGCCCAGTAAGAAAGGCATGGAAAATGTCCACCTGTGAACAGCTAGGGTACCGTCAGCAAACTTAATTAGAGCAGTCTCAGTGAGCTGGGAAGGTTCATGGGATGTATAGATAGGACAAGTGTTTCAAAAGTACAATTCACAGGGTGAATATTAGCAGCCAGTGGTGTTTCCTAAAAATTCCTTCCAGTTTAAAAAGGCAAAGAATCCTCTGGACCCTAGCAAGAATAAAACTAAACAATTACTGAATTTTTTCTTCAGATCAAACTTGCATTTTTTGTAGATCTAGTTTAAAGAGCAAATCAAACAAAGGGGTAACAGAAAGGAATTCTGGGGAGAGAGGTTAAAGCTAACTTACCTTCTTTTATTTAAATTTTCTTTCATTCATTTTCTCATCGTTTCTTTGTGCTTTTAGGGGACTTTGTTCTTCCTTATTTCTATGCCGATAATTCAAAGGCAAATTCTGAATAACCTATCTAAATTTCAGCACAATATCTTAGTTATTCTTTGGTGGTCTATAGTGATCCATTTTAATATAATTTTCTCGTTATTAATACAAACTTTCAAGTTTTGCAGCATTGTCTTTGACTAATTGTCATTACACATGTATATATACATTTATGCAAGGTGAAGATGTCAGTTGTCTAAAGACATTAGCCAGTCCCTTTGCTCTGACATTCTTTGGTTATTCTACAAATTATGGACTTCACTCCCTTAAATTCCTGTACCTCCCAATTCACTAAAGTACCAACTAACCATGAGGATAAGCATTACTTCTTTTTCACCATTGTAGCTCTCAAACTCAGTCCATGGTTGAATTAATTAAGCAACTAAGAGTGGAAGAAGATAGTAGAAATCTAGAGATAGACTTCTATAGATTACAGAAAGGAGCCTTCAATACCACGTTCCCTCGTCTGCTTGTGACACCTTTCGGAGAGATGATTTCAGCACTCCTTTGCTGCAGAACCAGGACTCCAGACCTCAGCAGTCACCCAGATCGCTGTGTCCAAAGGGAACTACGATCACATGACAACAGTTTAATTACGCTCTTTGTGAACAACGAGCAAAGTTATCATTGATACACGGAGTGACTTGCTGACATGTGCAGCATTAAGAATAGGCAGCCATAGACTTTATAGGAAAATATTGTCTCCTGTGGGAACAGATGAATTTGTGATTTTCTTGAAATGACACAATGATCGATCACCTTCCCTATGCACTGCCATCCAACAGGTAGGAGTAATGCGTCCCCTGGCAGGCTCCCTCCTGCGGGAACAAACAATGTTGATGGATAAAAGTCTAAACAAGATGAAGAAAAGTGGAAAAAAATGTATCCAAAAAATGTGGGGTTTTTTTTATACATCGTATTAACAAGATGTGTAGCATAATACATTTCACCAAATACAGTCATCCTTCAAGCCTTGCAGTGGTCTGTTTAACTGTATCAATGCTTGCCTGACTTATAAGTTAAGCACCAGTGAAAACAGAGGTAAAGGCGGTCTTCGGTTGGGAAAGATGACCGTTATCCGCACTTCCACAGAGACGAGCCCCAAAGCAGAGTCCTATGAAATGGTGCAGTTCCTTGTTCTCACTATATTTTAGAAACGAAACCTTTGCTGTATTAAATGGCTGCACTTCTTTTCTTTCCCCGATTCCCAATTGCAAACAAACAACTTTCAGTTGAATCTAAAATTCACTGTTCTTAAAGTACGTATAAAGAGGTTAGGGAACAAAGTTCCCAAAAGAAACTACCTTGTCATTGAATACAGGGAAGGAGACAATGAGGGAGCATGAAAACGGAAGCTGAACATATCCACACACACAGAGGGGAAATCAGGGAGGCTACCAGGAGAATGAGATGCAAGGGAAAAAATGTAAAAGATCCAGTGTGTGTGCTGTAGCGGAGTTGCTGAATATTTATGGCCAGTTTCAGCTTCCTGCCCTACCCGCACATAAAAGTCTCCTGGCGAATTGAGGTATTCGGATTCATTAGAGAGTAACTACCAGCAACTCTTTGCGTGTTTATCTAACAGAGAGGAATCAATCCTTCTCCTCTGATAATAGCTTTAAGTTCATCACAGAATTTATGTGAAATGAATCATTTTAGAGAGCAGAAAATATGATGCAATTGGCCAATACTTTGCCCTGTTCTGTGGGATGAAAGTCATAAGTAGTAGGATTTTTTTTTTTTTTAGACAATAAAGCTGTAAAGTTATGGAAACTGCATTTAAGATTAAAAAACAAACAAACATATGCATCAGTTTGGAGTTTTTTTGGTTGTTGTTCTTCTACAGTCTTCTGTTCAAATTAATTTAAAAAGTGAATTGCAAATGAGAGAGATTTAAATTATACAGTAAGACTTGGGAGTAGGGTCTGTTTCTAGGAATTTGTCCTTTATATGCAGAAAGAGAGATGGCCCAAATTTATTTGTATTATTTAGCAGTCTAGGCCTGACTTTCTTCAATGTAACTATTTGAAGCTACACTTGATATCCAAGAACCAAGAGATCCAGTAAGTCATGTATATTTGTACAGTAAGACAACAGTATTATCCAAAATTGTTCCCATTATAACTGAGATAGAATGATCGCTATGTGAGCTATATCTACAAATAAGATGTATCCATGGGTGAAAAAAAATATACCAGGAGAATAAAGACAATTTTTAAAAGATAGTTAGTGACTCTGGTAGGAAGCACTATTACATTTCTGATTTACCTTCTCACAGTTTTCACCTGAAGGGCCACATACTTACCTTAATTGTGCATGATCTTATTTTGAGGCAGTAGTATGTCATAATTAAGTGTATGGAATTCAAGATTCAGGATGTCTGAGTTGGTTCTTGTCTCTGATGCTATCTAGCTGCATGAGCTTGGGCAACTTAATTACACTCTTCAATATTCTCATATGTGAACTATGCATTGTAACAGACCCTCCCTCATAGTGTAGGTGTGAAGATTAATGAGCTAATATGGCTAAACAACTAAAATAACGCCAAGTACATAGTCACTGCTCAATTCTTATGGCTATTGTCATTATGTTGGTGGATTGGCACTAAGAACAAGCTCTACCATTTTACAGAGATTATAAAAAACAGAAGATCTGTTGTTTTGAACCAAATATATTAACCTAATACATTTTGAAGTGTCTAAGGGTTTCAGGGAATATTTATGTTTAATTATGCTAACCATTTATAATCTCGTATTTCAAAATATTAATACAATATTATCTTAGAATTCTTTTTTGGTATTGTTCCTGATAGCTATTAGTGTTTTGTGAGAACAGTAATCAGATATATTCACTTAAACTTTCCAATTTATTCATTGTATAAATAAATGTGTATTTTTATTAAATAGAATTTAAAATAATATATTAAGGGCCAAGTACTCCTTGCTGGACTGCCATCATTCATCCAGAAAATTCTGGCAATATTTCTCACGATGAACTTTATTTTTTCTGTCTGAAAAAACCTTCAGCCCTATGCATTTGTTTATCTGTAGCCTCCATGTAATTTTATAAAAACTTCCCAAAAACTATGTAATTGGCATTCTAGGAAATGTTTCTAAGCTATATACTTGCTTCATAAGTAACATGATATTTTGCAGCAACAGCAACAACTTATTCATAAGGGTTATCTGTCAGATTGCCCAACACTGCTCTTGACCTTGTCTTCATGAAACATTTTCCTTTGGGACTCTTCTCTGTATGACATCCTCAATCTTTTTCGCTCAATTTGCTTCCCTCGTTCTGCAAACAAACACTCTATTCTGTTTTGATCTATCTCTCCAGATATTTTTTAATGTATAATGTCTAAGAGAATAGTTGCTACCAAATAAATATATTATATCGATGCAGACATGGGTCAAATAATATTGGCCCAAATGGTTAGTGATGATTTTGTATACCTATCACCTTCCATCACCAGATCACTGCATTTGTAGATGAAACTTGCTATCCTCATTCTCTCTCAATCTTTTCTCCTCCCCCTGTGCCTTTCAGTGTGCTGGCACAGTGTTCAACCGCCCTCTGCTGCCTAGTCCAGCCCTTTCCGCTTGACCTGGCTCCAGCTTCTGCTTTGTTGACTGATTTGGCCTTTATAGTAATTTGGATGCATTCCTTTATTGAATTAATTTCTTTCTCCCATGTCCTAACAAGGTACATTTTCCCACACGATCCTTGGGCCTTTGCTTTCCTCTTTCTTAAGAATGCCAAGTTTAGATTGGCTTCCCAGAAGAACCCAGTGAAAGCGTACCCTAGTGTCCACAGCAGGGACCTCCGCTTCTGGTGATCTGGCAAACGTAATGAAGGAGGAGCCTGCCTAGGCACCAGGAAGTGACTGCAAGGACAGGAAAGTAGGGTTGTTTTTGTTATTTTTTCACACTAGAAATAAAGGAATTTAGAAAGATGAGTTAATTATTGCAGATTCTATATGTATATACACTCAATAATTGATTATTCATAACATGAATTTCAAAATATACTAGTCAGAAATTATTAAAAACCTTCCTGATCCCCTCATTAAAACTTAGGTGACACTTCTTGTCTTCTGCTCTTGTTGCTGTGAGACTTCCATAAACATTGACTTCCCCTTCTTTGAAATGGGCTGAGACTATTTGCCTTGCTGCTTCGTAGGGCTGTTCTGAGACACGAATAAAATATGTGTGTAGAAGTCCTTTGAAAATTCTATTAGGTAAATATAGGCATCAAGTGGATGATAGGTTTTGAAAGAGAAGAGGCTGTTACACATTGGGTGTCTGCTCTACCTCTCTCATGGTACTCAGCTAATATTTGTTGATCAAGTTCACACTAATATTGTGAGTGCTATATATTTTTTTGTTAATCCTCACCTGAGGATATTTTTTTCCATTAATTTTTAAAGAGAGTGGAAGGGAGGGGGTGGGGAGAAACAATGATGTGAGAGGGACACATTGATTGGTTGCCTCCCACACAACCCCAACCGAAGCCAGGGATCAAACCAGCAACCCAGGTACATGCCCTTGACCAGAATTGAACCCATGACCCTTTGGTCCATAAGGCTGATGCTCTAACCTAACTGTTGAGCCAAACTGACCAGGGCATGAGTGCTATATTTTGATACTTGAGTAAAGTAAAGAATATTATATTTTTTACAAATGATCAATAAAGATTTGAGAACAATATGCACGATCAAAATAACAGTGCTACCTTAGACTGCATGTCGTCAGTTCTCAAGGATCTTTTACAGACACTACTGATGTTCTTGCCTGTTCACAACAAAACCTGGGAGCTCAAACATCCCTGGCACTCAACCTGAGAGGCGGGAGTGCTATGGACATCAGTGAGTGTCAACAGAGGTCACTGACACTTTCTTTTCTTTGTATTCTATTTTCCAACAAAGGACAATTAAAAACAGTTTGGAAAATTAGGGAGATTGTAATATTGAGGATTGCAAGTCATGGGCTCTGATGAATATTCAGTCATAAAGCTGGGTCATTTCTACCCAGTTAATTTACTTCTCTGGTCTCCAATTTTCTTTTATGGAAATGGAAATGGAGCAGCAAGTTGGACCAGAACCTTAATAAGGGCCATCTCAGTGTGAGTTTTCATCACTCTCCCCTGTTTACCCATCATGGTACTTGGCACGACCTCTGATTTCATACCATTTTTGCATTGTAATGTTGGTCACAGATGAGAAACACACAAGGTCTGTCTGGGTGGTTTACGTCTGAAAGTTATCACATGGCTGCACTGATTTTGTTAGGGAGTTGCCATTAAAAGCAATCACGCTTTTTAAAAATATGTTTTTATTGATATATACTTTTTTTAGAGAGAGAGAAGGGAGAGATAGAAATATCGATGTGAGAAACATTGATTGGCTGCCTCCTGCATGCCCCCTACTGGGATTCAAGCCTGCAACCCAGGCACGTGCCCTGACCAGGATCACACCAGGACCTCTCAGTCCATGGGACATGCTCAACCCACTGAGCCACAGCTGCCGGGCACAGTCGTGATCTTTTTTAAGGAATAAGTGAAAAATCAATTGAGCCAAATGTTAACTTTGAAAGATAAATGGTTTGATACCTTGTAAGTGTTTGATTGGCAAAGTAAAAAACTGCCTATTTGCCAAACTGACCATACAAATGACTCATCTGTGTATTTTCTATCTTTTTTTCTTCAGCCGTCAATATTATTTTAGGACAAGAAGCTCTTTCCTATCTAGTTCAGTCTTTTGGTTGTATTTACTCTACTAGTCATTTGATTAACTTTTGATCAATATGTCAGTTGCTTTAGCCTTTATGTACCTAATAATTCGCATTGTATACTGCATATATTAGGAGCTTAATAACATATTTGTTTTTGAGAATAATAGCTAATATTCATAGAATTCTTAATATGTACCGGGTACAGTTATCAACACTTTAATGTGTATTGAGTTAAGCCCTAAGGGAGAGATGTTATTTTATTTATCTATTTTACAGATGAGGAAACTGAAGCACTGATAGATTAAGTAATTATCTCTATCTTTTACATAAAGCATACAATTCTCAGGTTTATGCACTTCGCGAGTAAACTGTTTTTTGAAATGCCTATTTCTATATTCATTATCTCTAAAATATATTTATATTTTAATATTGTAACTCTGTTTATTTAAATTTCTGCATAATTTTTCTTATCTTATTCCTCTTTACATTCATTTTGTTTTCTTCTCTCTTCACTTCACCACTTGTCTGCTTCAGAGAAGCTGTTCTTACAGTGGGTCATTCTCTGGCTCCTTAGGAAAATGTTCTTTTCAACTTTTCCTAACATACTTTTTAAGGTAGAATCTTTATTTGTGTGTGTGTAAATGAAGTCAGTGAACAATATATAAGGTGCCTATGTCCCTGCTCCACTTCTGGGACTTGAAGTTTGTCTCAAATCAATTGGTGAAACTGTCCCTTCTTCAGCTCCAGGCCGAGGTGCTAAGGCGGAGAGTCTCCTGTCCCTGCTAGTGGGCCTTAGATTCCTGGGATTGATGAATAACGTACATTGAGTTGTGTAACATACAATGCACAGCCAGGGCTATCGTGAGGATTTTCTCCCTAACTTCATCACCCCCTTCATTAATCTGAACTGTGAGGACTTTATCTTATAGGACATAATGTGCCCCAATCAGTATCTTTGAGTCATGCTGCTTATTGGGGGGACTTCCCCTGCGCTCCGTGCCCCCCATCCACACACACACACTTTGCCATGACAAAATGACTTCTTGCTGCCTTCTAAGAACAGACCCGGAACGTGTAAGAGTGGAAGATTGGGTGTTTGTATTAATCTGCCTGGTTTGCTTTTTGAAGAAATTTTTCCAGTCTCTGGCAGTAGATGGAATATCCATCTTGGTTTTGAGTTTCTCAGCTTTCTTCTTACTCTGGGTCATCAGAGATATCCATGCAAGAAGTTATAAACTCTCAACACAGATTAATTCAAAAATGTGTTTACTGAATGACCACAAAGTGCCTCTTTTCCCAGGCTACAGATGAAGCAGGGAATAAGACACATGACTGTTGCTTTCATGGCCTTAAAGGTTAGGAGCGAAAATACACTCTTAAAAAGTTATTATCTGTGCATGGAGAGTGCATGAAAGTGGAACAGGATACGAGGCCTATTTACAGTAGTCAGGTACCCTTTTCAAATGCCCAAATTATTGTGTAAGCTACCTCCACCTTTCTCCATGTGAAAAAAAAAAAAAAGGTTTGGTTTTGTTTTCCTTCTGTATGCTTTGCTTTTGAGAGCTGACAGCCATTATAATCACTTGAAAGCATCGAATATTTTCTCCCATAAGCATCCAATCAAACAAAACAGCATGCTATCAAAATAGTGGTATTAATTCTAGAAGGTTTTTCTACTTCATTACATTTTCATAAAAGAGAAACTTAATTGGCTACAGTGCTACAGTGATCATAGTTCTTTAAAGAACTGAACTGTTGGACTTTCTTATTAAACTTCTTTGTTTTCCTGGCCAAGGTGGTGGGAGGTTTTCTTTTTGTTTGTTTCCAGGCAAGAGGAGGAGGTAAATGACACTTTAGTTTCTCCCTCTCCACATTTATAACACACTCAAGAATTGTCTTTGGTAGAAAGGAAAACAAATGACAGATTAATATTAATTACAATGTAATTGCAGAGAGCAAACCAAGGAAAACAGACTTAGTTGCTATTGTGAGAAATTGATGCATTTATTAAACACCACCGCTTGCACCAAGATGAACAAAATAGGTGCTTCAGATGGAAAATGTGGTTTCGAATTACCTTTCCAAAATACAAATGGGTTCATTCCTTCATTCTCTCTCTTTTTGACTTAATGAATCCCAAAAGAATATTTATCATCTATTATTGCAATCACAGACTTCTTTCATATGAAAGAGTATAATTAATACATACTGTTCTAAGTCCTGGGGAGAAAAAAAATTAATTGGACAAGACTATTCTCTATTTTTGCTATTGATCAGGTACTACTCAATACCAGCATTATGTTTTATTTATAATCAAATACATGCAGATTAACTAATTATTTGAAGCAAAGTGCATACAGCAATGGAAATTAAAGAACCTTTAAGTTGAAAGCATTCATTGAGTCTCTTACCTAACCCACCCTGAGGGAGAGCGACTAGGCACACCAAGTACATTTCAGTGCGCCAGCTTGCAGAAGCACAAAGCAGAGAGAGAAATAATCCTTTGAATCATCACTTGTTATTAAACAAAATCAAACATGACTGTTGAGTTTATATAGTATCATTCTTTTTGAAGAATTCAATATACTTTTCCACTCTCAAAACAATTATATATTTGTAGCATTTCTGAAACTCAGAGTATATATACTGTGGATATTTGCAGACAATGGTATTGAGAGTTTAAATGACTTTTTCAAGGTTATTATCCAGTTTTCCAAGGAAAAAGAAAGGTCAGATTTTAAGATTTTCATCCGCTTGTGTTTTAGCGCTATTTTGTGCAGTTCTATGTGTAACTTAGTCAAACGTGATTCCCGGTTGTGGTTCGTCAACGAGGCTTTGCCTGTCACCCTAGTTGCTTCCATCACGAAAGCACTAAGGGTAAAGACAACTCTGGTGACACCCCTTAACGTGCAGATGAATGGGCCGAGGAGGTAACTAGATTGCTCTAGACAAAGTCAAGGCGAAAACCCTCAGGAGAAGAGGCCTTTATTCATCTGCCATCGATGTTCACCCACAGAAGAGGAGAGTGATCATGGCTGGGCTGAACGCCTCCTAGAGCAGGGCTTTGAATGGGATCTCATAACAGAGAGCGGAACCCAGGTTCCACGGTAAGGATCTGAATCAGCCATCACTGGGCTTCCTCAACCCGCAGAGAGACAGGCTCTGAAACTTTCAACATGAGAAAAAGAAGAATTGCTTTTAGACCAGTTGAGAAGAATCCACCCTCTAGGATGGAGAAATAAATAGGTCGGTGTGGATAAGAGGTTTCTGTTCTGCTGGGCCACCTTTGGCCAGTTTTATGGCTAGAAGGAGCAGGCTTACATTGACAACACCTGTGGGTGTTTATGGGCTGTGGCCTTCTACTGCCCAGGCAGGGCTATACAAGAGGCAAGGTACAAACAAGTTTACAAAAGCAACAGGGGACCCATCCTTGAGGATTCCTCCATTCCTGAGGTTCCTAGCATGGTGACTGGTTGAATTTGCCTACTTATTAGATTATTCACTTAATGATTAACTAGGTCTAATATAATTTTTGTTTTATATTGTTTTATGACTGGTTCTAAATGCTGTTTAATTATCAGAAATATACTACACCACTTCAATAATTCTCAGGTGAAACCATGAGGTCTCACTCACTCTTTTTTTATTGTCTTTTTTAGATAGTTTTCATAGTGATCATGGTGATGAGTCCAGTTTGGAAATCATTAGATTAAAATGTTCATTCAGTTTTAGGTTGAAATTGTCACATCCTTTGTGAATCTCAGAACAAACTAATTTGTTATTCAGAAGGTTTCATACAGTAACTTTTTTAAAAATTTGATTTAATTAATTTTTTCCATCACCATTTATCCCCCATTACCCTCTTCTACCTCTACCCATACCACAACCCCAAAATCACCACACTGTTGTTCCTGTCGAGTTCTTTCTCTTGTTTTTTGTTTTTGTTTTTGTTTTTGCTCAATACCCTTTTTTAAATATAGTGATGCCATATCTATGTAAAAGAAAAGATTTAATTCATGGTATTGAGATATAATTTAATGATACTTGTTGTTTTTTTCTTTTTTAAAATCTTAACCCAAAGACATGTTTATTGATTTTAGAGAGAGGGGAAGGGGGAGGAAGAAAGAGAAACATCTGTGTGAGAGAGAAACATCAATCGGTTGCCTTCCTATGCCTGTTCCAGCTGGAGATTCAACCCATAATCTTTCAGTGTATGAACAAAAATTCTAATTAACTGAGCCACACTAGCTAGGGCTGTTGTTTCTTTCTTATAAAAAGTAATATATTAGCCTGGCCGGTGTGGCTCAGTGGTTGAGTGTCGACCCATGTACCAAGAGGTTGCCAGTTTGATTCCTGGTCAGGGCACATGCCCAGTTTGTGGGACAAATCCCCAATGGGGCATGCAGGAGGCAGCCAATCAATGAGATGAGAAACTCTCTCATTAATGTTTCTATCTCTCTCTCTTCGTCTCCCTTCCTCTGTCCCTAAAATCAATTAAAAAAATTTATAATAAAAAATAATATATTAATATATTCATTGTATAAAAAGTTTAAAATCAGAAGTACATCAAGGAGAAAAACTGCAGAAAAATATTAATGTGTTGATGCATCTTTACTTTTTAAAATTAAGAACATACTGTCTGCGTACTATCTGAATGTTTATTTAAAAAATATATAGATTTTTTTGTATTGAATTTTACAGAGAGAGGAAGGGGGAAGGAGAGAGAGAAACACCAATAAGAGAGACACATCAATCGGCAGCCTCCTGCGTTCCCCCCACTGGGAATCAAGCCCGGAACCCAAACATGTGCCTTGACAGGGAATCGAACCGGCCACCTCCTGGGCTATGGGACGATGCTCAAACACTGAGCCACAATGGCTGGGTTCTGAATGCTTTTTGTACTTTCCATTTTCTTATAATCATTTTTGCATTTCAGTAAAATGTTACTTTTAAATAATATTAGTTATTCACATATCATTGAGCATTTAGATTTAATCCAAAGACAATTACTAAGAGTCTTGGTAGATAAGTGGGCACCTATTTAGGACTGATTATATTAATTTCCTTCTTCCTCCAAGACATAACATCATTGTGTGGTACTGAATGAAGCAGCTGCCCTGACTGTACCAAAATTTAGGCATTCAATGCCTTGGCTTAAACTTTAATTTATCTACATTTTTTCTTTCTTAGACATCCATAATGGCCAAATATTTTCAATCCCTTTTTTTATATTTGCTAAGCTAAATCAGTCCCCCAACTCTCCCCATTCTTCCAGACTCTTTCCTACTGTCCCCTGATCTCCAGAAGTGCCAACAGACATTAATGCTAGCATCTTCTAGAATTATTTTCTTTACCTCTTTGCCATAACAGAAGACAGGCTGTCCCTTCAGAACTGTGCCATCTGGCAATACTGTTTGCTACTCTTCGTTGTTCCTGTCATCTGACTTCCCACGCTTATTGATTTTGGCTTTCAGCTGTATTCTTCTCCACTCCGGTAATCATTCCTAGTGACTGAAACATCAATCAGTGCTCTTCAACAATACTCGGGGTCCTTTCCAGTCTTTGACTTTTCCCCAATTAGCTTTTCCTCTACCTTGCATATTTATGCATTCTTATTGTCACTTTCTGGACATTGCCTCCACCTCCAGCTACATTTATTAAATTTCAAATAGCACTCTTTCTGACTGGTGTGCCCTGTATTTCCAGACCAGGTAATCTATCTCATATATTCACTGCAATAGTTTCTGTTCTTATTCAGTTTCCCAAATTGCTGACCTCAAACTACGTTTTACATTCATCATCGACTTCCTCATGTCTTTACGTCCATTCTTACAGAGCTTAAGTTTCATTTTCTGTTATTCACATATTCTTTTGGTAATGTTGTCAACTCCCTTTCACATTTATTCCCATATCATGTCTACTGGGAAACGCTTCACTTTTGAATGAACCCAACTACCTGTCCTTTCTATGAATTACACCAGAGCAACTAAATGCATATGAAAAAAATTATAAAGGCTGGTAGGTTGCGTATATGCATTTACCCAGTCTCCTTTCAAGACATGCCAAAATAGCAACAACAACAAAAAATAAAGCCATATAAACTTCCAAGGGTACGGCAAAGAAGAACAGACAAAAAAGAAGAAGAGACGGTGAAGACATTATAGAAGATAAGATGTAGGTGGAGGATGACTGATCTGAATGCAAAAGCTGAAATCTAAGCATCTCTGAGAAAGGGACTTCCCATGAGGCACAGTGTACAGACACTAGAAGACCCAATAGTTGGAGGCACTGAGTACCCCAATGGCAGAATGTAACCCTAGGTTGAAAAATAATTTGTTGAAAGCCTGTAAGGAGGTCTTAGATATCCACCCCCGCAAATGCACTCAGACCTGTTCTCTGGAGAAATTGTGCCAGAGACTCTGAACACAAGAACAGCAGGTTCAGCAGAGGGCAGCCACGAGGTGTTGCTCAAATAATTACCTGTTTTCACGTTTCATGGTGAAAACCCTGTTTTCCTCATTTCTTCCCAGCTTTCAGAACACCAGCATTTAATCTTATATCTTCCCCCATGCCAAATTCCATTCCAAAACAAATTGAAATCTCTCTCAGTGGAGCGACACCAGAATAAAGACCTACACGTGCTACAACAGGGCGGGACCAGGAAAATAAGCCTGTCGCCTCACAATGTCGTCCATCAGTCGG